>NC_065593.1:56110321-56421582 GCF_024542745.1 Macaca thibetana thibetana | reverse complement strand
ACCGGATGGAACCGGCTCCAACCGGATCAAACCGGATGGGACCGGATTAAACCAGCTCAAACTGGTTCAAATCGGATAAAACAGGCTCAAAGCGGTTCAAACCGGATCAGACCGGATGAAACCGGTTCAGACCGGATCAAGCCGGATGGAACCAGATCAAACAGGATGGAACCGGTTCAGACCGGATCAAACCGGATGGAACCGGCTCAAACCGGATCAAACCGGATGGAACCGGATCAAACCAGCTCAAGCCGGTTCAAGCCATATTAAACCGGCTCAAACCGTATCAGACCGGATGAAACCGGTTCGGACCGGATCAAACCGTTTGTAACCGGATCATACCGGCTCAAACTGGTTCAAACCGGCTCAAACTGGTTCAAACCGGTTCAAACCGGCTCAAACCTGTTCACACAGGATGAAACCGGTTCACACAGGATCAAACCGGATTGGACCGGATCAAGCCGGACAAAACCGGCTCAAACCGGTTCCAGCCGGATGAGACGGGATCTAACCAGATCAAACCGGCTCAAGCCGGTTCAGACCGGATCAGACCGGATGAAACCGGTTCAGACCGGATGGAACCAGATCAAACCGGATGAAACCGGTTCAAACCGGTTCAGACCGGATCAATCCGGATGGAACCAGATCAAACCGGATGAAACCGGTTCAAACCGGTTCAGACCGGATCAAACCGGATCGAACCGGCTGGACCCAGATAAAACCGGCTCAAACCGGTTTCAGCCGGATCAAACCGGCTCAAACCGGATCAGACCAGGCCCTGGATGCCCAACCTTGGGTGAGTGGCAGGAAGCACTCGGGTCAAGTGTGACATTGGCCACCTGTATGCAGGATGGTCCTGGCTGTCAGAGGGGTTGTGTGCAGAGCTGCAGTGTGAGCTGCTGAGCCACCACAGTGGGAAGGCAAGTCCTGCAGCTTCAGGGACCAGAGGATGGGTGTGAAGGTGTCTGCAGAGAAACGTGTGAGGGGCCTCTGCTCTGCCATGGAGGAGCAGGGTTGGGAAGCTGGACCAGAGTGTGGGGTGGTTGGAAAGGGTTTTTTGCCACAGGTTGGACGCGAACTTGCTGTGTGACTTGGGAAGTTCTGTCTTCTATTGGAGCCAAATTTTTCCCATCAAACAACAAAGAGGACTGGGATGAGAGAGGACTGGGATGAGATGCCTGGGCCAGCTCAGGAGGCCCAGGCAGCACACGCTAGAGGGCACCTGCAGATACAGGTGTCCTGTGTCCCAAGGTCCTGCCCCACTCAGGGCTGGAGGTGTCTTGTTGGTCCAGAGCCCATGCACACCCCCTGCCCTTCTCTGTTGTCCCCTCCTGCTCCTCCCCTGTGGCCTGGTCCTGGAAATGTGCTCCCAGGTGGCTGATAGCCAGTCTCGCATGGAGCCTCTGGGATGCAGAGAAGTCCGCACCCAAAGCTTTGGCTGTCGATGGTGGCTCAGGCATCTCTTCTCTTTTTATAGGTGATCTGGGAAGATGGGTGTATCTTCAGGAGCACAGGGGCTTATTCTGGTATTCTGGAATTCAGGTTTCAGGAGCTTGTTCCAGGACAAGCACTTTGGAACATTATCAGTCAGATGGAGTTGGTGGCAAGACAATACCACACTCTAGGGTTAGCTTTCAGCAAGACAGAAAGAAACCCACCTCAAAGCTATTAAAAAAGAAAGAGAGTTATTTCATATTGGTTTGAGTTTTTTGCAATCTAAGGGTAGATCTTGTCAGATTGCAGGCTGCAAAGACGTTCTGGTGCTGAACAGATGCTGCTGACCACGCATCTCCCCCATGGTTCAGCTCTGCCCCTCCTCTCCCATGTCACTGCTGAGTTGGTGTTGGCAGCTCCAGGAGCACATGAGAGCAGGAGGAGAGCCTCCCCTATGCAGCGATTAAGAAACATTTATGGGGATGAGTGTGGGTCATGTACTCACCCTTGAACCAAGACTTGTGACCAAGGGAACAGAAGAAGCTTGACCTGAGCCACCAGGCTGCGAGTGGAAAGGGGCTCTCCAGGGGAGATGGGGGCTGCTAGAAAGAACAGGTGTCCATTCCTGGGGCTCCTCAACGTCCTCCTGATTCCTGTGTTATGTCCGTCCCAGCTCTGGTGGGAAGACAGGAGGGACAGGGTGCAGGCTGGTCCCTGCCAGGAGAAGAAGAGCACTCTCATAATGTCAGAGAGCCTTCCTGGGGAGAGGGCTTCATGGGAGCTGCAGAGCCAGCCTGGACATCTGACTGCAGCCCTGCTGTGGTGTCCTCCCTCTCCTGTAGTCCCCCTCCCCCCGCCAAGGAATCTCGGAAAAGCACCCACCTGATCTCCGGCTTAAATCCTCTGGTAGTGCCTACCACCACCACCTGTCTCCAGGATAAAGGCCAGCCCTCTGAGACCAGACCCGGCTGCACCTTTGGCTGCTTTGCTCATTAACCATAAGAGGTTTTGCCCAGCGGAGCACATCTCCAGACCAGGTCCTTGCTGGTAGGCAAAGGAGAATAGGAAGTCCCTGGATTGGAGCTAACCCATCCAGGTTCCAGTACTGCCCCCAGACCCTACCTGGCCCTGCACAGTCGTGTGTCTGCACACCAGGTGGGGCCATGCATTTCAGATACTTCAAGCCATCCAACCCACGCACCATCCCTGAGGTTCGTGCCAGGCAGGGGAACTGAGCAGATCCCCAAATGTCCAGGAACCAGAGAGAAGCAGAGCTGGGCTGTGGACCCAGGAGTTCAGTCCAGAGCCCATGCTCAGAGTCACGCCAATGTGACAGCTGCATGTGTTTGCTGACAGCCTGGTGAGCCAGGGCCTTGGGAAGTCACCCATCTTTGGACTTCAGTGCTTTCACCTATACAAGGTACACTGAAGCTGGGTCCCAGCTCTGCAGCCCAGAGCTGGGGGGTGCCAGTGAGTCCTGTGGGCTGAACCACAGTGGGTTGAGTCCATTCACAAATGCCACAAACAATGATTAAGCACCTGTCATGCACTGGCCCCTGTTCTAGGGGCAGGAAGTAAAGCCCTCAGGAAGCAGACAGACAGCCTCCTGGAAAGACAGTACACCAGAAGCCACCTGAGAGCATAAGGGCTGTGAAGAAATGAAGTGCAGTGCTGGGAGGGGGCCTGGCCTGGGGGCCCCAGGAGAAGCTGATGTTTCAGCTGAGCCTCCAAAGGCCAGGGGAGCAGGGGGTGCAGGGAGGGGGCCCCAGGCTGTGGATGGAGGAATGCACGTGGGGGCGGGGACCAGTGGGGAGGCACTCTGGCCAGAGCACAGGTGCAGCTCAGCCCGGCAGATCAGAGAGGGGCCCGGCGGTGAGAGGAGGGCGTGGGAGTGCAGAGCTTCAAGCAGAGTGACAGGGTCTGGTGGTTGTTTTGAAAAGATCTCTCAGGGGCTCCATCTCAGCCAGGGCCCCCATGCCACCACACATGGCATTTCAGATACCTCCAAATCCCACAGGAGACCCAGTGTGGGTTCAGCCTGTCCACCCCACTCTTCACCATCACCCCTTCAAAATCTACCTCTGTCTCTCCCCCGGCTATTGGTAGTCATCCATTAATGTCCCTCTCCACCTCCCTCCTTACCACTCCAATCCATTCAACATGCAACAGAGCTGGGAAAAGGGAGAGAAAGGAGGAGGGAGAAGGGAGAGAAGAGGGGGAGAAGACGGGGTGGAAGGGGAGAAAGAGGATTCACTTTTATTGCTCATCTTTTTTATTGAGGTACTATACACATATAGAAAAGTATACAATTTTAAGTGTACAGCTCTGGGAATTTTTATGTGTGTAGACTCCCATATATGCCCAGGTTCAGAAGGGCAATGCAACTTGTGATTATATTTTCTTTGTCTGTTGTTTTTATACATTATCTGTCTCCCTGTTAATGATGGAGCTACCCCTGTGTTCCCACCACGTCCCCATCACCTTGTGGGCCCCGCGCCTGGCTTTCCCCAAGGCAGGCTCATAGGAAATACTATCTCGGCAATGGTAGGAGGAGATACTTGGGGACAGGGTCGTGGCTTCCTGACCTGAGCTGAGCTGTCCAGGGCAGGGCACAGATGGGGGCTGTGCTCTCACATGAGGCAGCTATAGGATCATTTATCACTTCCTTACCCTCAACTAAAAACATTGTTTTTCTTTTTCTGGACTTCAGGAATGGATAGGATCACTTAACATTAAAAAGGTGTCAGTTATCCCCAAATCTCTAAATCTAAAGTCATCTAGGTGCATATTGTCATGACTCAATGCTAGGGGACAGCTTCTTAGACAGATTCCAAAAGCACAAATTATAAGTTGAAAATATGGATGAATATATAGACATCACCATTAAGGGCTGATTCTGTGTCATCAAAAGACCCAGAAGAAAGTTAACAGTCAGATGGCTGATGGAGAGGTCACTGTGTACAACTAACGAGAGGCCCATGTCTGTACTACCGTGTATGTCTGTAGAGACCTCTGTCTATACTATCATGTATTTTTGGAGAGACCCATGTCTATATTACTGTGTATGTCTAGAGAGACCTGTGTCTATATGACAATGTATTTCTAGACAGACCTGTATCTATACTACTGTGTACATCTAGAGAGACATGTGTCTATACTACCCTGTCTGTCTAGAGAGACCCGTGTCTATACTACCTTGTCCACCTGCCTCGGCCTCCCAGAGTGCTGGGATTACAGGCATGAGCTACCGCGCCTGGTCAATATTTTTTATTGTTAAGTGCTTATGTTTAGATAAGGGTGAGAAAAATAATTGCTTCTCGGTAGCATATAAAATGAGAGTCAGGAATGATGGTGATACCAAAAATACCACACCAATTGTTCACATGGGTGACTGAGATAGTGACACTTTTGCTTTCTGATGGTTCAAGATACACACACTTTATTTCATGCACAAAATTATTTAAAATATTGTGTAAAGTTACCTTTAGGCCATGATATGAGGTATATATGAAACATAAATACATTTTGCATTTAGACTTGGAGTTCAAGCCTGACCAACATGGTGAAACCCTGTCTCTACCAAAAAACACAAAAATTAGCCAAGCATGGTGGTGCACGCCTGTAATTCCAGCTTCTTGGGAGGCTGAGGTGGGAGAATTGCTTGAACTGGGGAGGCAGAGGCTGTAATGAGCAGAGATCATGCCACTGCACTTCGGCCTGGGTGTCACAGAGTAAGACTCTGTCTCAAAAGAAAAGAATTCTGGAGTTTGGTTGCACAACAATGTTTATGTACTTAACGCTACCAAATATAACAATGGTTAAGATGAAAAATATTACATGTATTTTGCCACAATCAAATTTTTAAAATAGTCATTAGATATTATATCCTTAATGACATATAACTTAAGGATAAAAAGAACTGTGCAAAATAAAATAAAAACAATACAAACACTTTAAAAAAAAAGTGCCCCCTGTGAGGCTACAGGACAGAGATACCGGAGTCTTTATCCACCCAGTGAGGGGGTGGGAGATGGCAGTGGCTGGGAAGAGGCACAGCAGTAGGGGTGGGGGAAGTGGTCAGAGTCTAGACATACTGCAAAGGTGAGGCTGACCAGGTGTGAGCAAGAGAGATGGACGTCAAGGAATGCACCATGCCTCAGGACTGAGCACCTATGGGGTGGGGTCAAACTTCAGTAATGAAGTAATGAAGGGAAAAGCTATGGACTAGGAATGGAATTTGCTTATGATTTAGTTAGTTGAGGTTCCAGAAGACCATCTCCTGACAAATGTCTCTCAGGCATTGGGAGAGGGAACGTGGAAGCATGAGGGAGGCAAGTGGGATAGGGGCATTGACTTTCATTCTCACAAAATGAAAATTGTGACATTACTAAGAGAAATAAAGAGTAGAAGAATGGTCTTAGAATGCGGAGAATACTGTTTTATAAGGTGACGAGAGAGAGAAGTAGGATAAGAGGTAAAAAGGAATATGTTAAGTAAGAGGAGAATACTTGACAAAAGTACTCCTGTGAAAGCCCAGAGAAGGAAGGATTTTGTTTCAAGGGGATCAGTTTTGCTTAGTGTCAATGCTGCAATTGTGAAGATATTAGTGAACTGGGAGAATAAACTGTTTCACAGAAGAGGAGGAACCTATAATAATGCTAAAATGAAAAATTAGTCAAATAATTTACACATTACATTGGCTAAAGCATTGAGAGTTAAAAACCTTTTCAAATAGTTATTATATAGGGAAATCTGAAAAGGAAATCATGCTGTGTTTGTAGAAATATGTTGGTTCATCCAAGCACAAAGGCATTCAGGTTAGTGAAGCATCATTAAAAATAAATTATCAAATTAATTTCCTAATAGCTCAGGCCAAGACATTCAACCAAAAACACTTGACCACATGCTTTTTTGGAGCTCAGAATGTCAGGATAAATGTACACTTCTTATGTTTTCTTGAAAGAAGAAAGATAAATTCTTTAATTCAACAACAGACTTTTTTTCCTATTAAATCTTTGCTATTATTTTATCATTTACAATAAATGGTTCAGTAAAAATGAAATATTATTTTTTCTATCATGCTGTGGTTTTCTTCTGATGTTCAGTAAGCATTGTGTTGCATACAAGCCATTTAACTTGCCCCTAAGGTCTATTGGCATTAGCTAGAGATCTTGATTGATAACTGTTTATATGTGACACTAAACCTTCTTGTGTTTTGCTTATTTCTAGCAAATGAAAGCAAGTCCCTCTAGACCTCGAGGAAAAATTTAAATCGGTCTTTTACCTCATGCTGCACTGTCTTGCCTCTCACTGATCTAATATTACTACAGCTAATGTTTTCTCTATCACAGTCAAAGTGATCAGGCAAGTTTAATTGCTTCAAAGTAATGTAATTGAATTTATACTTTTATTGGCCAATTTCCAGTTCTAGCAGTGTCTGGCTAAACCTGATAGTTGAAGCACTTGTGAGATTCATACATAAGTTACTTTTGTCCAAGTGCTTACATGTGATCCTTAAGTTTTGCTTTTTAAAGTATACAATGCTATTATGTTTTGCTATACCACCACCAAATAAACAGCAGGCCTAAGTTGTCCAAACCCTACACATTCCAAAAGCCTTCAGGATTGGGCATTGGCTGAATCTTGAAAGACAACCTCAGAGCTCTTGGAATATTCAGCCTAATAAAAGTATCTTTGTAAACTGTGTGGCACCTTGGACCACACAGTTTAGGTTAACAGTGTGATAGGACAGATGTGTATTTTTGTTTGTTTAGGGTCCTGCTATGTGCTATTATGGTTTGACCTCCGGGGGCACTGGAAACTGAGAGTAGCAAGGTCAGTCATGTGGGTGCTCCATGAAGAGATGGTTGAGCCTTAATAAAAACCTTGGACACCAAGCCTTAGTGAGCCTCTCTAGTTGGCAACACTTTTAATGTTGTGTCGTACATCATGCTGGAAGAATTAAGTTCTGTCTCTACAGTTCCATCGAGAAAGGACAAATGGAAGTTTGTGCCTGATTTCTCCTTTACTTCATGTTACAAACCTTTTTTTCTTTGCTCATTTTAAATTGTATTTTATCTTTGTAATAAACTGTAATCTTCAACATAATAACTTTTCTGAGTTCTGTGAATCTGCGTGTATCATCAAATCTGAGGGTGATCTTGGGGACCCCCATCACAAGCAGAAATGGAGATGTGTAGGAAGCTGTATCCGTAAGGTAAATTACCCTGAATAACAATGTATAACGTTTTTGCGATGTAAGCAGAATTGCATCTCTATATAATGTTTCCTCTGTGAAAACTATCTTAAAAATAGATTTTAATTAGAGTGTGATTGCAAATTGTTGCTTGTTTTTGGAGATACATAATTTTGGTTAAGAGGCAGCTTGGAAGAGCCTGAAAGTGAGACTTACTAACTGGAGGAAGGAATTAGTCATGTCCTTTATGTTATTTATCTTATTTTGAGGGCGGAACCACCAACTGTTTTGCTTTGTGAAACTCAAAATGGCGGTATTAATGAGGACACATCCAAAGTTAATTGAAGTTGAATAACTCAAACATCGAGGAATATAAAAACAGAAAAAGTTACACCTTCTTTTGATAATTCAAAAATGTTAATTGTGATGAAATTACCCTTTGGCTACTTTAACCTTTGTAACGAAATTGGGCGATTTCACTGATATATTGTTATTTTGCAAGGACCGTAGGCTCAAGTAACAGACAGAAGGGAAAACATCTGCTAAAGTAAGTGCATATTTTTAACTTTAGTCATGGTGGAAAGAGCGGTCCCATGAGAGTAAATAAGCCTCAGGGACACAGGTCTTCTTCTTTTAGGGCTGGACTCTGGAGGGTCTAGATGTGCTGGAGTCTTCCTGGGCGCTAGGGAAATACAGCGTACCTCTGTTACAGGAAAACAAGTTGGGAACAAGGTAGGGAAAGAACACTTTCTAAGTTAGAAAGACAGCTGTCTAAGCAGTCCTTGAAGATGATCAATATCTTTTAGCTCCAGGAAAAATGTTTCTGTGACACAGTTGTAAAAAATTCTGAGGATTTTTATTGTTGTTGCTGAGATCCTCAAGTGCTTTGTAAAATATATAAAATGTTATAGCTTGTTTTTTTCTGTGATGTGAGAAATTAAAGAACTGAATTGGGTATTTACTTTTTGCCCCTCTAGATCTACTTTGCCATTATTCCTCTCTGTTGTCTGCTCCAGGAAGCAGACCTATGAATGGCAGCAATTCTTGCTTGTTGACTTCCATTTGGATACAGCCATGGTGGATATCATGAGAAAATAAAAAATTGAGAATAAATTAATACCAAGATTTGTATAACTCTGGCTGCTTCTGTGCTTGGGTGCAACAGGCTGTCTGCATTTCCCTGCAGAAGGCCAGAGTTCCTTTCAGACGACACTCTCTGCAGAGCTAAATTTCTGTAGCTGTTCCCTTGCCTTGTTCCTTCAGGCTTAGGACTGTGACAGTTTCCACTGTTGTTAGTCCTGGAATGCACTATTCCTTGTTGGTTTCTTTTAATCCTGACCATGGCTTTGTAAATAGTCACCTATCATCTTTGAGCATGCTGTGCTCTGCCAGGACCCTGAATGGCTCAGTAATGACCCGGTGTAACCTTAGATAGGCTCTGAAAACAACCTAAATACAATAGAAGAATATTTGTACTATTATTTCTTCCCAGAATGCTTCCCCTGCACCTTTTCACAATCCCATTATTAGCCTAGCAATCCTTCTAGACTCAGCCTGAGCATCTCTTCCTCCAGTAATTCTGCTCTTACACTTTTCTGAAACTTCTATCTCACTTTCTAACTCTCTTTACCCACTACCCACTTTGACTTTGATGTTTCTTCTATAGATATGTTATTATACCTGTATTGTAATTATATGCTTATTTTATTTGACTATTTTTAATAATTGTAGTAAGCTCTTGGAATACTTCGCATCCCTTAACTGTTTGAACTTTGGAGAGTTTTCTATTGCTTTTATCAATTGTTTCCTTTTGTTAATAAGGGAGACCATTGTCTCACAGATATTTGTAAATATAGTTCAGAAATAAAACGAAGAGGGATCAGACTAGAGCAATAATTATGTGAATGGAAAGATAATACAAAATATATTGCAAATGAAAATATTAAAAATGTGGTAATTTAAAGGAAATATCCAGTAACCTAATGGAATAGAAAGCAAAGATATGGGTAAAATGATAGTATCATTTTCTTTTCAATCAAATTCAATACTAGCATGATGTCATGCATGATAACAGAGAAAATCTCCTATCCAAATTATAGAGTGTGTTTTTAATTCTTAGTTTAATGAGAAAGATACTAGTCAATAGCATATGAACTGTAGCTAATATATTAATAGATTAAGTTAATGATGTATATTAAGTATATAGTACTGAGGAGCAGTTAAAATCCAATGTTAAGACAGGGTTTCTGATTTCCAGGAGTTACAATTTAGTAACATAGTCAATAGAGACATGATGCAAGTAAGTAAATATGTAGGCAGAATACAATAAAAAAGATTGATAAAAACAAGTGCATTAAGATTTTAGAAGAGGGACACCACTATGCACTAAAAATGGTGAAAAAAACCAAAGCAAATAAACTGGGATTTCTGATGACCTTTGAAATAAATTATGGAAAACTAAAAGTGAGGGGAAGCAAACTGTATGTGGGAGAAAAGACATAGTAAATTCTAGAAGCCAACAATGAGTGTCATATGGTTGAAGGACAGGAGTAGTATAGAGAGAGGGTAGAAGGTATGGTTTGTAATAAGAAGTAGCAAAAGAGAATAGTTTAGGTAGGTATGCTGTAACTGAATGCATAGGATCTAGAATACTTGACTAAGCAGTTTGGATTTCACCTGCTGAAGAGAATGTTGGGTGTTGACTGGATGAGTAAAATGCTGAAACTGCTGTCCTAAGAAGATTGATCTGACTATGGTGGGTTAAATAGATTCATATAGAAGGAAGCTGGAAGCCAACTGGTCAGATGGAAAATTGATGAATAATCAATTTGTGACATAGTGAGAACTAAATATGGCTGGTATCAGTGGTCAAAAGATGAGATCAAAGATGTGACAGTCATGAAGGAAGGAAAAGAGAGAGTTTTGTTTTAGGTGAGGCATATTATTTGGATTTACATTCTTTCCTTACAGAAGCATATGTGACCTTCAGGGAGTAACAACTCTGAGCTTTGGTTTTTTCAATTATCTCAATCTCATCTCTGATAGATTGAGATAATTCAATGTAAATGACTATAGTGCCCTGTTTTTATCACTGCTGTGCATTACCTTCTTGGAGAAGTATTTGACACATTGTAGGTTCCCTCTGAATATCATATTTGCTGAATGAATAAATGAATGAATGGATAGTAAATAGTAGCTACTCTCACTGTGCTTATTAATAATTATAAATGAAGGAATTTGGTGATTGATTGAGTTATATGACTGGCAAGTAAAAAAATTCTCAAAGTCAAAAAACTTAGTATTTTCAAAATTGTATTCATCTATTTGTGGTCTCTGGGAGTGCCCTCAGGATTTAATTCAGAACACTCCAAAACAATTTGCAAAGAATGTCCAAGAAATGGAGCACTGGAAGAGTTGATAACTCTTCATGATGATATTTTCTTACTGGTCTTTCATCCTCTTAGTGCTGTTAAGCTTCCTTTGAGAGTACAATAGGAGGATATGAGATGTCATGAATATTTGCATTGAAGTCAGAAGATTTTATTCCTGTCCCAACTCTAACACTTATTTGCTATGTAACCTAAGAGAAGCTATCTGAATCTTGATTTCACTATTTGTAAAAGTAGATTCATCCAATATACATCATAAGTAGTAAGTATACTATTAAACTTTGTATTCTATAAAACAACATGCAAATAAAAGACATGAAAATAATAACAAGCCTGAAAATAATATAACTATTATTCTAATTTGAGCCAATCATATCAAAAAGATTATGGCTAATGAGAAATAGGACATAAAGTTTGGTTGTACAAAATCAAACACTAACTGGAAGAGCTGGAAGTGACTTAAATTGCAATCTTAAAGCAATTTTTTTCTATTACTTCCTTTTTTCCTCAAAAGGTTTTTAAATCTTCAGATTTAAGTGGAATTGTTGATTCTCCTTTTTCATATGATACGAACAATCTCTACCACATTCATAATATTGAGCAATCTAGAAATTATTTAATACACTTCAAGATACAAATTATTGCTTACGTTACACATGAGGTCTTTTATTATGAAGCAAGTCCTCAGTGTAATAAGTAAGGATTTCCTGACAAAATAAACAATCAACATCAGTGCTCTCTGTCAGAAAGACTTGGCTCCATATGCCAAAGCTATAATATGTCAAATAATCCTTTAATTAGATTACAAAATGTAGCTATTATATGTCAAATATCTATTGATCCCAGGAAGAAAATGGCTTGAGGTTTCTTAATTATGCAACACCAAAATTCATTTGCCATGCAATTAACTCCAAATCACCTTCTTAAGAAATTAATATTAGAGAGAATGTTTAGGCATATAAAAGCACATAATTGAAATTTAACAAAAAAAGTGTTAGTAATGAATAATACTGGGTTTTAAAACATTGCCAATGTACATACAATTTAGCCTTTTGTTCACTGGTTTTAACATGCATTAACTTAAGAATTTGTACATTGGGCTGCAAATATAAAATAGTTTGAGATATTGGAGGAAGGGAATTTATCTTCCAGCTATATAAACTAGTACCAAACATTTGAGCGTCAACTCTAGTTGTGCTGAAGGGAGTTAAAAGGGACTCATTATGATGGTCAAGTTTTGCCCACTTCAGGGGTAAGTAAGGAAATGCTGTGAGAGGAGTGACAGTGGCTTGGGAAAGATTAGGTAAATGGGGTATGTAGCAAAGAGAGGGTATGTATAAAAACAGAACAGCTCCTGGATATTTTCCCATCTTCTTTCTAGGTTTTGGTTGTTTGGTGTAAGAGCTAAACTTATTGCAGAAGGTAGAGGGACCAGTTCTTAGCTTTCCACCAAGGAGAAATGGAGGCAGCATTGGTCTCTGTGGAATGGCCATGACAAACCCTTAGAGATGAAAAAGAAGAAAGGACACAAAAATTGACAACCTGTAAAGAAGACATGGGAGCAGGTGACAGTGCTTTAGAAATCACCAACACAGCCACCAATGAGGAAGCCGAATTACAGAGATAGCAGGGCACAGAAACAGGTTCACAGTGGAAGTCTGGGCTGAGAACAGAGATTCGGTGCCTGTGTTTAGTATGGTATTCAGAATACAAAGAACAGGTACTCACTCTATGTACATGTTGTTTTATTCTCCCTACAGCTTATCATTGATACTGAGAAATTATTGTTATTATTATTATTATTATCATTATATTTTTTTGAGATAGAGTCTCACTCTGTCACCCAGGCTGGAATGCAGTGGCACAATCTCAGCTCACTGCAACATCCACCTCCTGGGTTTAAGCAATTCTCGTGCCTCAGCCTTCCGAGTAGCTGGGATTACAGACGCCAACCACACGCCTGGTTAATTTTTGTATTTTTCGTAGAGACGGGGTTTCGCCATGTTGGCCAGGCTGGTCTCAAACTCCTGACTTCAGGTGATCCACCCATCTTGGCCTCCCAAAGTGCTGAAATTACAGGCATGAGCCACCGCACCCAGCCAATTGAGAAATGATTATTATATAATACTTTTACTTCCAGTAGTTGTTTTCCTAATTTGGTGCTGGTGCTGTCTTCTGAATAATATTTTTCTTTCTCACTGTATAAATGTTAATAGCATAATAGGTATTAGACTGCTCAGAAGACTTATTATCCAAGAAATTTCTGGATTGAGATAAGACTGACACCTAAGAGATAATCCTTGTTACTACTATTTTTGAGTTGCTGATGAATTAATTAAACATATTTATGCAATGATCTCCACATATATGAGAAGCATTTCATAAAATCTGTACAGTTGAATTAAAATAAAAGAGAGAGAGAAAATTAATACATTTTATGCTGTCTACAAACAGAAACAAGACAATTTTGGGGGAAAATCCTGTAAGTGTAAATTCTGGAAAATCTGAGCATTCAGTATTTGTTGAATGCTATCAAAGCCAAATACCAGAAGCAGATACAGGATAGGATAATTGATATAAGAGGAACTAGAATGATGAGTAAAAACTGAACAAGAAACAAAGGAGAGGAAGAGAAAATGGAGAATATTCTCATCAGTGGCATGCATGTATTATCATGAGTCGTTTCTCAGAGATCTGATCAGTTTCCTTGTAAGGTCCAGGAAAGAGGACCGTGATAGTGGAAGAAGAAGAAAAAGAGGGTTTAAACAATAACTCTGACATATAGTAATTTCTTAATTTGTCTGGAATACATTTGTGATACCCATGTGACAGAAAAATAGTGCACGTATTTTCTTTTAAAGAAAATGAAACAAGAAAAATAAGCATGGATTTAGGAAAAGAGGAGAAAGAAAGAAGTTGTTTAAAAGAGTGTTGCACACTAATATCCAGGACTCCGCATGGAGGTGGTTCAATTTCTGTTGACTGTTAATCGACTGCACATACCTGGAGACCAGCAATGCTGAAAATTAAAAGCTTCAGAACTGCTGTGAGGAAGGTGATTCATGGCAATATTTTACTTCCCTCTCCAGGCAAATCTCCATTTATCTCCTGTAGAGTTAGATAGTTTGGGGTTGACTTCTAAGACAGGCTGTCTTTCCCAATAGAGACCTAATCTTTCTGAGAATCTAGTGTACAACTTTTTAAAAAGTCAGTGTTTAATATCTGGAGGTGGGATTAATAGTAGGTATTTGATAATTCCAGAAGTTTTTTAAGCAGATTTTTTTTTCATATTTGTAGTCTGTGATCCTATCAATTTATTGCCTGACAAAATCTGTAAATTCCAACTAAAAATCTGTGAGGAAAAGAAATGGGATTTGAATCAGAATATTTTCTGTTTCATTAAAAGTATGACCTGAATTTTATGACAGCTATGTAATCAGCACTAGGATTGTGAAATAAATTTAAAATTAGATGTTGAAGAGTCATATGTGTTTAATCTGTATATATTTAAAAACAACTGTTTTGTAATCACAGCACTTTGGGAGGCCGAGGTGGGTGGATCACCTGATGTCAGGAGGTCGAGACCAGTCTGGCCAACATGGTGAAACGTCTCTACCAAAAATACAAAAATTAGCTGGGCATGGTGGCGGGTGCCTGTAATCGCAGCTACACTGGAGGCTGAAGCAGGAGAATTGTTTGAACCCGGGAGGTGGAGGTTGCAGTGAGCCGAGATTGCACCACTGCACTCCAGTCTGGGTGACAGACCGAGACTCCATCTCAAAAAACAAACAAACAAACAAACAAACAATTTGTTGTCATAGTTCTGTGGTTTGTTACTGGTATTTGCTAGGCAATGGGCTCTGGAGACAGCTGGTATCTAGTCCTGGTTTCACCTTTTGTAGCCACATACAAAAAGAAATTAGTTTACTCATCTGTAAAGTGAGGTAATAGTACCCACTAATAAGGTTATTTTGAGGATTAATGTAAAGATTTCTTCACAGGGGTAGGTGCTGAATGAACATCTACTACGAGCTATCTGATTACCTACTTATTGTCTCTATTTCTATCTATTTAAATGTGTATATAATATTTGGTACAATTTAGAAAATATTCCCATTTGCAATATTATTTTTTTCAGAGGATGTTATTTGAAAATTCAAGCGGCAAAGCAAAGAATAACTAACATTCTAAGTACCTATTCTATGTTATAGATAGCGCTACTTATAAAAATTATATTCTTTCATTTAACTCTCAAAACAGTGCTTGATCCCTTCCCTTTTTATGTCCTTGATATCAAGATGGGTCACAATTTGCTCCACTGGTCACTATCACCTCCATGAAAATTCAGCCTTGGTTCATATATATATATGCACAATATTTATATATAATTGTATATATACACATATATGGTGTACAACATGATTTTTTGAAAAATTGTGTATGTATATATGTACATGGTATACAGTGTGGTTTTTTTATATATGTGTACATTGTGGAATGATTAAATTAACATATCTATCACCCGACATATTTTTGTGTGTGTGATGAGAACACTTCAAATCTACTCTCACCAATTTTCAAGAATATATATATATTCTTTTTTTGATTGGCACCATACCATGCCAAGATTGTTTTAAGAATATATCATTATTACCTATAGTTATCATGTTGTACAATAGATCTCCAAGACTGTTTACTGAAATTTTGTACCCTTTGTCCAACATCCCTCCATTCTCTGTCTCTCTGGCTACCGCAGCCCCTGGCAAGCACCATTCCACTGTCTGCCTCTCTGTCAATGTTTTCAGATTCTACACATAAGTGAAATCATATAGTTTTTTTTTCTATACCTGGCCAGACTTAGCATAAACATCCTTAGGTTCATCCACATTGTGGCAAATGTTCTTTTTACATCTGCTTACATGGAATATTCTGATCTGGAAATACAGCCTCAATAATTACTGCTGATTATTGCATAGTTGTGGAATTAGTGCTTCCTTTGCAGGAGATACAGGCTTCATCAATTTGGACTAATTGGTGTTCCTTGAATAGATTATCCTAGACATCTACTCCAATAATAACAATGCTTGATCTTTGTAGATAACATGTAAAAAAAATTCTTTTAAAAAAAACCCCTAGTCTTTTGAAGTAGATATATTTCACATACTCCATATTTACATATTTACACTACTCAGTTATACTATTGAAACATTAGATGATGAGAGATTAAGTAATTTACCAAAAAAAGAAGGTTGGTAAAGCCTGACATTGGAATTTGAATTCACTTTTTTTGGAGTGTCCAGCCTGTGATTTTTCTATTTCATCATCTAGCATCTCCTATACAGAATTAAAAATGATTCTGTTTATATAGAATAAAAATATTTAATATAAGAACTAGAAGGTCAACATAAATGTCTTATTGTTATCACAATTACTTCTACTGAGTCGCTAATATGATAAAACACCTTTTGCTTTTATGGAGAAAATAGGTGATAACATTAATATAAACAAAATGATACATTAATAATATAGTGGAAAGTTCTGTGCATTTTTCCACTTTCTTTTTGAAATGCAATGAATAGAAATTGAATTAAACAAAAATGGTGCAAAATCATTGTTACATAACCGTACGCATTAAAGCTTGAAAACATTTGGACTCACTTTAAATACAAAACCGTTCATATGGTTTGGGATTAAGGGGCTCAGAAAGCAATATCCTTGGGTTATCTATAGGCAGTGTACTCAAAGCTGTTCAGATAACAGTAATTCTTCATTTGGACCAAGCACAGAAACAAGATTTAAATGTGGATCCAACATAGTGGATCTTTTTACGAGGATTTCAGATGTTAAATTCTGAAGAACCGTAATTCAGTTATTCTTATGAAATCATGCCATTCATTGTCTTTTTTGGAGCTTGGCTCACTTCTGTGTGCAGCCACTAACAGGTGCTATTATAAACACCCACAGGAAAACCCGAAAATGTGCTGAATTTTGTATATATGAAAGCTTAAGCTTTAAACATGTTATACTTTTAAAAAGTACTTACGACGTGTGGTGGAATTAAGATCTGTAGCCCAAGGGCACTATAGAAGTTGCTAAGGAAACACTGTGGGATATAGTATAACATTCCTAAGAGCAGCTTTAAAAATAAAGACAGCATAGAAAATGCATAGTAGAAAATGGACAAAATCAAGATTTTCTTTAGGTCAATTCATAGGCTTATTTTCAGCTGTGAAAATTAATTATGGAAACTTTGCTGTAAGAAAAAGATTATTCTGACTGTGAATGTTAAAAATCCAAAGAAAGGCTGTGTATAAACTAAGGGACATCTACCAAAGCATGAATAGTTGAGACAATTAATGCTGGTAACGGTGTTGTGGGATTTAGACTTTACCTCAGAGCTGTATTTCAACGTTTCCCTCAATATCCAAATACAGTACATATGGCTTGAATTTTTCCATTTCATCTCTTTCTCTTTCTCTTTAAATTAAAGACATTTTTTACAGTTATGACTTCGGTGTGGTATTCAGACACCTAGGGCCTGAAACCTAAGCATTTTTTTTAATTGTGGATATTTATTTTTTCAATAGTGGGATTTAAAAAAATTATTTGATAAAAATCTTCAAATGATTTAAAAACAACTACCAGTTTTTTAAAAGTGTGCTTGTAATATATCAAGTGCCAAAGTCACAATAATTTTATATATTATTATATAATGTATAAACACTTTAATTTAAGCAAGCATTACAATGAAGAACTGAGAAATTAACTACTCTGCTTTTATGTGCTCGTCATAGCACCATGCCACCTGAGTTATGTATCACTTTTTACACAGCACCTAATGCAAAACCATAAACAAATAAGAGAATCAAACAATAGCACATAGGGCCAACCATAAATAAATGTTGTGTATTGAAGGTGATGCTTTCTTGAGCTTAGTCACCTAGATGAACTTGTGATTAATATTTGGATGCAGAAGTTAAACGAAATATTGCAAACATTCTTTTTAACTTTAAGCAGATACTTAATGAAGTAAACATAGATGCGTAATTTGGTTTTTATCTGAGCTTGCTGCTTATTTAGAGAAATTGTGAGAAGGCTAAGAAAGAAAAATAAATATCCTAGGCTTAAAAGTTGTTATGATAACACCACAATTTGTAAAATACACATTTCTCTTATTTTTAAAATTAAATGTGGAGCAGAAGCTATTGAAGTGTCCCTTCTTTAGTATTTTGACTTTTAAAAGGACATTTGTTGTTTTAAAAATAAGTTACTTTCATTAAAATTATTTTTATTTATATTCCTTCTTTGTAAAGGTAACTTATAATATTTACATATCAATTTTGTAACCAGATGTGTAGAATTTATTTAGACTGGTGTATTTGTTTCACTGATTTCAGAGTTTATCACTTTTTAAAAATATCCTGAATTTTCTATCCTTGAGAGTTTAATTTTATTTCATATTTTTTGTCTGAAGTTGATATATCTTCAAGTATTTTTAAAATATTTTTACAGTTTTGTTCTTGTTATTGTTTTACACTTGATATAACTTCAAATAGTCTGAAATATGCAGATCATAAACTTTGTTCCTTTATTTTTAAACTTGAAGTTTTTTTTGTTTTTTTTTTTTTTTGAGATGGAGTCTCGCTCTGTCGCCCAGGCTGGAGTGCAGTGGCCAGATCTCAGCTCACTGCAAGCTCCGCCTCCCGGGTTTATGCCATTCTCCTGCCTCAGCCTCCCGAGTAGCTGGGACTACAGGCGCCCGCCACCTCGCCCGGCTAGTTTTTTTTGTATTTTTAGTAGAGATGGGGTTTCACCATGTTAGCCAGGATGGTCTCGATCTCCTGACCTTGTGATCCGCCCGTCTCGGCCTCCCAAAGTGCTGGGATTACAGGCTTGAGCCACCGCGCCCGGCCTAAACTTGAAGTTTTGAGCTTATTGTAGATTCACAACACTTGTAAAAAATGCTACAGAACGATCCCCTGTACAATTTATCCTGTTTCCTCCAATGATGACATCTTCTAAAACTATAGATTGTAATTACAACAAGGATACTGACATTGATACAGACAAAGTAAACAATATTTCCATCACCGCAAGGATCCCTCATGCTGCCCTTTTACAGTCACACCAACTCTCCTTAACTCTGGCAACCACGAATATGTTCTCCATTTCTATCATTTTGTCATTTCAAGAAGGTTATAGAAATGGAATCATAGAGTATGTATCCTTCTAATAGGTATAATTATTATGTTATAATGTAAGAATAATTATTATAGCATAATTCTCTGGAGATTCATCAGGAATAGTGGGTGTATCGATGGAATTTTCCTTTTAGTGCTGAGACATTTTTCATAGTATAATACACCACAGTTTAATCATTAACTTGTTGAAGGACATTTGGATTCTTTTCAGTTTGGGCTATTATGAATAAAGCTGCTTTAAACATTCCTGTATAGGTTTTTGTCTGAACATAAGTTTGTATGTCTCTGGTATGAATGCCCAAAAGTGCAACCATTGGCTCATGTGGTAATTACGTACTTAGTTTTATAAGAAACTGCCAGACTGTTTCACAGAGAGGTTGTACCATTTTACATTCCCATCAGCAATATATGTGAGATCCAGTTTCTCTGCATCCTCACCAGCATTTGGTGTTGTTACTATTTTTCTTCTTAGCCATACTGATAGGTGAATACTGATATCTCACTGTAGTTTTAATCTGCACTTACCTAAAGACTGATGACATCAAGTCTTTCCCCCCGCCCCCTACTGCTTATTTGCCATCAGTGTAACCTCTTCGTTGAATTATCTGTTCATGTCTTTTGCCCATTGTCGAACTAGATTGTGTATCTTATTACTATTGAGTTTTGATAGTTCTTTATGTATTCTAGATACCGGCTATTTGTCAGATATATGGTCTGCAAATATTTTCTCCAAGTCTATAGCTTGTATTTTTATACAATTCACATAAACTTTAACAGAAAAAAATTATCATTTTGATGATATATATTTTTATTAATTTTTCCTTTTATTGTGCTTTTGCTGTCAAGTCTAAAAATTCCTTGTCTAGCCCTAGATTTTAAAGATTTTTCTTATATATGAAAAAATTTTTATAATTTTAAAATTCACATTTATGCCCATCATTCCTTTTGAGTTTAGGTCAAGGTTCATTAATTGCCTATAGATTAACCCAACATCATTTATTTAAAAAGCTATCCTTACTCTATTGTGTTGGTTTTTCACATTTCAATAATCAGGCATGTTTGTGTGGGCCTATTTTTTGGTACTCTATTCTGATCCATTGATCTGTTTCTCCACCAATACCACATGCCTTGATTACTGTAGATACATAGGAAGACTTAGTACCATGTACAGTGACTCCTCTCACTTTATTTTGTCAATTTGACAAAAATCATTACAGGTATTTTAGTAAGAATTACAACGAAGACTGATTTGGGAAAATTGACATCTTGACTATATTGTCTTCCAATTTATGTACGTCTCTCCACTTATTTAGGTCTTCTTTGATTTTTTCATCAGTATTTTAAAATTATCAGCATATAGATTTATAACTGTCTTATCAAGTTTATTCCCAAGTATTTCACTGTCATTGGGGACATCCCTCATGTTAAACATGTTAGCATGTTAAACATGTAAAAATGTCATGTACAAAAAGAATAATTTATGAGTTGACCTACAGGAAATGAAATATATCAAACTACTAAAGGTAGTTTGTTTGTTTATTTATTTTTGAGACAGAGTCTTGCTCTGTCACCCAGGCTAGATGATCTGCCTGCCTCAGCCTCCCACAGTGCTGAGATTATAGGCGTGAGTCACCACACCCAGCCAAGAAGTGCAGTTTATCAAGTTCAAAAGTATGGGCTTTGTGTTAAAGGCACAGTCAGCAAAATGCACAATGTAGGAAATTCCAGAGGACAGATAGTGCTGTCTCTTCCACAAATTGTGAGGAAGGAAAATGAGGAGGAGGAGCGTGTTACAAGCTTGAGATGTATTAACCAAATGAATTGTGTGGATCTTATTTGACTCTGATTTGGAGAAAACAACTGAGACAGTCCGGGAAATTTAACCAGTAACTGGATATTTAACATTAAGGAATTATTGTTTTTTAAATTATGAAATGTATCTGTACATATTTTTAAAGACCTTACATTTTAGAAACACATACTGAAATATTTAGAGGTAATGATGTGATGTTGGGAATTGGCTTAAAAATAATTCATAGGGGTGGGGAGATAGATGTTATAGGTGAGGTGGGATTCGCCAAAAGTTGATAGTTGAAATTAGTTGATGGTTATGTGGGAGTTTATTATCTTTTAGCTTGTATTTGTAAATTCTCATTTAAACAGAGTCTGAGATAAATAAAAGAGCATGAAGGAAGATGAGGATTACTTATATTGTTTTATGATTAACATGGATTGCCAGGTTCTGTGTGACCTGGCCCTGCCTACCTGTATCCATTGTCAAGTTGAATACATTCTTTTCCTTGTTCATTGTTGGAGTTCTCACCACGTAACCATTGTATACATGTCGTTTCTTCTTTGTGACACCCCACAGTTCCACCTAATATCTTCTGCTCCACATCCCCAACCCCTATCAGTTTGTGCATCCAAGTCCTAATTTATGCTTTGGAGGTCTGTTTAAATGTTTATATCATAAGTCTTTCTAGATCCCCCAGTCCAAATCTGATATAGTTAGGATCTCTTATCTTACATTTTATATGGTTATTTGATTATTAACATCTATCTTCCACATTAAATTGTGAACTTGAGCCACAGTTCTTGTTTTTGCATCCCTAACCTTGTCTAATTCTTGGTAACTAATAGTTGTTTAAATATTGGTTAAATGGAAGGAAGGAGGATGGAGTGAGTTCATGGTGGGCTAAATGCTTGGCTGAAATAAACTACCAAAAATACACAAATTTCATTTCAGTATTAGAGGTAACCTGGTTTAAGCAGTAAAAGTGCTATGTTCAATTTCAAGGGTCTGTCAGGATGAATTGGCAGTCTAGATTGAATTGGCTCTGGGGCTGGGTGCTGTGCCTCACACCTGTAACTGCAGCACTTTAAGAGGCTGATGCGGGCAGATCACTTGAGGTCAGGAGTTCGAGACCAGTCTGGCCAATGTGGCAAAACCCTGTCTCTACTAAAAATACAAAAATTAGCCAGTTGTGGTGACAGGTACCTGTATTTCCAGCTACTCAGGAGGCTGAGGCAGGAGAATCACTTGAACCCGAGATTTGGAGGTTGCAGTGAGCTGAGATCCTGCCACTGCATCCAGCCTGGGTGACAGAGCGAGATTCCATCTCAGAAAAAAAAAAAAAAAAAAAAAAAAAAGTATTGGCTCTGGTACATTTGTTCCACATTACTACAGATATCTGTAGAAAGCTGACACAACCTACTTCATGTGACAGATGAAAGTGGGTGAAGACAAAGCATGTATCCAAGTTTTTTCCTGGGTTTTACGTTACAACTAAATTGTGGGATATTTAACTCTGGACAATTCGGTTCTCTTCTTTTTTCCTCCTTGTGCTTTATTACCTCCATCTTTTTAAATTTGGGGGTAATGTCACTGATAACGCAATGTCTATTCTAATAGACTACATTGATTTTTCTGTTTAGAGTGGAACTTTTAGATGACTATAAAGTTCGAAGCTCAAGAAACTCTCAGAATATGGCTTGTTGGTAACTGAAAACACTTCTGTTTTCTGAATTTGTCTCTGAGAGGTTTTTCTTGAATCTTGTTATTCTATTTTTCTTCCTTTTTCATACCTTTTTGGTATGGAATTTAAATCCATGGTTAAAATGACTAAATAGATTGTTATTCTTATCTAATATACACGTTAGGTTGCAGTTAGGATTACATCATTGTATGGCTATCACAACTTTGTGAAGCAGATATTGTTCTTATTTCTAGAGATCAATTTATATGTTTAGGATCATATAAAGTAAGTAAAAGTGAGAACTGTCTCCTGATCTTTCCTGTTTGTTTCACACTGCTTTTGAGCTAGGTAGTGAGTACTTGTGAGGCAAGGAGCAAAATATGAGTTGAAAAGAATTCCCACGCAGGTGATAACTACAGTACATACAGTGCATATTTTTGTGTGGACTGGGATAAAGCACACAGGAAAGTCAAATGTTCTAAGCATTCTAGTGGCCTACTCAGACACATAGTTAAAACAGTTACTTCACTAATAGCACAGAAACAAGCAACAGGAATGAATTGATTCATCAATGTTAGAATCCACTTGATTTTCTTCATTATTGATAGTGACTGTATTAGAAACCAAGTCCTCATTGTATTGAAAGTTATCATTCTACAGCCTTAGTCCTGTGTTCTTTCCTGCAGTCTGTATGGTATAACATTAAACATGTCCCTGATATTCAATGAGTGTCCCTTGTTTTAAGCTGTAAATTGTCAGAGTGAAAAATTTACACTTTGAATGTTGAGGAGGAGGTCTATCTTTACCTCTGATAAGCTGAGTTTGTATGGCTTGTTTTTGTTAGGAACACAAGATGTGAAGCTCTTATTCTTGTGTTACTGTTTTGTGGTGCTCTGCTCTGCCACTGGAGTACGATAACTAACTTACTCCAGACTTGTTAGCTGTCCACCTCTCACGTTTAATGACAGCTTAGCTTTCTGCTCATATTGCTGGTATTTTGAACACAGGATACTTTTTGGACACTTGAGTTGAGGTTTTCCATTTTTCATTGGACGTGATCAGAATTTGAGCAGCATTATGGAAAAACAACATTGTAACAACTTCTCCTGGAAATCACTTCCAGTTCTAAACCATCATATAACAGATACACTTGTAAAATGAAACTTGTTCATAAATTGGGAATTGTTAGTATTCCTTAGTGCTGCCTTGCCTTTCTTTAATTAGTTTATTAACCATATTTTCCAAAACATATTATCAGGAGGCTCACTTTGTCGTGTTATTTAGGTAAATACCTGTGTAGGGGACGTAAGACTTTAATATCCAAGAAAAAGAGTATTTATCAAAGTTCTTGTGAACTAAAATGTTTTAAGTAATTTTCTTTTCTTTTTGTATTTTCAAACAAAGGAGCCACGTGGTTCCTTAAACATTAGAATGCCAGGATGAAAAACGTTTGAGGGGAGTTTATTGAGGAAAAGTAGTATGATTGACCGGTGTTGGGAAGAGCAGCTAAGGAGGCTGTCGGCGTTGCCCAGTGGTGATAGATAGGGACCTGGTGTGGTGATAGCTTTAGGAATGAAAGGAATCTATAAAACCAAAAGATTTTGCAGGATAGAAAGGTGGTAAGCCTTGAAGAGTAAGGAAAGGTGGGAAAAAAATACGAGGGTTAACTAGTTTTGTCTCTTTGTGGGTAGGGGGCATTTTTCTTGTTCAAGAATGATCCCCTAGGTTCTTACTGATCTCTTGAGATCATTTCCTGGATTTGCTGGGTATAGTGGTGCGCGCCTGTAGTCCCAGCTACTCAGGAGGCTGAGGCATGCGAATCGCTTGAACCCAGGAGGCAGAGGTTGTAATAAGCTGAGACTGCGCCACTGCACTCTAGCCTGGGTGACAGTGAGACCCATGTCAAAAAAACAAAAATAAATTAAAAATAAATACGTTTTTTGTAGAGAAGGGGTTTCACTATGTTGCCCAGGCTGGTCTCGAACTATTGGCCTCAAGCTATCCTCCCACTTGGCCTCCCAAAGTGCTGGGATTACAGGCGTGAGCCACCAGGCCCAACCTAAATTTCTATGTTAATTGCCATATGTGGCTAGTGGCTACTGTATCAGACCTCACAGTTCTGTGCAGATAGCACACAGCACACAGTGCATACTATACATGCCCTACTACATCTTGCTTTGCCCCCTTAACAGCGCCTATGTATCTTGGAGATAGATTGTCCCAGTCTGCCTCATTTTTAAAAAACTGCTGCATAATATCCTCTTGTAATCCACAAAGGCAATCCCAGACCCAGCCTGGAGAGCCATGGGTCATCACTTTTTATAACAAGCTCTAAAATCTTCCACATATACCATAACCAAGGCACATCAAAACAACCCTAGGTTACTGACGCCTCCACTGAAGTCCCCAGGTCACCTCTGCTCCCTCCCTGCCCTCTCTGCAGTACCGCAGAGTGAACATAAAAGGGTTTAATATAGGCTTCGCTGGGCGCAGGGACTCCCGCCTGTAATCCCAGTGCTTTGGGAGACCAAAGTGGGAGGATCACTTAAGGCCAGGAATTCAAACCCAGCCTGGGCAACAAAGTAATCCCGTCTCTACAAAACAAAAAAATGAATAATAAAGGTTCCTTTTTCTGCGAGATTGGTGTAGGGGAGCGGGCCTGTGAGTTAGAAGGGAAGCATTGAGGATCAGCCATTTAAAGCAGCATCCAAGGATGTTCAAGGCTAGAGACCCACAGGTATATTTTCAGAAACTGAATTTCCTGTCGGTGCTCAGTGGCTCATGCCTGTAATCCCAGCACTTTGGGAGGCCAAGGTGAGCGTGGAACACTTGAGGTCAGGAGTTCAAGAGCAGCCTGGCCAACAAGGTGAAACTCTGTTTTTACAAAAAAAAAAAAATACAAAAATTAGCCAGGCATGGTGGTGCATGCCTTATAATCGCAGCTACTAGGGAAACTGAGGCAGGAGAATTGCTTGAACCCAGGAGGCAGAGGATGCAGTGAGCTGAGATCATGCCATTGCATGATCTCATGCAATGAGACTGGGCAACACGAGCGAAATTCCATCTCAAAACAAAAAGAAAAAAAAAAAACTCAAACCACCAAAACCCCTGAATTTCCCTGTGGACACCTTTTCTCTGGCAGCCTTTTTCAATGAGGGCTATGTTTCCTCCAATACTATATGGCCTGCAGACTGCTCAGCTTTCATTCCAGTGAAAACATTCCAGAACAAGCTCTGGGTCAATCCCAGGTCTTTCTCCAATCAACTCAGGGCATGATTGTATGTCACCTGCTGCCCAGCTAGAGTGACAGGACTCCACCATGTGACTCCACTGTAGACTCCCCACCTTCTTCTTTTGCAAAGCCTCAGACACCCAAATGCCTACCAAAAGTGGGTAGGGCGCCAGGACACCTCCAAGCATAAGTGGGCCTCCCCGGCATGCCTGGATGTGGAGGTGTGATGCAGACTGGTGGCTGCTCGTGACAATCTCACCCCTTTGTGTGCAGCTGCTGGAAGCCCAGGAAGCACACATCAAGGCTCCCTTGCCAGCGGGGTGCTGCCAATAAAATGGAGTCACGTGGGATTTGGAATGTGGAAAGGAGGTAGAAGTCATCATTTCCTCCCTCATAGCAGCAGGCGTGCAGGCTCTGGTCAGCTGGACTCCATATTCCCCCACTAGTCACCAGCCTGGGGACCGTGGGGCTGCAAGGACTCAGCAGCGGTTTCCCGAGTTTCCTGACATTTTCCACCCTCTGGAAATCAGCTGTGATCAAGCAGCCTGAAAGCCAGGGGTGCAACCTCCTCCTCCCCAACCTTCACCACCTCTAGCCCCTCCAGTGATAAGCACTAATTGCCTATATACAACCCTTTTTTGTTTGAAATAGCTAGGGTAATTTCTGTTTTCCTATCTGGGGTAGTGTAACATAAGAAGAAATATATATATGGTCTCTGCCCCCAGTTCCTAACACAAAGCTCCTAAGACCCTTGGAAATTCCTGAATGATGGGGGTGCTAGGAGCATTGTCTTCTTTTTTTAAAAAAATGTATCATTTTTCTTTTCTCCCAGGGTTTTTTTTCTTTAAAAAAAAAAAAAACTTTTAGGTTATGGGGACACATGTGCACGTTCGTTATATAGGTAAAATTGTGTCACAGCAGTTTATTGTACACGTTATTTCGTCACCCAGCTACTAAGCCTAGTCCCCAATAGTTTTTTCTGCTCCTCTCCCTCCTCCCACCCTCCACCCTCAGGTACAGCCTAGTGTGTGTTGGTCCCTTCTTTGTATTTGAGTTCTCATCATTTTGCTCCTACTTGTAAGAACATGCAGTGTTTGGTTTTCTGTTCCTGTCTTAATTTGCTGAGGATAATGGCCTCCAGCTCCATCCGTGTTCCTGCGAAAGACATGATCTCGCTGTTTTTTATGGTTGCACATCCTTTATTCTAACATTTGGTCCTTGAACCTGGTTCCTGACACAGAGCTCCTAAATCCCTTGGAATTTTCTGAGTGATGGGAGAGTCCTTTGTTCTCATGAGGTGACTCTTGGTGGGCTCTTTATTTGGGTCTGGTCACCAGAAAGACCTAACTATGGGTGGAAGCTTTGTGCTTTCAGCCCCATTTCCCAGCCTCTGAGGTAGGGAATGGAGCTGGAGCTCAATCACACCTGCGTGACAAAGCCTCCAGAATAATCCTTAAAAGACAGGCCTTGGAGAGCTTCCGGGTTGGCGAACGCATCCATGTGCCGGGAGGGTGGTGCACCCCAACTCCACAAGGACCTTTCCAGACCTCACCCTGTGTATCTCTTCATCTGGCTGTTCATTTGTGTCCTTTAAAATATCCTTTGTAATAAATCAGCAATAGTAAGTAAACTGTTTTCCTGGGTTCCATGAGCTGTTCTAGCAAATGTTCAAACCTGAGGAGGGAGCTGTTGGGACCTCCAGTTTATAGCCAGCTGGTCAGATGCATAGGTGATGCTTGGCTTTGCACCTGGTGTCTGATGTGGGGGTGGTCCTGTGTGACTGAGCCCTTAACCTGTGGAGTCTGGTGTTCACTCTGCTTAGGGCTTCTCTGCCTTGGTAGCGTCCTGTCTAGAAGGCCTTTCCTTCCTCTTGTCAGCTCAGAAAACTTTTCTTCCACTTCCCTTCTTCTAAGCCATCCCTTACATCTACTCCTTTCCAGCCGACCAAGAACAGAACCAGGGCTGGCTCCACTGCCACCGTGCCGTCCCACACTGTCTCCTCAGGATGTATTCAGATGTCCGGCCCTCCCCCGAGTCTAGGAGCCCTTTGAGGAAAGGGATGCTGTCCTAGTCAACTCTTTCCCAGCACCAGGCACAGCGTCTGGCACGTTCCATCTTTTTCATGGACTCTCCCCAGGTGGCCTGACCTTCCCTCCTCTGAACCGCTGCATTTCCTGTCTGCATCATGTTTGCTCTAATCAGATATCGCCTTATTTCATCCTCTTTTAAAAATGCTTTATTTCTCTGGCAGGTTTCATTGGAATCAGAATTTTAGTTCATTTAGTAGCTGCTGGCCTTGTGTCTACCTCTCTCTTGCACTCAGGTCTCACTTAAGACCTGGCTGACTGAGCTGTGATTTGCCATCAGTGAGATGGAGACAGAGGTAGCCCAGGCAGTCATGTTTTGTTCCACGAGACCCTGGGCGCCCCTCCCCCTCCCAGGCTACAGGCAGGGATGGGCACCAGCCTGGGAGAGACAGTTTATGCACAGGCTGGCCCAGCAGAAACTCTAGACTTACACAAAACTGCTCAATTGAGGACAAACTGGGGGCAAGGTAGAATCTTATTTTGGGAGTCTTTAGAAATATGGTGGGGTAGCATTTGGGAATAATAAGAATTGTAGCTGGCATGGTGGTACACGCCTGTAGACCCCCAGCTACTCTGGAGGCTGAGGTAGGATCTTTTGAGCCCAAGAGCTTGAGGCTGCAGTGAGCTATGAATGCACCACTACAGTCCAGCCTGGGTGACAGATCAAGACCCTCTCTGGAAAAAAAAAAAAATACATTTGAGATTCATAAATTTTTTTGATTATATAAAAAAATTATAAGCATCAAAGTGTGAAATTATGTAAATATGCCAAAATAGGAACCTGGAAGTGCTTGGAATCTAGACTTTGGGAGCCCAGCACTTCAAGGATCTCTAGTCTTGGCTTTTTTTTTTTTTTTTTTTTTTGAGATGGACTCTCGCTCTGTTACCCAGGCTGGTGTGCAGTGGCCCAATCTGAGCTCACTGCAACCTCTGCCTCCCAGATTCAAGCAATTCTCCCTCCCTCAGCTTCCTGAGTAACTGGGATTACAGGCGTGCATCACCACCTCCAGCTAATTTTTGTATTTTTTTAGTAGAGACAGGGTTTTTCCATGTTGTCCAGGGTGGTGTTGAACCCCTGACCTCAGGTGGTTCACCTGCCTCAGCCTCCCAAAGTGCTGGGATTACAGGCATGAGCCACTGCACCCGGCCTGTCAGATAATGAATTTTTTTTTTTTTTTTTGAGACAGTCTCGTTGTGTTGCCCAGGCTGGAAGTGCAGTGGCATGATCTTGGCTCACTGCAAGCTCTACCTCCCGGGTTCACGCCATTCTCCTGCCTCAGCCTCCCGAGTAGCTGGGACTACAGGCTCCCGCCACCATGCCCGGCTAAGTTTTTTTTGTATTTTTAGTAGAGACGGGGTTTCACCGTGTTAGCCAGGATGGTCTCCATCTCCTGACCTTGTGATCCGACCGACCACCTCGGCCTCCCCAAGTGTCAAGTGATTTAAAAACTATTCTTCCATGAATTGCTGGGCTAATTGATATGACTGTAAAATGCCTAACCCAGGGTTTAGCATCAAGTAAGCAAATTGTAACTGTTAGCTGCTGCTCTGCCTATGACTATTTAGTCTTGTGCTTTAAACTCAAATATTTGTTGGCCCACTGAAGTCACCACACAGAGAAAGATGCTTTTCATTCTCAGTAACGAACTTTGGGAGATAACTGGGGCAGGCAGCTAGACAACAGGTGTCTTTTGTCCAGCATCAGCAAACTCATTGGAACTGATGGGTGGCTCACTTTGCTTAGAACCCCTACCAGCACGCACATGGGGCTGCTTCCGTCACACTGCTCCTGGGAAGGTGGGGGGCAGCTGTTCTGCAGTTAGCGCCGTTCTTTACCTCCTGTTACCAACTGCCTGAGTTCATCTGTGTTCAGTTAGG
The DNA here is from genome assembly GCF_024542745.1 of Macaca thibetana thibetana. NCBI lineage: Eukaryota > Metazoa > Chordata > Mammalia > Primates > Cercopithecidae > Macaca > Macaca thibetana. The sequence goes on along the minus strand of NC_065593.1, from coordinate 56,391,689 downwards.
TAGATTACCAATTCCTGTTCATTCAGATTTTCTTCTGCTCACTAATGTGTTTAATGTTCCCTAACCTACCAAATGTGATTAGTGACTTTTTCTTTGAAGGTGGACTGGAGGAATCCTTGCGCCTTCTGCAGCATTCTACTGCCATTATGGAACAGTTCGGCTATGGATGTGCATCAGCGGGGGATGGGGAGAGGCTGGGGCAGTACATGTGAATGGAGAGGTAGCCCCACCCAGTGTGTTTTCTGAAATACAGTCCCGCGGAGGGCAGTCTTGGGAAATTACTGCTCTCACATACTCTTCCTGACCCTACCCCTCCAGCATCTCCCTGCTATCCAAGGGTTGGGATTTTTAAAAAGAAAAACAAATTTTTAAAAAACCAAGTGAAACTTTTGCCATCTTGTAAGGGTGAAAAGCTCCCACCAAGTCTGGATGAACATTCATGCGTGGGCTTGAGGGCTTGGGAAAAAGATGGGGCTTGGCCCCACAGTGCAGGCAGGCCCAGTGATCCTATGAGAGAGGCCAGGAGGTGGGAGGTCGCCTGTGGGCAGGAGGTCAAGTATGTGGTATTTTATGACTGGTGCTTGATGAACCAAGGGAGAGGGCACCGAGAACAAGAGAACAACAGTATTTAATTGTAAAATCTCCACCCCTGAGGATATGTTTTCAGGTCTGGGTGACTAATAAGAGTGGGAAACAAGGGAGGGAACGACGGCGCTGTGCTTCCTCTGCCCGCTGCCTCTGTGGATGCGTGGACCGCTGGCTTCAGTCCTGCTTTTCTTTCTGATGGCCCTTGCTGTTTATGCTACGTACTTTTGCAGGAGGCCTGAGGCGGGCTGGGGTCACTCTTTCTCCTCCTATGACTGGGCTTCACTCTCCTCCCCCATCTCTGTTGGGGCTTCGCTGTCCCTGGGGTAAGAATAACAATGCCAAGGTTTTGATTCTTGAAAGGAGCAATTAAGCTTCTCACCCCCTCCTCATTTTAGTTGGGAACTGTGAGGGCCCCTCATTTACCCAGGTTCCCTGCTGAGGATCTCCTCCTCATTAGATGACTTCTTGTGCAGCTTCTCTGCCTGGTTATTTACTCTTGTGGCACTGAGAGGTTTGTACATATCTTTAAGCCACAGCGGCTGTCTGAATGAGAAAGCTCCATCCTAGAAGATGGAAAGGGAAGTATTAATTTTGCATGTCCTGTGCTTTCCCTGGCCACAGCAATGAATCCTCCAAAGTACCTGAGTCTCACTTGGCGAACAGCATCTCCTACATGGCAGAAATCTGAAAATGCCCCTGGGGAGACACATGCACAAGATAGTGAGTGATGCTGCCATTTCCCACGTCTCTCACAATGTACTTCTCTGGTCTTATTAGGACTAAATGAGTACCTCAGTCCATAATCACAGTGAGAAGAACCACCACAGACCACATACCTGGGGTCCTGAAAATAATCCCATACATGTGGGACTTTCAGAAACTCTCCATGTCTGTTCAGAAGGGCCCCACAATATACCGGGGGGACTTTGTATGCGGCTCAGCATGGAGCATTGGCAGGATGTTCAGTCCCAGTCACCCCCTTGGCCAAGTGCCCTTGTGCAGTGAATAAACTGCACAGCCATGCTGGGCAGAAGCATTTTATATCAGTCCCCTTCAGACTTAGTCTCACAGGCATCGTTTGATGGGGGGTGGGAGATGAAGTGGTTCTTTTCTTTCTAGATACTTTATTCTATAAGTTGATCACCTCAAGCAAATGCCTGAGTGCAGGTAGCCAAGTTATCTATCTCACAGTCCTCATATGGCTGGCTGTCGCTGGTGAGTGAGTGAGCTGTGAAATCAGTTTAAAGGACAACATATTCTTTTTGAATTTGAATAAAATAGAAAAAGCCAGAGTGCATTGTGTGACCATGGGGCAATTCTCCCTTTCTCTTTCTCAGTTTTCCTGTCATAAAACGATGAAATACTGTCTAAGGTCTCTCGTAGTTAAAATTCTTTGGTTTGTTGTTTTTTTATTTGAGACAGTTTTGCTCTTGTTCCCCAGGCTGGGTGCAATGGTGCGATCTTGGCTCACTGCAACCTCTACCACCTGGGTTCAAGCAATTCTCCTGCCTCAGCCTCCTGAGTAGCTGGGATTACAGGTCTGCGCCACCACGCCCAGCTAATTTTGTATTTTCAGTGGAGATTAGTAGAGATGGGGTTTCACCATGTTGATGAGGCTGGTCTCGAACTCCTAACCTCAAGTGATCCACCTCGGCCTCCCAAAGTGCTGGGATTACAGGTGTGAGCCATCCTGCCTGGCCTTTCTAGTTAAAATTCTGTGAGGTTTGCATAAAAGGAATAGAGTGGGGCCCAAAAATCAGTAAGATGAGAAAACAGTGTTTCCTCACTTCTAGGATCCAGGCAAAAAAAAAAAAAGAAATAAATAAAAAAGAGAAAGTAGTGTTTCCTGCCACTTTCGAGGAAGGACTCACATATTCTACCTTCCATCAGCTTTGAAGGAGACGAGTGCCCTCACTCCCACACCCGGTGGCCTTCCTTACCCCTTCCCCAGAGCCTCCAAGAAGACCCTGGCCTGGCCTGATGCCCACCGTCAGCAGGAACAGGCACCAAAACCTTTCCCCTTCCTGTCCCTCCCCACAGGGCTGGGGACAACAGATGTGTCCTTGTTAGTTCCATCCAGCTCAGCTTTTGGCTGGGGAGCTAATTTCACTGGAGCCAGGCTAAGCATGAGGATAACTAAGTATTTGTCCTGTCTTGGGCAGTTTCCTCACTGAAAAATGAGGGCAGAGTTCTAAGCTCTCCTCTAATTCTAAAATTCTAATTAAAATCACAAGACTAGTGACGGCGCATGCCTGTAATCCCAGCTACTCGGGAGGCTGAGGCAGGAGAATCGCTTGAACCTGGGAAGTGGAGGTTGTGGTGAGCTGAGATCGCGCCACTGCACTCCAGCCTGGCAACAAGAGGGAAACTCCGTCTCAAAAGAAAAAAAAAAAAATTACCAGACTAATATTTACCTTGAGACTCCTTCTTCATCTTCCTGTGATGACCTTCGGTGAGAATAAATCTGTTTTGGAAGAAAATGCAATTAAGATTATCCATCACAACAACCATCTCCAAATCTGTATTCATTCCTTTTATTCATTATAAGTCTCATCTACCTGAGGAGATAACTTGTTTGAAGACAGGAATTGTATGCTGTTCAACAGAGCTTTGATTCTTCCACAGTTCAGTCATCCTTGCTATCTTGCGGGGGACTGGTTCTAGGATACCGCCCCCACACCATACCAGAATCTGTGGATGCTCAATCCCTTACATATAATGGTGCAGTATTTGCATATAACCAACACACATGCCCCCATATTTACTTAGCGACAGGATTGCCCTCTGTTGCTCAGGCTGGAGTGCAGTGTCACAATCACAGCTCGCTGCAGCCTCAACCTCCTGGACTCCAGTGATCCGCACACCTCAGCCTCTTGAGTGGCTGGGACTACAGATGTATATCACCAAACCTATTTTTTTTTTTTTTTTTTAGTAAAGACAAGGTCTCACTATGCTGCCCAGGTTGGCCTCCCAATGTGCTGGGATTATAAGTGTGATCCACCATGCCTTGCCCCATGTACTTTAAGTCATCACTAATAAAATGTGTAGATATTGGACAGCGGTGACAGCTGTTATATTGTAGTTTCTATTTGTATTTTTTTTTTTCCTTCAGATATTCAGCCTCATCTAGTTGAATCTGAAGATGTAGACATGCTGATGAAGAGGCTGACTGTATCTAACTTAGGGTCTTGCAGGCAGCTAGCACTTAATACATTTTATTGACTGTTTTAGATAACATTCAACAGATAATTCCTAATAAAAACTCTTAAAAGTAGGAGAAAAAGAAAACTTCAGTCCTTCCTCTGAAGTGGCAGGAAAACCAGCCCGGGCAACATAGCAAGACCTTCTCTCTACAAACAAATTGTTTAAATTAGCTGCCTGCCTGTAGTCCTAGCCACTCAGGAAGCTGAGGCAGGAGGATCCCTTAAGCACAGGAGATTGAGGTTACAGTGAGATAGAGCACACCATTGCTGTCCAGCCAGGGTGACAACAAGGCCCTAAGAAGGGGGAAAAAAAAAAAAAAGGAAAAGAAAGGAAAAAGGAAAGGGGAAAGGAAGGAAAGAGTAGAAGTATTGGAAAGGAACAGACAAAACTATCATTATTTGCATATTAGATGATAAATGTTATTAGCTAAAGAAGCCTAAGAGAATCAACTAAGATTTTACTGGAAGTAATAAGAATTCAATAGGAAAGATCCCATTTACAATGGCAATACAAATGTATGAAGTATTTAGAAACAAAAATGCAAAGATCTTTTATCTAACAAAAGATGTGTAAGATCTATATATGGAAACACTAAAGTTCTTCTGAAAGACATTAACAAGAAATGAATACAGGACGTGAGATAGCACGTTCCTAGAATGTCGTACAGATGTCAATTCTCAAATTAATCTACAAATTTAATGTAATCCTGTTCAAATCCCAAGATAGTTTTTGGTGGCAGCTGTTTGTGAGACAGGGTCTCGCTGTTGCCCAGGCTAGAGTGCAGTGGTATGACCACAGTTCACTGCATCCTCAACCTCCCAGGCTCAAGCAATCCTCCCACTTCAGCCTCTGAAGTCTCTCATGTGGTGTCCAAGAAATGGTGACAAATCTCACAAAGGGACTAGGCTCAGGAGGGCTGGAATATTCAGGGAAGGTGTCAAGAAGAAAGATGAACCTGAGTTGGCTTTTGAGGGATTCATAGGATTCCCACAGGCAGAGTGAAATAAGGGCATTTTAGATGGACAAATGCACAAAAGCAGAAATGCGGATGGTGTGACTGGGGTATGGTGAGGGGCTGCTCTGGCTGGAATGGAGGGCTGCCACAATAATGGAAATGGTAAATGAGGCAAGTAAGGTTGGATTGGTAGCATAGTGTCAAGGTTGCCAGTTTATTAAATCACTCTTCCAATATGCTAGCAGTGGCCTCTTGGGGATCATGTAATCGAACAAAAGGCAAACAGAGGCAAGCTCCAGGAATGGGCACTGTGAACAGGACTCGCCCCAGAGTAGCCAGATGTAGGCTTTAGACATTTTAATGCAGGTTGAGCATCTCTGATCCAAGGGGGAATGTCTCACATGGTCTCCAAGAAATGGTGACACATCTCACAGAGGGCCTAGGCTCAGGAGGCCTGGAGTATGAAATGCTCCCCGTCCCCTGTGAACTTAAAAATGTGGCCATCAACTTTTTTAAAAGATGGCTACTCTGTAGTGCTTTAACTGGACCTATTTAGACAATGCCTTACACACTGGAAAAGGATGATACTGTGTGAACCTAATAAGTCTACAAGACAATACTTCTCTCTTTTGGCTGTCTCCTTCCTCTCCAGGGTGATGACAACTCCGTGAGGTGGAGATTATACGTCTCTCATCCTTTCAGCAACAAGGAAATAAATTAGTGGCAGAGTAAGGGGTGACTTGGTGAGTACATCTAATTGTTGACATCGTTTTACGTGGGAGAAATTTTGCTATTATATCAACTTCTTAAAATAGTCTAGTGGGATTAACTTGGTTTCAATTCACAGAGACCTCCTGGAAGCGAGGATCCTTTAAAATCCTGGAATATACACTGCAGTAAAAGAACAAAGCGTACGTCAGCCTTAACCGACTGAAGAATGTCAAGTAGCAGCAGGTGGGAAAGCAGCTTTGGTTTTGAGTTTGTGGGCTCTGAATCCACAAAAAGACAGGACTGCATTCTGAAAACCTGAATTAATTGTTGTCCTTACCTGAATGAGGCAGAAAATTATAATCAAAGTCGTTAGTATTTCGGTCACAAATAATGCCAAGATGAGTTTGTTGTTATAGCCATATCCTGGAACTTCTTTTGTGAGCTAAAAAAAAAAAAAAAAGAAAAGAAAAGAACAATTAAAAAAAAAAAAGAGAGAGCTAACTATTCAAAACCCCAGTATTTCAGGTGAGTAGCTTACAGGTTCTTTTTTTATTTTTTTGAGACAGAGTCTCACTCTGTCACCTAGTCTGGAGTACAGTGGTGTGAACACAGTTCACTAGACTCGACCTCCCTGGGCTCAGGTGATCCTCCCACCTCAACCTCCCGAGTAGCTGGGACTACAGGCACTTGTCATCACCCCAGCTAATTTTTTAATTTTTGTGGAGACAGGGTTTCACTGTGTTGGCCAAGCTGCTCTCAAACTGCTGACCTCAAGTGATCCACCCACCCTGGCTTCCAAAGTGCTGGGATTACAGGTGTGAGCCACCCCACCTTACCTACAATTCATCTTGTGCACTAATCTATTTCACCCTCTACATGAGCAAAGTGGGAGATCACCGTCATGGCCGAAGTTACATGACCAGGACAAGCTATGGCCTGGGAGTCCCAGGTTCTCCTGTGTGGGCACTTTCCTGGCATACACTAAATGATGACAAATCTGGGTCTCATGTTTCTGTGTGGTCCTCACCTCACTCAACCTCTGCTCTTTCTGTTCACTCTGGGCTTCCGTGCTCTCATTGATATAGTTCTCAGTTTTCCATTGTTCCGTATCCCATTCAGCCTTGGACGCCTTTACTTCCTGCTGCTCACTGAGAAGCTTCATCAGGAGGCCTGTCCTGGAGATGAGCTTGGCACAGGTCACTTGCACACGGGTGTCAGAGCAGTCTGTCTTCAAGGTCCGGATAACATGAGAAATGAGCTTTCTCACATTGTTGTTGGGGATGAGGGAACGTAGCTGCTCGGTTAGCTGATTTTCAAACTGATCACCTGCAGACGAGAGCAACGGGTAATTGAAGCTTTTGGGCTCGGAGGACAGGTCAGTGCCCATGTTGTTGTATTCCCATTGTGTCTGATTAGTTCGTTTAACAGCTGGCCCTAAGTTGAACGCAGTCCCAGCGGAATCTGCCTCAGGAGGAGGATTGTAGGTTGTGTTTTCAGAGATGGTGCCTTCCGGCATAGTAGTGTTTTCCATAGAAACGTTTTCTTCAAAGGCATTTCTTGCAGTTGTGTCTTTTACATTAGTGTTTTCTGTAAAACGTTCTGAAGGAGCAAATCCTTCCAGAAAAGGATTTTCCTGAGGACTTGGGTCTCCTAATGATGAAAAAGCCCCTTGTGAAGGGGAATTTATGAGGCTGTTCACTGCAGAGAATGGCGGCCTGTTTGCGAGCATCAGTCTATCGAGGTAACTTTTCTTTCTGAACTTTTGACTCTTTTTGGCCTTGAGTGTTCTGTGGGCCACGCGGGAGCGAGTTTTATGATAGCGGTATTTTTTTCGGGAATGTACGATTGGTTTGGCAGCCTTCATACTTTTAACTCTAGCCTTTGCGTTTTCTAAAATGAAAATGGCGTGGGTTAAGTCTTTCGATCTGTCTCTGACCTCAGGTAGGGCTTTTGCAGGGGTGGAGGCAGAAGGCTCGCCCATGGAGAAGGGTTTCAGCACAGAAGACACTGCTGCGTTAAGCTCTTGGGTGAATGAAGGCTTGGTGTAGACGGTGTTTCCCACTAACTTCTCACGCCCCTGCTCTGTGTGAGGCTGTTCCAGCTCCCTTGAGACCGGGCTCCCGAGCCTTTTTTCTTGGGCAGCGCTCTCCACAAATGCCTGCGCACCCTCTTCCCTCCTGGTGCTCTGCTTTCCCACCTCTTTGAAGTGCCTTTTCTGGATGCTCCTTGGGCCCGTGAGGACTCTGTTCACTCTCTGCAGGTTGTTGCCTACACTTTGAATCTTTGCCAGGCTGTTTTCCTGTGGTTGGACAGTTTCTAATTTCTTTTCAAATATTTGGCGTTTAAATTTGTTACCTAGAAGGCTGGTCTGCATAAGCATGGCAGTTTTTTCTTCCCTTTTAACTTCATCGATTTTTTCCTGTATTTCTGCATCTAACATATTTTCCAGCAAGTACAGCTTTCTCAATTTATTTTCATAAATTTTGTAAGTTGAGTTGTCCGATGCAGGTTGAAGAGAGGGGCTCTTTATATTGTTTTTCAAAATACCCAGGGGCCTATCTCCATCTTGCACATTTGAAGAAAGCTGTTTAATGAACGGTAACAACATTGATTTCACATCTAGATTTACCACTGAGAAATAAGGCAAGATGTAACTTAGTGCACTGATAACTTCACTCTCGTCATTGGTGTCTAGCTGCTCACTCCCAAAGCCTGACAAGTTGATGTCACTGCTGTCTGAGGGCACCTCCGGCTCAATAGTCAGCTCAGTGCTCGTGTGCTTCTTCCGGGCCTGTAACACCTTCATGAACGCTCCTTCTGGATTCCCTACGGATGCTTCTTCAGCTGTGAAAAAAGAAGAGACTGCTTTGATCATGAAAGATGACGGGACGGCATGCATCAGTCCACAGCTGTATGTACCCAGTCACACAGAGTAGGAGTCAGCAAACATTCGAGTGCCATTCAGAGAGGAGAAACACACACCCAATCCTAAACCTACGAAATGGCAACAACAAAAGGAGAAAAGACATCTTTTGAAAACATGGCCACTGGCCGGGCGCGGTGGCTCAAGCCTGTAATCCCAGCACTTTGGGAGGCCGAGACGGGTGGATCACGAGGTCAGGAGATCGAGACCATCCTGGCTAACACGGTGAAACCCCGTCTCTACTAAAAAAATACAAAAAAATAGCCGGGCGAGGTGGTGGGCGCCTGTAGTCCCAGCTACTCGGGAGGCTGAGGCAGGAGAATGGCGTGAACCCGGGAGGCGGAGCTTGCAGTGAGCTGAGATCCGGCCACTGCACTCCAGCCTGGGCTACAGAGCGAGACTCCGTCTCAAAAAAAAAAAAAAAAAAAAAAAAAAAAAAAAAAAGAAAACATGGCCACCTACTTGGAACATTCCATAGTGTGACGTAGAGTAAGTCTGCTTAGGATTATTCCATTGATCCACAAGGGCCAGTTAAAAATGCTCAGTCTAAGCCCAAGATGGAAGACAACTGCTTCCCTGATGAGCTGGCCTCTCTGCAGACTGCTCCATACCCTGTGCTGTCCTGCCTCACATGCAGAGAGAGTACAAGGCTCCCTCTCTCCTTGTCCTCGGTGTGCCTGTGTTCTTGCTACCATCACAGCTGAATGCAGTGAAAGGCGGTCCTCTGAGAGGAGCAGGGTGGAGATGCTAACGTGGAGAGCCCCTCCCACTGCTGATAGATCCTCATCTGGCATGTGCTCCACCCACCCACCCCATTCTTTGCTCCCACATACTGTAGCCCCATCACAGAAAATGTGACATGGGAAAAAAAACTGTGTCCACCCTAGTTCTTAAATTTGGGCAGTGATTCAGGGGGTAGGTTAAGGGATTTTTAATTTGCCAGATTATATGCCTATGTTGTTGAATGTACAATGAATCTATGGTATGACAGCAGTTTCTGGATAAACATTACTTGAGATCCTATAATGCAGAAGGGAAAAAGCAACTTTTATCAGTTGCCTACTTTGCTTTCATTTTATCTCTAATATTCTGGATTGGGAACCATCCAAAGCTTCTGACTGCATGAAGGTCAAGTGTGCCCGTGTGCAGCTGGCTTTCTTTTCCAGAATTAAAAGTATTTTGGGTGGTGCTGAGGGTCAGAGGAAGAAGTAAAGATTGTAAGAAAGGAGAAACATGGGTTTGGGGAGAACCCAGAATTGGGGACAGAAGACCTGGCACTAGGCTACAGCACTTAGCACCTCTGATCTTGTTTTTCCTCATCTGTAAAAGGAGATTACCAATGCTTTTCTGCCCACCTCTTCAGGAGAAGGGAATAATTGGTTTAAAAAAAAAAAGTTTTTAAAAATAAGCACCACTGACTTTGTGTAGCCAAGCATTATTAATTATCCACCCCGTATCACTGGTAGATACCTGTATTCAAGCTATCTGGACATGAAAGCAGTCACATTTTAGAAGTCATGAATTTGGTGCTAATAAACCTAATCTACAGAAAAACTCCTGAAAGCACTTGAGCATTTGTTCTGTGAAGAGAAAGGTTTGAATTCAGAGCAAGTTCAGCGTTGGATGGTCTAAGCATGGAAAAGCCCTCCATTCCATTAGAAGAGCCAGGCAGCAATTTCTGGTTATGGAACCAGAAGCTCTCAGGCTTCAAATAAAACAGCATCACTTGTATTCTTATAAAACTATAAAAACAAAAACCAAAACCAGACCTACATCTGTCCTACAAGGCCGAGAGTACTCGAGACCTCATGGATATAAAACCACCTTACAGGGCCGGGCGCGGTGGCTCAAGCCTGTAATCCCAGCACTTTGAGAGGCCAAGACGGGTGGATCACGAGGTTGGGAGATCGAGACCATTCTGGCTAACCGGGTGAAACCCCGTTTCTACTAAAGGATACAAAAAACTAGCCGGGCGTGGTGGCGGGCGCCTGTAGTCCCAGCTACTCGGGAGGCTGAGGCAGGAGAATGGCATGGACCTGGGAGGTGGAGCTTGCAGCGAGCTGAGATCCGGCCACTGCACTCCAGCCTGGGTGACAAAGCGAGACTCCGTCTCAAAAAAAAAAAAAAACCAGCTTACAAACTACATTGCACTGTATGAAGAAATTATCACTGGGGGCAAAGCACCAAGCAGACAGCACAGTACCCAGTGTGTGGATGTTAATGTTACTCCCTAGCCTTCCCATTCCTTTGTTTTGGTCCTTTGTGCATATGGAACAGTTCTGTTATTAAATTTTGTAATCATAACTGAGAACCTGACTCTCAGCAAGGGAATAGTTCAGAAATTGAGGGAGTTTAACTCTGAATGAGTAAATAAAAATAAAGCAATTATATCATTAGCTTAAAATTTTATCATTATAAATAAAAAGTTTAAAAACAAATACTTAAAATAATGTAATAATTGATCTCCAGGCAATTTGGACTCACGACAATGTATGGTGTTTGTCAGACATGCACTGTTGCAATGCAGCTTGACTGTCTTGCAGACAGCCTCAATGCTGTTTTTAAATTGGCAGAGGCAGCAGGCCATATGGCTAGGTAAGATCCTATAGATGAAAACAAAGAACAATAAATTAGTGGTAAAGAGGTTACTTGAGTAGGTAAAGGAGGCAGGCCAACACTACCACAGGGGTGGGCAAAAAGGTGTTATTGAAGCTTATGGATGGACAGTTGGGTAGGAACCAGAAGGCCAATAGGAAGGAGGACAAAGGTGCCCAACCGAAGGGTAAGCATGGCAGTGAGTATGGTATGCCTAGAATAAAGGTGGTTGGGATTAGAATTGGGTGACTAGTTTAATTCAGAAGTATCTCTTCCCAACTCAAAAGTCTCACTTTGGGCTGAAAGTACGCAGGAAGAAGGTAGACTTCTAAGAAGAGTCTGAGTAAGTCCCCAACTTCTGGAGGCCCTTTCTCAATTCCTGTTGGGAGTGGGAAATATAAATTACTCTGGGCATTAAAAATAGTTTAACCTGGATTGTGGGGTTAAAAAATAACAGATAGCATTGGTCAAATCTGGATAATTCCATCATTCAAAAGAATAATAACAATAAGTTACAACATAGTTAATATAAAGAAGAATCCATGAAGAGTGATATTCAAAAAGAAAGAGAGGGAGTTTTTCTTTAACAAAATAGTGCCAGCTAGTAAATGTAGAAGGAATGACAGAATTTTTAAAAGTGTCACTTTGCAACCACCAATGTAATAAAAATTCGTTCAGACAAGGATTATCATTGATGCACATTTGGGTGAAAAGACATTTGAGAACAGGATCTTCACTGAACTCAAAGTACCAACCCACAGATTATTTATTACCAAGGAGAAAATTAGTATTTTTTATGAGACAAGGTCTCACTCTGTCACCCAGGCTGAAATACAGTGGCAAAATTATAGCTCATTGAAACCTCACCCCCACTGGGTTCAAGTGATCCTCCAAATTCAGCCCCCTGAGTAGTTGGGAGTATAGGCTTGCACCAGCATGACCAGCTAATTTTTTTTTTTTTTCATTTTTGTATTTTTAGTAGTGACAGGGTTTCACCATGTTGCTCAGGCTGGTGTAGAACTCCTGGACTCAAGCAATCCTCCCATCTAGGCCTTCCGAAGTGCTGGGATTACAAGTGTGAGCCACTGCACCCAGCAAAATAATTACAATGGAGAGATCTGGAAGATCACCTTAATCAAGTGATCAAACGTAGTATTACAGGCCACCTGCGGTTACGAGGCAGGAAGGATACATCACCTATGCAGTATTTTTCCAAAAAACCTGAACTTGAATCTCATCATGAGGAAACCGACAAATATACATTGTGGGACAATTTACAAGACAACTATCTTTGACTCTTAAAAAATCCCAATGTCATGAAAGATCAAAGAAAGTAGAGGAATGTTTTAGATGAAAGGAAACGAAGACATGACATGCAGTGCCTGATCTTCGATTAGTTTCTGTACTATTCTTTCATCTTTCTGGCATGTTTGAATTTTTATTCAAAATGTAAATTTGGGAAGAAGAGATAACCAAGACAATTGATTAGTTTATTGTTATGGCTTATTGGGGGCAGTTTCAGAGAGATAAAGACAATCCCTGTAACTGGAGTAAAAGGTTAATCTCAGGGAGTATAGCATGGTCATTAAGAATACAGATTCCACAGCCAGACCAGGCTTAAATCCCAGCTCTGCTAATAATGTAAATTTGAGCAAATTGCTTAATCTCTGTTTCTCGGCCTTGTCATTATAACAGTACCTACCTCTAATGAATTTTGAGGATTAAATAAATCAATACCTGAAAAATGCCTGGCACACAGTGAGTGCTCAGTAGCAGTTAACTACTATAATTTTTTTTTTTTTTTTTTTTTTGAGACGGAGTCTCGCTGTGTCTCCCAGACTGGAGTGCAGTGGCGCAATCTCGGCTCACTGCAAGCTCCACCTCCCAGGTTCACGCCATTCTCCTGCCTCAGCCTCCCGAGTAGCTGGGACTACAGGCGCCCGCCACCACGCCCGGCTAATTTTTTTTTGTATTTTTAGTAGAGACAGGGTTTCACTGTGTTAGCCAGGATGGTCTCGACCTCGTGACCCACCCGCCTTGGCCTCCCAAAGTGCTGGGATTACAGGCATGAGCCACTATGCCTGGCCAACTACTATAATTATTATGTTGCAGAGGTTGTGGGGGGCCTTTTCTGAGTCCTCCAAAAGGATGGCTTTATTAGGGCCACATTAAGACTGTGGAGACAGAAGAGTGTTTCATGGATACATGAAGTCTATGAGTTGGGGGTACAATGTATATAGAGTTTTAGATTAAAACTGCATCCAATAAGTTGGCCTGACACATCTTTCAAACCTACAGAGGAATAATCACAAGGGACTAGTATTATTCCTTTGGGTCCAGTGGAAGCCTCTGATCTTCATGTGGAATGGACCCAGAACCGTACCCCAGCATTTTATTATACAGCAACCTTAACTCTGACACAAAGGTGTTTCTTTTGTTTGTTTTGAGGCCGGGTCTCGCTCTGTTACACAGGCTGAGTGCAGCGGTGCAATCTCGGCTCACTGCAGCCCCTGCCTCCTGTGCTCAAGTGATCCTCCCACCTCAGCCTCCTGAGTAGCTAGAACTACAGGTGTGTGCCACCACGCCTGGCTAATGTTTGTATATTTTGTAGAGATGGGGTTTCACCATGTAGTCCAGGCTGGTCTTGAACTCCTGAGCTCAAGCAACCCTCTCTCCTTGGCCTCCCAAAGTGCTGGGATTACAGGCACGAGCCCAGAGGTTTTGTGTTATTTTCCTGCCCCCAACTTTTTATTTTAAACATTTTGTTTTTTTTCCTTTAAGCCTTAGGATGGCTGGAAAGCATTTTTGAATGGTATAATGAACACCTGTATAACTTTCATCTAGAATCAACAGTTGCTAATACTTTACCACATTTGCTTTCCACGTGTTCTGGACAAGCCATTTGAGAGTCAGTTGCAGACATAATGACCCTTCATTAAATACTTCAGTGTGCAGCCCCTAAGAACCAAGGCATTCTCCTACATAACCAGAATACTATCATCACCCAATGGAACTTAATATTATCATTGTTTACTATGTAGTCCATATACACATTTTTACAATGTCCCAGTCATAACATGGCTTAAACAAATTCAGAATCCAATCAAACATCAGACATTGCACTTAGTGCATGATTCTTTAGTCTCCTTCAATCTAGAACTGTTCCCAGGATTGTTTTAAAGTATACTGACAAACCTTTGAGACTGTAAATGACCTGAGGTGTATGTTATCCTTACTTGAGAATAATTTTTCAACACGCATTAAAGATCATTACACATGAGCCAAGACTCAAATGCACTGGCCTACTTACTTTGTATATCAATGTGTAAACTGAAGACTTCCAATAACGAACTCCCATAAGGCAGTTAGTTCAATGTCTTTATGGCCTTGGTGACAAATGGTTACAGAGAATGAGAGCTTTTTTCCTATCCACTAATGGTCAAGAAAAAAGCAGACAGATCCTCACTGTCTTAGAGAACCAAGTGAGAAAGCTGGTCGATGAAGAGGACTTCATCCAGAGAGGAAGGGATCTAGCTGACAGGGAAGATGCTGCAGGAGGCTGAGGGAAGTGAGGCTAGAGCAGTAAAACAGATCTGACAATGTGGTGAAGATAAGAAAGTGACCTGACAAAAATGAATGGAGCAGAGTGCGAAATGAAGGGCCCTTTCCATGCTAATCTTCTATAATGCCCTCAACCAGCCTTAGCATAAATGAGTTTCTATTTAGCTTGCCATATGGTGGGGTGGTGGCACTATTTAAGTTGCAGTAATTGTGTAACAAATTCACAATAGGGCCCTGCAGGCATACACACACACACACACACACACACACACACACACACTTTTTTTAAAAAAAACAGGGTCTCGCTTTGTCACCCAGGCTGGAGTGCAGTGGTGCCATCTTGGCTCACTGCAACCTCCATCTCCTGGTTCAAGTGATCCTCCTGACTCAGGTTCCCTAGTAGCTGGGACTACAGGCGTGTGCCACCACACCTGGCTGACATATATATATATATATATATATATATATATATATATATATATAAAACCTGCAGAGAAGGCCAGGCACAGTGCCTCATGCCTGTAATCTCAGCACTCTGGGAGGGTGAGGCAGGAGGATCACTTGATACCAGGAGTTCGAGACCAGCCTGGGCAACATTAGTGAGACCTCGTTTCTACAAAAAAAATAAAAAATAAAAATAAAATTGCAAGAAAAAAGATACCTCACATCATATATGCAAATTAACTCAAAATGGATCATAGACTTAAATGTATATAATTTCTGGGAGAAGACATAGGAGAAAATCATTTCGTTGTTGGATTAAACAACAGGTTCTTAAAGATTTCTTAGGTAAAAACCAAAAAATTACAAGCCATTTAAGAAAAAATTGGTAACTTCAAGCTGATCAAAATTAAAAACTTCTCTTCAGAAAACATTTTTATTTTTTACTTTTTTTTTTGAGACAGAGTCCCACTCTGTTGCCCAGGCTGGAGTGCAGTGGTGCAATCTCGGCTCATTGCAACCTCCACCTCCCAGGTTCAAGCACTTCTCGTGCCTCAGCCTCCAGAGTAGCTGGGATTACAGGCGTGGGCCACCACACCTGGCTAATTTGTGTATTTTTAGTAGAGATGGGGTTTCCACACAACTGGAACACTACTCAGCAATAAAAAGGAGTGAACAGCTGTCCCTTGGTGTCTGTAGGGGATTGGCTCCAGGACCCCCTGCAGATACCAAAGTCCACAGATGCTGAAGTCTTTTATATGAAATGACGTAATGTTTGTATATAGCCTCAAGTATACTTTAAATACCTAATACAGGGTAAATGGTATGTAAATAATTATACTGTATTTTAACTTTTCTACTGTTTTTATTGTTGTATTGTTGTTTTATATATTTTATTTTTTCCAAATATTCTCCATCCATGGTTAGTAGAATCCATGGATGAGCAACCTGCAGATATGGAGGGCCAGCTGTAGTGATGAGTGCAACAACGTGGATGGTAGCAGAATCTCAAAAAAACTTATGATGAGTGAGACCAGGCGAGGTGGATCACATCTGTAATCCTACCACTTTGGGAGGCTGAGGCGGGCGGATCACTTGAGGTCAAGAGCTCGAAACCAACCTGGCCAACATGGTGAAACCTTGTCTCTACTAAAAATACAAAAATTAGCCGGGCGTGGTGGCATGCGCCTGTAATCCCAGCTACTTAGGAGGCTGAGGCAGGAGAATCACTTGAACCTGGGAGGCGGAGGTTGCAGTGAGTCTAGGTCGTGCCGCTGCACTGCAGCCTGGGTGACAGAGTGAGACTCTATGTCTCAAAAAAAAAAAAAAAAAATGCTATGTGAAAGAAGCCAAACACAAGAGGCGACATGCTGTATGATTTCATTTATAAGACATTCTGGAAAAGGCAAAAGTATAGGAACAGAAATCAGATTAGTAGCTAACAGGGGCTAATGGTGGGAGGAGGGGCCTTTTTGAGGCATCAGAAATGCTTTATATTGGGAATGTGGTGGTGGTTATATAACTATACATTTGTCAAAACTCATCAAACTGTACCCTTAAAAAGGGTGAATGTTAGTATATGAAAATTACAACTCAATAAACCTGACTTAAGAAAATAATAAAACAAACCTAAAGAACCAACTAAGTGAAAATAAATCTAAGAAGAGAATAACTTACAGTTTTTCCAGTTCAACAGTCATCGTGAGAATGTTCTTAAGTGTTGTAAGTGGAACTTGCGTTTTTCCCATGTCTCTGAAGAAGAAAGTCGAAACATTCATGATATGAACCCCAATAAAAAATTCTGTACTTAAAAAGGCATTTCAAGGACATGTGATTACTTCAATTTTAGTTTCTCTATAAAACAAGCCAGCTCAAGAGTTTATTTGCTGTAGAATTCCGGGGAGCTCTTATTAGAGAAATTTAAGTTGATTTGCATCATCAAATTCATGATATTCAAGAGCAGAACTTACACCTTTTTCTTTTTTAACCATTATCTTCTCATTTTCAAATTGCATTCACCATTTTATTTACTCTTTTTTTCATTTTTAGAATAATGAACACCTTTTCCCCTTTGCTTTCTTGGTAAATTAATATTCTTCCATGTGTCTACATGTTCCAAATCTATATGGGTTCTTCAACACTGTTCTTTTCCCTTGCTGGCTTAACAATTATACATCCTCTTTAATTTTTTTCTTTGCCAATAATTATGACCTTTTAGCCTAAATGCAAAATACTTAAGCTTTGATAAAAATTTAAAAAGCATAAATCATCTCATGACTCGTGAGAGTACTATAGTACTTACAGATATTTTAATGCTGGCAATTTAAAGAGATACGGATCTTCAACAGTTGTCAGAGGATTGCGATTGAGAATTCTGAAAAATGGAATGGAATTAAAATAACCTGAATTTTCAATGTGAAAGAAACTGCATGAAAAGTTTATATTCATTTTTTGCTATAGAACTTGTAGGTAAAAAAGAAAAAAATGTTTTCTGTTTATACCTAATAAATCACCATTAGACTCTGTAAAGCACTATTCCTCAGGGAACTACCCAGGTCTCTAGAAGTAGAGGAGAGAACGAGGGGAAGAACTACAAGGGAAAAAAAAGTGGATAGCAAAGAAAAACTATGCCACAGAACTTTTCAGGTCAAAAAACCTACAAGTGACTATGTTAGTAGGAAGCCCTGACTGTGTAGGAAACAGTATTTCTAGTGTCCTCCATAATTCAAGTTGTTCATCTTTTTTTTTTTTTTTTTTTTGGGGGGGATGGAGTCAAGCTCTTGTTGCCCAGGCTGGAGTGCAATGGTTCCATCTCAGCTCGCTGCAACCTCCGCCTCCGAGGTTCAAGCGATTCTCCTGTCCTGCCTCAGCCTTCCGAGTAGCTGGGATTACAGGCGCCCGCCACCACGCCCAGCTAATTTTTGTATTTTTAATAGAGACGGGGTTTCACCATATTGGACAGGCTGGTTTTGAACTCCTGACCTCAGGTGATCTACCTGCCTCAGCCTCCCAAACTGTTAGGATTACAGGCGTGAGTCACTGCAGCTGGCTGCTTGTCTTTTATCTTTATAAAGTTTTTAAAATTTATGGTTTAATTTGCACAGTTAAAAAAACATAGGACCAATTCTTTTGCTTTATAGCCAAAGAAAAAGGAACAAATCCAACAGGAGGAACTGGTCAAAACCCTACTCCCACTTTCTTCTTTTATGACATCACAGCCTTTCTTACATTGCGTGTAATCACCTGTCCACTTGTCGGTCTCCCGGACTATGAGCTCCTTGAGGACAGAGACCACTTTTTTTTTTTTTTTTTTTTTTTTTTTTTTTTTTGATACGGAGTCTCACTATGTCGCTCAGGCTGGAGTGCAGTGGCGCAATCTCGGCTTACTGCAATCTCCACCTCCCGGGTTCAAGCAATTCTCCTGCCTCAGCCTCCCGAGTAGCTGGGATTACAGGTGCCCGCCACCATGCCCTCTCATCCCTGTGCCTGGCATGATGTCTGAAATGTATTAGGCATTTAACAAATGTTTATTGAATAAACAAATGACATTTTGTTTATATGTCAATAAAATGAATAAATTGATTTTGATGCAAATTATTATTCCAAAATGCTGGAATCGATTTTCTGTTTAATTCTTTAAAGTGAACAAGAAAAAGAAAAGAAACAGGAATAAAAGAAAATCTGCCTTTAAGAATCATCATTGTACTTCTGCAGAAATTATACAGATAATAATTATTACAGTGAGTATCTACTGGGTTGCCAGGTATTTGGGATCAGCATTTCACATTTAATCCTCACGATAACCTTATGTGGTAGACATTATTATTGCCCTATTTTTAAATGAGGAAACTGAGGCACAGAGAGGTTATATAACTTGTCCTAGGTCACCCAGCTATTAAGCAGCAAAGCTGTAATTTGAACTCATGTGTTTAATCTGTATGAGAAAAGGGTTTACTTTAACCTTACTTTTTTTCTAATTTTTATTTTCGTTCTTCATTCTTTCTTTTTCATTCTCTCTCTTTTTCCTTCCCTCCTCCTTAATTATTTCTATTTTCTTTCCTTCCTTTCTCCTCTCCCCTCCCCTCCTCACCCAAACAGGGTCTCGCTCCATTGACCAGGCTGGAGTGCAGCGGCATGATCTTGGCTCACTGCAACCTCCACTTCCCAAGCTCAGGTAATCCTCCTTCCTCAGTCTCCCAAACAGCTGGGACTATAGGCACGCACCACCATGCCTGACTAATTTTTGTGTTTTTAGTAGAGATGGGAGTTTCATCATGTTGGCCAGGCTGGTCTTGAACTCCTGATCTCAAGTGATCCGCCTGCCTTGGCCTCCCAAAGTGCTGGTGTGAGCCACTGGCCCAGCCTTAATGTTGAGAAGACTAAATACAGAAATGCCTTTCAACCTTCTTCTACTCCTCTGGGAGGACCTCTATGAGAATTACAATTTCTCATTAGCAGTTCACCGCCACGCTTGCCTGTAGTTCCAGCTGTTCGGGAGGCTGAGGCAGGAGAATTGCTTGAACCCGGGAGGCGGAAGTTGCAGTGAGCCGAGATCAAGCCACTGCACTCCAGCCTGCGTGATAGAGCAAAAAAAAGAGAATTACAGTTTCTCTTTTTATGTCTTTCCCCTAATCATTTCCCATGATTAAATAGTTAATTAGTCTATGGTCAATTAGACTTTTTTTTAAGGGACACATTCTCACTCACTGTGTTACCCAGGCTGGAGAGCAGTGGTTATTCACAGGCACGATCCCACTAGTGATCAGCATGGGAGTTCCAACCTGCTCCATTCCCGAACGGGGCTGGTACACCCCTTTTTAGGCAACCCGGTGGTCTCCTGTTCCCGGGAGGTCACCATACTGATGCTGAACTTAGTGAGGACACTCAATCAGCATAGCATGCTACAGCCCAGAATTCCTGGACTCAAAGGATCCTTCTTCCTTTGCCTCCTGAGATCTGGGAATACAGGCACGTGCCCTGTGAGCCTTTAGAGATTTAAAACCATGCTGTAAGTGACAGGTCGGGGAAGACCTACTAAGTTCATAAACTCTCACCCCTGGCTGATCTTGAGGTTCTGCAAAAGCAAGAAGTGAAAGCTAAGGCATGGCTGTAAACTATCTGGCTGAGTGCTGAAGGTATGCCCCAACATGTACACAGAGCCCCTTGGCAAAAACTAGGAGACTTATCAGTTCCAAGAATTTAAGTAAACCTCCATTTAATCATTAGCTGATCGGTAAGCTAACCAAGAAGAGACTTCAGTGGCCACACATGATATATAACGCAAGACTTTACCGAAGAAGTTCAGAAAAGTCACTAAATAAATAGCAACTACTAGCACAAGCAGCAGTAACACCAAACCCTGGGAGCATGGATCTGATTTTCAGAATTGCTACATTATATTATTTAAAATACTCAATTTTCAACAAAAATTTATGAAAGATGCAAGAAAACAAAGTATGGTCCATACACATGGTGGGGGCGAGAAATAAGCAGAAATTGTTCCTGAGAAAGACCAGATGTTAGACTTACTAGACAGAAAAAAATTTTTTTTTGTAGAGGTGGGGACTTGCTAAGTTGCCCAGGCTGGTCTTGCACTCCTGGCCTCAACCTCAGCCTCCCAAAGTGCTGGGATTATAGGCACAAGCCACCATGCCTGGCCTAGAGAAAGATTTAATTCAGCTATTTAAAATATGTTCAAAGAGATAAGAGAAACCTTTCAGTTCTGTAGACTAGAGAACTAAAGGAAAGTATGAAAGCAAGGTCTCATCAAATACAGAATATCAATAAAGAGATAGAAACCATAAAAAGAAGCCAAATAGAAATTCTAGAGTTGGAAAGTATGGTAACTGAGATGGAAAAATTACCAGAGGTTCTCAATGGCACGTTACATCAGGCAGAAGAAAGAATTGGGAACTTGAAGGTCAATTTAGATATTTACTCTGAGGAACAGAAACAAAAATGAATGAAAGTGAATGGAATCTCAGAGACCTGTTTGTGGAACACAGCATCAAGCTAACTAACATACACATAATGAGAATCCCACAAGGAGAAGAAAAACAGAAAAAAGGAGAAAGAACATTTGAAGAAATAATGGCCCCAAACTTCCCAAACGGTATGAAAGACAATCTGCGTATTCAAGAAGCTCAAGAAAGTACAAGTAGGAAGAACTCAGGGATCCACATCTTAACATACTATAATCAAACTGACAGAAGCCAAAGACAGAATATCTTGAAAGCAGCAAGAGAAAAGCAACTCATCACATACAAGGGATCCTCAGTAAGATTAACAGATGATTTCTCTTCAAAAACAATGGAGGTGCTGGGCATGGTTGCTCACACCTGTAATCCCAGTACTTTGGGAGGCTGAAGGCTCAAGAATTGCTTGAAGTCAGGAGTTGGATACCAGCACAGGCAATATAGTAAAACCCTGTCTCTACAAAAAATTTTTAAAAAGCTGGCTGTGGTGGCGCATGCCTGTAGTCCCAGCTACCCAGGAGGCTGAGGTGACAGGATTGCTTGAGCCTGGGAGGTGGAAGCTGGGAGGTGGAAGCGGTGAGTGGCTGCACCACTGCACTCCAGCCTGGGTAACAGAGGAAGACCCTGTCTGAAAACAAAACAAAACAACCACACACAACAGTGGAGGACAAAAGGCAATGAAATGGCATATTCAAAGTGCTGAAGAAACTGTCAACCAATAATTCTATACCCGGCAAAACTACCTTTGAAATAAAAGAGAAATTAAGATATTCTAGATAAATAAAAAGTGAGAAAGACTTTGTTGCCAAAAGACCTGCCCTATAAGAAGTACTAACGTGAAAAAGAAATAAAAAGCACTGGCCGGGCGCAGTGGCTCAGCCTGTAATCCCAGCACTTTGGGAGGCTGAGGCTGGAGGATCACTTGAGGTCAAGAGTTTGAGACCAGCCTGGGAAACATGGTGAAACCCTGTCTCTACTGAAAATACAAAAATTAGCCAGGCATGGTGTTACGTGCCTGCAGTCCCAGCTACTCAGGAGGCTGAGGCACTAGAATCGCTTGAACCTGGGAGGCAGAGGTTGCAGTGGGTCAAAACTGTGCCACTGCACTCCAGCCTGGGCAACAGAGCAAGACTCTGTCCCAAAATAAAGAAAAAAAATAAGAAAAAGATACTTACATAATGCAATAATTATAAATCTAGTTGATGAACATAAAGTGTATAAAGATGTAATGTGTGACAATAACAGGATAAAGCAGGGGGTGAGAGTGGAGCCTTAGAGAAGCAAAGTTTTTATATACTATTGAAACAAAGTTGGTATTAATCTGAACTACAATGTTATAAAATTAAGATGTAGCTGAGACCACAGGTGCGCACCACCACACTCGGCTAATTGTAAAAAAAATTTTAGAGATAGGGTCTCACTATGTTGCCCAGGCTGGTCTCAAACTCCTGGTCTCAAGCAATCCTCCTTCCTTGGCCTTCCAAAGTACTGGGATTATAGGTATGCACCACTGCATCTGGCCACAAACATTTTGTTTTTTTATTTTGCATTTTTCAAGACAGGGTTTCACTCTGTTTCCCAGGCTGGAGTGCAGTGGCACAATCATGGCTCACTGCAGCCCCGACCTCACGGCCTCAAGTGATCCTCCTGCCTTAGCCACCTGAGTAGTTGTGACTACAGGCGTGTGCCACCACGCTCAGCTAATTTTTAAATTTTTTTGTAGAGATGAGGTCTCAGTATGTTGCCCCGGCTGGCCTTCAACCTAGGCTGAAGCAATCCTCCCACCACAGCCTCCCAAAGTGCTAGGATGACAGGCGTGAGCCACTGTACTGCACAAATACAGAAGACCAAATTATTAAAATTAGGAATGAAAGAGGGAACATTACTATTGTTCTTAGAGACATAACAAGGATTATAATATGAATAAAAAGGATTATATATATAAATAATATATGCTAATAATTAGATAATCTGGATGAAATAGACACATTACCATAAAGATATAAACTACTGAAACTGACTTTAGAAAAAACAGAAAATCTGAATAGACAGACCTACGTCAAGTAAAGAGATTGAGGTAGTAATCAAAAAACCTTCCACAAAGAAAAGCTGAAGACCAGCAGGCAGCTTCACTGGTGAATCTACCAAATACTTAAAGAAGAATTAACACGGATCCTTCATAAAGTCTTTCAAAATATAGATGAGAAGAGAACATTTCCTAACTTATTCTATGAGGGTGATAGTACCCTGGTATCTAAACTAAAGACATCACACACAAAAAATTACAGACCAGTATTTCTTATGAATATAGATGGAAAAATGCTTGACAAAATCTGGCAAACCAAATTCAACAGAGTATTCTGTATTCATGGATCAGATAATAATACCGCAATTCTCCAAATTAACCTATGGTTTCACTACAATTTTTTTTTTACTTAAAGTTTTCATTTATTGGCCAGGCATGCTGACTCACACCCGTAATCCCAGCACTTTGGGAGGCTGAAGCAAGCAGATCATCTGAGGTCAAGAGTTTGAGACCAGCCTGATCAACATGCTGAAACCCGTCTCCATTGGAGTCTCGCTCTATCGCCCAGGCTTGAGTGCAGTGGCGTGACCTTGGCTTACTGCAACCTCCACCTCCCGGGTTCAAGCGATTCTCCTGCCTCAGCCTCCCGAGTAGCTGGGATTATGGGCACCCACCACCAGACCCGTTAATTTTTGTACTTTTAGTAGACACAGCGTTTCACCATGTTGGCCAGGCTGGTCTCTAACTCCTGACCTCAGGCCATCCGCCTGCCTCGGCCTCCCAAAGTGCTGGTATTACAGGCGTGAACCACTGCGCCCTGCTAACACATCCTCTTTCTAAAAAGCTGCATATATTGCAAAGTATTGGAATAGGAATAACATAGCATTTAGGTTGGACATTTAGGTTGATTACATGTCTTTGCTATTGACAGCACAATTCTTATCAAAATCCTAGCTGGCTTCTTTCCAGAAAGTGACAAGCTAGTTCTAAAATTCTATGGCAATTTAAGGCACCCAAAATAGCAAAAT
This sequence comes from Macaca thibetana thibetana, assembly GCF_024542745.1. NCBI lineage: Eukaryota > Metazoa > Chordata > Mammalia > Primates > Cercopithecidae > Macaca > Macaca thibetana. The sequence continues at coordinate 56,367,682 of NC_065593.1, read as the reverse complement.
AATCTTGCAAAATAACAAAGTGGGAAGACTCAAATGTCCCAATTTCAAAACCCAAATCAAATCTACAGCAATCACAGTGTGATACTGGAATGTGGACAGACAAATAAATCAACAGAATAGAATTGACAACCCAGAAATAAACCCTCGCATTTATGGCAAATTGATTTTTGACAAGGGTGCTAAAACAATTCAATGTGGATAATTTTTTTTTTAAATGGTGGTGGAACAACTGAACATCTATGTGGCAAAATAATGAAGGTAGACCCCCTACACCTCACACGATTATAAAAATTAATGCAAAATATGTCAAATACCTAAATGTAAGAGCCAAAATGATAAGACTCTTAGACGAAAACATGGGAGTAAATCTCATGACCCTAAATTAGACAACAGTTTTTTCTTCTCCAAACTGATTTTTTTTTCTTTTAAAACAATTTTGTCTTTTGAATTTAATGAACTATTACTAGCTGAAGGCAGCCTGACATGGTGAAAGGAATGTCAGACTCATGAAAGGTACACAGCCTGATTTAAAACCAAACCCTGAACCTTCTTAAAGAAGAATAAGACATTTCATACACAAACATGACACCAAAAGTACAAACAACCAAAAGAAAAATAAATTAGATTTTATGAAAATTAAAAACTTTTGTGCATCAAAGGACACTGTCAAGAAAGTCACAGAACTCACAGGATGAGAGAAAATACAGGCAAATTATCTGTTAAGGTCTAATATCCAGAGTGTCCCGAAGATATACCGAATTCCTGTAATTCAATAAAAAGACAAACAGGGAGAGGATTTGAATATTTCTTCAAAGAAGATATATAAATGGCCCATATGCACATAAAAAATGTTCAATGTCTTAAATCATTAGGGAAATATCCATCAAAAACCACAGCGAGATACTAGATACTACTTTACACTCACTGGGATGGCTATAATTTGAAGAGATAGAAAATGACAGTGTTGACAAAGACATGGAGAAACTGAAACCCTCAAACATTGCAGGTGGAAGTGTAAAACTGAGCAGCCACTGTGGAAAACAGTTTGACAGGTCCTCAAAAAGTTAAACGTAAGAGTTGCCCTGTGATCTAGCAATTCTGCTAGGGATGCACCCTAGAATTAAAAACATGTCCACACAAAAACGAGTACATGCATGTCCACAGCAGCATTATTCATAAATGCCAGAATAAAGTAGAAACAACCCAAATGTCCACTAAGTGATGAATGGATGAACTGATACAGTGATGGCTCCATACAATGGAATATCACTCAGCCTTGCAAAGGAATGATACATGCTGCAGCATGGGAGGACCTTAGAAACAACATGCTTTGTGAAAAGAAACCAGACACAGAAGGCCACATACTGTATGATTCATTTATATGAAAGATCTAGAAGAGGCAAATCCACAGGGACTCAAAGTAGATTAGTACTTACCTGGACCTGAGGGAAGACAGCAATGGGGAGTGATGGCTAATGGGTACCATGTTTCTTTTCAGAATGATGAAAATGCTCTGGGGTTAGATAATGGTGGTTGTTTGCCATACAACCTTGTGAATATACTAACCACCACTGAATTGTCCACTTTATAATACTGCGTTGATGGTATGTGGATCATGTCTCAATTTAACACAAAGAAGCATGTTGTATCGTATAGAACACCAGGTGCCAGGAGAACAAACATGCTGGCAGATGAAAAAAGAGGAGTGAAGACTCACTCTCCCTTGACCACGGTCAGAGTGAGTCAGTGGCGAGGCCGGGAGCCACACAGTCGTCCTGCCTTGTGATCCCCCTCCTCTTCCTATTTCAGATGGTTTTTCAGTGCCATTAACTTGTTCTGTAACACTAATATTCAATAAGATGATGTTACAAAGAGAAAGAAAGAATGTGAGTGCCACATGACTGGTTAAGTATGGATTCTCAAACTAGGGCTTTAAATACCCTTCGTACTTTTTTTTGGCATGAAAACCTGTAAGACCACTGGTGGGCTTTGTTCAAGTCGGCTGCCCCCTCTTTCTCTATCTTCCCCTGCCCACTTTCCTCCCAGCTATTAAAAATGAATGTAGGCTGGGCACAGCAACTCAAGCCTGTAATCTCAGCACTTTGGGAGGCCGAAGTAGAAGGAGAGCTTGAGCCCAGGAGTTTGAGACTAGCCTGAATAACATAGTGAGACCCTGTTTCTATTAAAAAATAATAATAATAATGACTACAAAGCAATATGTAGCCAAAACAACTTAGCCAAGTTTGTTATCTTTCCACCAAAATTATCTCACTCTCCAACCTTCCATCTTTCTTGACAGCTCATCCATAGCCTTAAGCTCAGCATTACCTCTGAAGTAGGAAGCTCTTCTCCAACTGACATTAGGATGTTTGCATTTGTCCCTAATGAAATTAAAATATAGGGCCACTCGATATTCTCCTATATTTCTCCTGTTCTAAGGCATTCTTTTCTTGACTAAGGTGGTGCCTGGGCCATGGAGAGACTGAGTGGGAACTTGCTCAACGGCTGAAGTTTGAGGACTCTACAGCAACTCTTTTCCACAAACCAAACGATATGAATGTTTTTATTTATTTATATTTATGTTTCCACTTTTAAAAAGTCTTTAGTAGAGATCGGGGTCTCACTTTGTTACCCAGGCTGATCTTGAACTCCTGGGGCTCAAGCAATCTGCCCATCTTGGCCTCCTAAAATGCTGGGATTACCGGCGTGAGCCACAGCGCCTTAACTGTTTTTAGATTCACAGTAGATGATCATTTCCATTTCCGGTTCAAGTCTTTCATTTTACACATTAAACTAAGGTGCACTGACTCCCAGTCCATCGCCTTTTTGGTATCTTTATGGGAGTAAAATGTGGCAAGCTTTTTTTGGTCTCAAAGACAGTCTGAGAGTCAAAGTTTAAGAAGTATTGCTCTAAATAATTTTTTTAAATATGCCTTATTAGATTAGGAAAACTGAAATATTTTTGTACAAGCCTTTTACTGTAGAACAATGGGACAGAATAAAGGTAGCTCACAAAATAAGGGAACATTTCTTGCCTGTTTTTTATTTTTATTTTTTTCTCCAACTTCTGTTCAGGTCCAGATAGATGGGCTATGTTTCCTTTCTATTAACTGAGGAGACAGAGATGAAAGGACTGGTGCATGTCATCACTGTCTTAAATGTACTGAAACCCTAACAGCGTTAGCTGAAAAAATGTCCAAAGCGGCCATGAAACCAAATTTAAATGACAAACTCCAAAATGATCTATGCTAGAATCCCAAGGCAGTCAGGGAAAACTGGTTCCATGGAGGAAGGTAGTCAAAGAAATAAGCAGATGACCTAGACCCTCATCCAATATGTGTGATGTACTTGGGGAGAAAGTAACCTCTTTACTCATCTATATAGGTTCATGGGTCATGAAAACACATGTCCCCACACCAGGCTGGTCAATACAAGACCTCGAACTGCATCACGTAAACCCTTTCTCAGGAGCAAAGTCTAGAGAATCTGAAATGGTGAGCTTTTTTTTTTTTTTTTTTTTTTTTGAGACGAAGTCTCACTCTGTTGCCCAGGCTGGAGTGCAATGGTGTGATCTTGGCTCACTGCCACCTCCACCTCCTGGATTCAAGTGATTCTCCTGCCTCAGCCTTCAGAGTAGCTGGGATTATAGTTGCCCGTCCCCATGCCCAGTTAGTTTTTGTATTTTTAGTAGAGACGGGCTTTTACCATGTTGGCCAGGCTGGTCTTGAACTCCTGAGCTCAAGTGATCCACCCACCTCGGCCTCCCAAAGTGCTGGGATTACAGGCATGAGCCACCATGCCGAGCTGTGAGCCTATATCTTAATCAAAGTCCTGAGAATAACCTTGAAGAAGACTCCCTGAAAATGAGGAACAACAGGAGAAGCAAGGGACCTGGAATCTGCAGACCTGGGTTGGAATTCTGGCTCTGTCACTTTCTGGTGAAGTGACTTGAGTAATGAACATGAGCCTTTCTGGGTAGCATTTACAGCACAAGGCAGTTTGAGGAAGCAATGAAAGAGCATGTGTATAGTGCCTAGCAATGCGCTGGACACAGTGCTGGTGCTCAGCCGTCATGTCACACCAGCACTGACTAGTGAGCATGAACCCTGGGGATGCCCAGAGCTGGTACGGCCAGGAGCTCCAGAAGCATGGGATTCTCAGAGGGAAACGGAGCTCACTGCTCTAAAAGTCCTATTCAAGTTCGAAAGTAAGATACAATGCACACAAAGCCAAATTGTCATAATTCAGCTCCTATTACAGGGGAACTAAGAGCTGCATCGAAAATTACTTGCAAAGTTTGTAAGTGGTTCTGCCATTTATTAGCCATGTGAACCTCAGCAAATTACCTAGCGTCTCTGAGTTTCAACTTCCTCATCTGCAAAATAGAAATGATGATAATAACCGCATTGCAAGAGTTGTTGGAAAAATGAAAGTGAGATATCATAGGAGGTAACACGTATGGAACATTTACCATATGCCAAGCACTGTTCTAAGAACTTCGGACATGTTATCTCACTTGTATAAGTACTTAGGTGCCTACAACCTAAACAGGACCTAGTAAATGTAAGTACTGAAAAAATGCTATGGGGCAGAGGAAGAAATGCTGAGCTTCTGTGAGAAGAGAAGACAGCTTGTTACACAGGTGAGAAGAATAAGCTGCAGCTGAGAAGAAAAGTATAAGAGTTGCTACGTGTGACAATCTCAAGACTTTTCAACCATTACAAATTTAAACAGCCACCCTAAATCACCCCAAAGGACAGACGCCAGTTGTTCTTTTCATCTGTAATGTTTACGCCTCTCTGAATCCGAGAAGCAGCTGCCAGGGTTCCAATACATACCAAAGCATGATGACAACATCCTCGACTGCGCACACTTCTGTGCATCTACCGCCGTGTAAAGGAAGCTGATGTCAGTAGACTGGGGGGCACAACAAGGCATGTTTGTGAACGAAGCTCAATTTGCCATCACAGGGTGGCCACACCTACCTCACTAATATTCTAATAGTGGGATAAATAATTCAATAGGGATAAAGCCTGGATTTTGCTCTGATTCTCTCTTAGTGCTTACATTCTTGGCATGATATTGATGCGCCACAGACAAGCCAATATGTGAGTGTGCTCTATCGGAATAAAGTATAGCCTTTCTACACTGCAAAGTCATCCAGTTTCTAAAATTATTGTTAGAACCAATGAAGTGACTAAGAGAATTTTAAAAAATAAGCCATCAGTCTGGACCTGTGTATGGGAATGAAGAAGCACTTTAAACTCAAGGAAAAAATATAAACTTACTTAACATTTAGAATTATCAACCATTGCTGCTTTTCCATAAACCATTTCATTCATGATTTCATCTGTAAGAGATAAGATTACTGCCCCCATTCAGAGGGGGACTTTGATAGCTGCCTGGTCCTTCTTGCTTGGATGCCCTGCAAATAAATGTCCTCCTTTCCCCAATGCAGAACCTCGATATGGGTGTTTGGCTTTACTGCGCTTGGGCCAGCAGAACCCAGTTAAGTCCACTAATAAGCTCTTGGTATGTCTTTGAGATGGATTTCAGATTCAAAATGGACTGACCCTATCACACTGCTAACCTGGCCAGTCAGTATCAATAACATAGAGGCTTTATTCAAGAGATTTACTATGCTGTAACTATTGGAACCCAGGGATGATTTCAGGATTTTGTGGGGCCTGAACCTTATCTAGTAAAAACATAAATTATGAATACAAAAATTTCCAGGGGCCCTCCCAGGACCTTGGAAGGGCCTGTGCAAGTGAGAAGCTCTGAAGCTTAGGCTCTATTCAATTCATCATCCAGCAACCACAGCTGGGGCCTCTTTTTGTTGTTTGTTTTTTACAAACTTATGTAATGCCGGGAAATATATTGTTTCAACTTACAAACACCACAAAATGGTGTCATACTGGTCATAAAATTACTGGCACCTTCCCTTGGCAACTTGCCTTTGGAAAGAAATGCAATGGGCCTATAGGTCACATGTGCCAAATATGACTCTGCAGTGTAGCTTTGTTTACCAGAAAGATTTGACCCAAACAAAGGAGCCCAGCCCCTAACACACTTGGTGTGTTGAGACCCTTGTGCCAATCTCTGAAAGTAACTGTGACTTAGTTTGAAGGGTTCAGCTCTATTCTGTTTATATGAAATGAGTATTAATTTCCAGTATCAGCTGGCTCTGATTTTTTCATCACCATGAAGCAAATGCCCTTTTCTGTTAAGACGAACACAGAAACTCGAGATAAGCAAGTTAGTGTCTCCTCAAGTCTTTCTTACCCACCACCCATTCCTGCCTTGTCCTCTCCTGGTCACCCTGCTGTACAGATCCCCACATGACTCTCGTATGTTTCCCATCAGCAGCCGCTTCCTCCTTGAGGAATGAAAGTCCCTTGGGGACAAAGTCCTCATCTTGGTGTGTCTTTGAGATGGATTTTCTACCCCTGGCGCTTAGTAGAGTACCTGGCACAAACGGACATGGCAGTCAGTGAATGTTTTTGAGTGAATTCATTAATTTTTATCAACTGTGATTCCAGTGTTTTCCTGGTGTTTCCTACATAATTGTAGTGAAGCTGGCTAGATGATGACGATGATGATGATGATGATGATGATGATTTGAGACAGAGTCTCACTCTGTCGCCCCAGCTGCAGTGCAATAGTGCGATCTCGGCTACTGCAACCTCTGCCTCCTGGGTTCAAGTGATTCTCCTGCCTCAGCCTCCTGAGTAGCTGGGATTACAGGTGCCCAACAACATGCACAGCTAATTTTTGTATTTTTAGTAGAGACAGGGTTTCACCATGTTGGTCAGGCTGGTCTTGAACCCCTGACCTCAGGTGATCCACCCACCTCAGCCTTCCAAAGTGCTGGAATTACAGGCATGAGCCACCGCTCCTGGCCACCAGATTCTTATGAGGGACTCCCAGTGTTATAAAGTGCTTAGTAAAGGCGGTGAGTTTAAGCCATTTGTATTGATGCTCCCTAAACCTGTTGGTGGAGGGACCTAATGAGCCTGTTCTCTGGTGTGAGGGCAAAAGAGAAACAGACCCTCAGTGTCCTTTCCCTAAGTCAGGCATCAGCAAATTAATGAGGACAGAGAGGAGCATCTGCAGAAACTGCTGCTCTAGTTTAGATACATCCTGAATGCCTCCCTCTACCTCAAAATGAACTGTGTGAAACTAGATTTCTGAACCACAAGAGAGGTGGAAAGTCTTTTCTAAAGTCAGATGTCGAGGAGAATCTTCACCTTGAGTCTAAAGTCCCCTTCAGGCCATTGAATATACCCACTCTGATTTGCTGGGTATGTTCTACAGAGAAATCATAGAATTTTTGCACTTATGGTAGAAGAGTAGTCAAGAACGTATATGGGATTAAGATAAAGTGATGTATTTTCTTTACAAAAAAATTTTTTTTGCACGATAGCTTAACATAAAAAGCATCTTGGCCAGACATGGTGGCTCACACCTATAACCCCAGTACTTTGGGAGGCTGAGGTGGGCGGATCACCTGAGATCACCGGAGTTCAAGACCAGCCTGGTGGGCAGGTTGGAGTGCAGTGGCACAATCTCGGCTCACTGCAACTTTCACCTCCCAGGTTCAAGTCATTCTTGTGCCTTGGACTCCCGATAGCTGGGATCACAGGCGCCTGCCACCAAGACCTGCTAATTTTTGTATTTTCAGTAGAGACGGGGTTTTGCCATGTTGGCCAGGCTGGTCTCAAACTCCTGACCTCAAGTGATCCTCCCACCTTGGCCTCCGAAGGTACTGGGATTACAGGTGTGAGCTGCCACGCCCGGCCCTACACTTTGGATTTAACTTTGATTCCTGCTCATATGCAGAGTTTCTAACTGCTTAAATGTCTGCAACATTTAGCTGCAAGGAAGGAAGCTTACACAAAGTCCTCCAGGGAGCAAAAAACTGCACCACCACACCCGGCTAATTTTCTTGTATTTTTAGTAGTTACAGGGTTTCACTATGTTGGCCAGGCTGGTGTTGAATTCCTGACCTCAGGTGATCTGCCTGCCTTGGCTCCTGAAGTTCTAGGATTACAGGCCTGAGCCCAGCAACAAGACTAAGTTGAAGGTCACTTCTTTGAAGCCTTTTCTTGCCCATGCATAGGTCAGAACTAGGACAAACAGAGCAGGTCATAAATAAGCTATGTACGTCTCTTGGCCTCTTTGTACCTTAGTTTCCCCATTTGAGAAAAATGAATGGATCTTAAGACATACTTTTCAGAGTTCATAATGTGCTTATACAGAGCTAACCAATAATTGTATGAGTTTTTATACATAAATAGTTCTTTACATGTATTCATCTTCTATTTCACTTACAACTTGTATAAAAACTGCATTCCATGCCAGGCCTGAAATGTTCCAAAGCTCAGTTCTGTGAGTAAATTGCAACCAAGATTTCTAAAACAAACAAACAAACAAACAAACAAACAAAAACACACACAAGCCAAAGGAAAAAAAAAATTATTTCAGAACATTTATCATTTGCCATGATTCTAATTTATATAGGATGGAGCATAACCTCAATACTTCCTGTACGCACTAAGGAAATCTCACTGTGGAAGATTCTGGCTTATGATTTATACTTTAATATTGCACATGTGGTGCATTAGCTACAAAACAGTGAATGCTCAGTAAATACCTGTGTGAAGTGATCTTTATTTCTCTAGAACAGGATTTCACAACTTCAGTACCATCGACATTTTTGGACTCTATAACTTTGCCATGGGGGTTTGTTTTATACCTTGGAGGATGTTGAGCAGCATCTCTGGCTTTTGCCCACCAGATGCCAGGAGCACACCCACAGTTTTGTCAACCAAAACTGTCTCTGGACATTACCAAATGTCACCTGAGTAGAGACAGTTGAGAACCACTGCTCTCTGATGATTCACTATGATCTGTGTAACAATTCTCACAAGAATCCTTGCTAGAGACAAAAAGGATTTGCTCTATAATTTTAGTACCTTTCTACTTGTAAAACTTTAATCATATTTCAAAATGAATAGCAAAGAGGTTTATAATTAAGTTTTATAAAAATTCCAAATGTAATAAAGTTATATTTGTAACTTACATAAACTGCAAAAATGGTAGTGGTTCAAATGTACGTCTTTCAATAGACTGTATTTTATTGCAGGATAAATCTCTAGGAAAAGCAAAAGGAAAATATTGCCTTGATTAGTTATTAAATGTCGACTAGTATGAATAATAGCAATAGTGTAGAATAACATTGAATACACATTTTTCATCTCAACTCTAAACGTTTGGACTTGTATTTGAACTTTCCAGAGCCCCTAACCCTGCCCATACCTCTCCTAGAGTCTCACATTCATGGTTTTAATAAATATACAACTTAATAGATTTTGGAACTAATTTTTCCTGAGAGCAGTAGACTTGATTAGATGCCCTTTAGTAGTCTCATCAAATCCTAGATTATGAGCTCAAAGTTTTTATCTCTATATATAATTTCTAATATTAAAAAAAATAGTCGGGCCGGGCATGGTGGCTCACGTCTGTAATCCCAGCACTTTGGGAGGCCAAGGCTGGCGGATCCTGAGGTCAGGAGATTGAAACCATCCTGGCTAACATGGTGAAACCCCGTCCCTACTAAAAAATACAAAAAATTAGCTGGGTCTGATGGCAGGCACCTGTAGTACCAGCTGCTCGGGAGGCTGAGGCAGGAAAAAGGCATAAACCCGGGAGCTGGAGCTTGCAGTGAGCCGAGACTGCACCACTGCACTCCAGCCTGGGCAGCAGAGCGAGACTCCATATCAAAAAAAAAATAGCCTCACATTTATACACCTTCCTAGTTTAGGTCTGTTTTCCTAAGCCAGTTCAATATCAGAAGAAATAAAAGACATCCTTTCACATCATTTGAAAGGAAATTACCCCTTTACCTAATACATAACTTTGAACTAATTCAAATCATATTAATAGAATTTCTATCATAATAGAAATTCATTTTTGGTTTTATATTGCTTTAATATTTCATGAAAGCAATTTCTGCAGTTACACAGTGATGGGACTGGTCCCTCCCTCTTTACCTGGATGGTGTAACGCTGTCTGGCTGATGTCTCCATCTCTAGTCTCTCCCTTCCTAAACTATCCTGCACACAGTCATCAGATAAACTCTCCACAAGTGGTTTGCAAAGACCAGCATTTCCTGGGAAATTATTGAAGATGCAAATTCTTGGTTCCACTCTAGACCAACTGAATCAGTAACCATGAGGGCGGAGTCCGGAACTGAGTTCTAACGCACCCTCTCAGGGATCGTGATGCAGATCTATCTACAGCACTGCTAAGGTAACACGGTTCCCCATGATGGCTCCTCAGCAGGGCATTCAAAGCCCTAGAAGATCTGGCTCCAATTTCCTACTCTCCCTCCTTGTACTCTACAGGTACTCATGGTATTCCTGGAATACTTTCCTGTGTTTTGCCCTTCTCCCATTTTCCTTTTGCAAGTTGAGATTATTTTCCCCAAGATGTCTGTCTGATATTACACAATGGCCCTTCAAAGTCCTATTCAAATGGCATTGTTCTAGTAACATCCTCCTGGGTCCAGATTGAAGGCATTTTCCCCTCTTCTGTGCTCCAGAAATAATTTATCCCTCCTATGCTGCAGAAACAATATATCCCTCCTAGTGCCCACATCCATTTGTTCTTTTTAATGTAGTTATTTTTTTATCCCATTTCTTCTGAGCATAAACTCCTTGCAAGCATGGACTAGGTCTTGCTCATCTGCATCACCCACCATGTTTAAAACTGACACTTGGAAATAAAGCAAATTCAAATATTTGTAAAATAAATGAATAGCTGGGGGAGTGAGTAGAAGGAAAATGACTATTTTAAAGGAAATGTAGTTTTATCATTTCATGGCCTCTGTAGCACTGTGGCATCCACTTGAGGGTCTTTACACTCACTTTCCTTAATCCTTCTACGTTGAAAGAATCTGTTTGCACAAAGCGCATCACTAATGAGCTTAACAAAGATTAATGACATACACACTTCTCTGACTGTGTGCAGGATAGTTTAGGAAGGGAGACAAAGGATAGGAATCAAGCTTTCATAGCAATGAACATAGTATCTTCTTGTCTCTAAACAGACAGAAATACTATGCGGGTATCCCTTTCTTGGTAACACGGCTGGGGAGATAGTTATTTTGTAATTAGTGAAGAGTTAGGGGCATTTCTGGTATACTTCTGAGTGTAAACATTTCTAGCTCTACCACTTAACCACCATTTTAAACATCTGTTTTCATATAACAATTCCTGAAATGAAATCCTTAATACCAGTCTATTCTCTTGGGGGCTTAATATTCTTGATAATATTATCTATATAATTCAGCTGATTTTTAATATTTAAATATTAATTTAATTCCCCTTAAATTACCAAAAAATTCTGGATTAATGATGTACAAATGAATGTAGATGGTCTGTATCTTCTCCTTTAGGCAACAATCTGAAGTTAACTTTAATTCCTTTCATCCTACTAAACCAACTTTTTCAAATCTCTTTTTTGTGAAGGTCAGACAGTAAATATTTTAGGCTTTCTGGGCCACATGTGATCTCTCTCACATATTTCTCTTTGGTTCTTTTCTTTTTCTTTCACAGTCCTTTAAAAATGCAAAAATCTTAACTTAATGGGCTATTTAAAAATAGACCATACATTAGATTTTATCTATTGGTTGTAGACTGAATAGAAGAAGATGGTGTGTGAACCCTTATAAAACAAGGTTCATACGGGTGTCAGTCACTGCTCAGATCTTCTTACCATGTGAAATTTTTTTCTGTCTGTATTTTGTCTATGGAATTAAAAAACTAAAAATGCATAGGAGGTAACTAATGCTAGAGATGGGCTGAGACTCTATACAAACTTACAGAATTGCAGAATTTTGTTGCTGGAAGAAATCTTAGAGATTATCTAATTTGAACCCCTTATTCGTTTTACAGATTATATGACTAAAAACTCATAAATGTGATTAACTAACTTACAAATACTGGAGGGATAGCAGGCCTTCAAATGAATCCTTATGTAATTCAGTCAAATAATTTTCATTGAGAATTCTGGAAAATGAACAAGTTATTTCTAGATTAAAATGCAAAGTACAACTATTTGCCGCACAGGACTATGTCCTGCATGTGGGGGAAAGCTGGGTCATGATCATTTTAAGACGGTGGTATCTGCTCTGCTTTCATTTCATTTCATTTCATTTTCATTTCAAAACTAAATAAAGCAATTCTCCTGCCTCAGCTTCCCAAGTAGATGGGATTACAGGCACCCACCACCAAGCTTGGCTAATTTTTGTATTTTTAGTAGAGACGGGGTTTTGCCCCATAGGCCAGGCTGGTCTCAAACTCCTGACCTAAGGTGATCCGCCGACCTCGGCCTCCCAAGGTGCTGGGATTACAGGCATGACCCACCGCGCCTAGTATGTGTTTTATTTTTAATTTAGAACTCATGCATGACTTGTCTATATACGTTGAACTAATGATGTGACACACAAACTGTTGTGAAAAATGCCAGTTACTTCGAATGTAAGCATTTTTTCCAAAATCATTTGTGTCTAAACCAGTTCTTTCTACAAATCAGTAAGAAAATTATAAAACGATTCAAAAGGAGAATGAACAAAGGCCAGAAAACTCAGAGAAGAAACACAAATGCTCTATAAACATATAAAGACATTTAATTAAATTCATGAGTAATCAGAAAAATTCAAATTTAGATGGAATCCCTTTTATTCATGCATAACTTCAACAAAAAGTTGGAGAATACCCAGTGGTGAAAGGTGTGGGGATATGAATGCTGTCATCTTCTCCTGACAATAGAGTAAGTTGGGACATTTTTGAGGGCAATTAAAATTTTATATCTACATAGTCTTCACCCCAACAATTCCATTTCTAGATATCTATTCTACAGGAATACTTGCCCATGTTGACAAAGAAGCATGTACAGGGATTTCATTTCAGCAATGTATGTAACAATAAAACTAAACTAAACATTCATCAATGGGGGAATTATTAAATAAACTAGGATGCATCCAGACTATGGATGATGCAGGAGTTTAAATGAATGGGGTGACCCTCTGAGTACTGGGAAGGAAACAAATCTAAGGCATATTATGAAGTGAAAGAATCAAGTTGCAAGATGTTACCATTTATGTAAATAAAAAAAAATTTTAAAACCACACAACAAATCTATTTTGCTTTCTGTAAATATGTATGTAGGCAAATGGGAAAAAGTCTGGAAGGATGTACACTAAATGCAGAGTAGCATTGCCTCAGGGATGAGGGAGTAGGGCACAAGGAGGGTTTTTGTTATACCTGTTACTACATTTTTATACATTAAAAATAGAATCATGGACCAGGGGTGGTGGCTCACGCCTGTAATATGAGCACTTTAAGAGGTCAAGTGGGAGGATCACTTGAGCCAAGGAGTTCAAGATCAGACTAAGCAACATAGGAAGACCCTGTCTCTACAAAAAAAATACAAAATTAGGTGGGCGTGGTGGCATGCACCTGTGGTCCCAGCTACTTGGGAGGCTGAGGTGGGAGGATCACTTGAGCCTGGGAGGTGAAGGCTGCAGTGAGATGTGATTGTGCCACTGCACTCCAGCCCGGGGACAAATTAAAACCCTGTCTCTGAAAAAAAAAAAAAAAAAAAAGAGGACAAAAAGGAATATAACCATGTATTATTTGTGTGATAGAAAATAAATTTAAATTGCCTCTTATTTTAAAGAGAGCCTACCAAATTTAATTTTTAAATAATCATAGGATTGCCATCAACAGTGGCTGATTTCGGGTATGAAGGAGAAATTTCTCAGACCTCAAAATTCTGGACCAAGAAGGATCTTACAATGCAGTTAGTTTTTTGTCAAATTTGGAGAGAATATACTCACAGTTTCTCGGTCCAAATGTATGCTTTCCATACATTTCCATCAATGTACGAAATATAGTTTCCTTGGAAATTTCTGTGAAGAAACACAGTTTATATCCTTGAATAGGTAGGACAAAAATGAACAGGATAAATAAAAGAATCATGGCAACCTTGTTGGGGATATTCAGTTACAGAAAATAACACCTGCTTTCTTATTTCCAGAGCTATCAGCTTCCCAGTTTGCACAATTCATCAAGAAACAATGCGGGGCCACTGGCACAAATGATGAGGCATCTCCTGGAAGCTTAACTTCCTATCCGTCCCATCTCTTGGACAAACAGTGCCAGTTAATTACTTTGAATGTAAGTATTTTATCCAAAAGCACTTATGTGTTTAAACAAACTCCTACAAATCAACACAAAAATGGTAAATAATTCAACAGAAAAATGGGCAAAAGCTTATCACTATCAATAAATAAGCAGAAAGAAACCCTATGCCAGGTAGCACCAAAGCTTTGCCCTCTGCTGAAACATCCTAGGCTTTTTCTTTCCACTCTTATTACAACCGACCTCATTTGGCCCCTTCACACTTTACTCCTACATTTTGTGAGACCTTTCTATTCTGTCTCCCTGAAATAAGCTTTTCCTTTTGGGCACTCTACATATGGATTCTAAAATAATCCTTTGCATGTCTACACTTGAACGTAAAGCAAAAAAAAATAATAAAATAAAATAATCCTCCTATTTTAATCATTTAATCTCTCTTGCTTGGAAACTTTCAATGGCTTTCCATACCTCACTGTGTAACTTTCAAACTCCTATAGCTGATAGTCAAGGTTTTACATAATCATATCTTCACTGTTCCCTCATCTAATTCTTTGCAGCCAGAATGGTCTACTAAATTCCAACCATACCTGTAGCCATGCCTTTGCCTAGACTGTACTCCTATTTTTTTTCTATTTAACAAATTATAGTTACTCTTTAAGACCCAAGTAAAATTTTAGCTTATCCATGTAGCTTTCCCTGATCTCCACACCTCAAGGATCACAGATTCTGGCAAATTCTAGCACCCATGGTCTGCATTATCTTTTAGTACTTAATTATATATACCTCCCTTTTTATGCCTATTCTCTTTCTTCCCTCCTATCATTTTCATGTTCTGGAGACAGTAGCATACTTGACCCTGGGTTTGACACACAACGAGTGCTACATATAGAAACCTAGGGACAACGATGAGTTCTGCACAAAACTAAAGGACTCTCAAGTAATCATGTTAACAGCCAACACTCCTACATATGCTAGGCACTGATGAAGTGTTTCATATATTCACTCACCTACATTTCACAACAATCCTATGAAATGGGAACTGGCATAACCCCCAGTTGAAAGGTGAGGAAATTGAGTCACAGAGCAGAATAACTTGCTCTGGGTCTCCAACCTAATAAACAGACCTGGGTTCAACCCCAGGCAGCCTGGCTCCGGAATCAACTCTTAACCACTTAGAGCCTCATCACTGAGATCGGGAGAGGGACAGGCTGCTGTAAAGAGGGTGAAGCAAAAATGGGAGGAGCGCGGCGGTTAAGCAATGATGTGATGGAGCTAAATAAAAATGGATGAGAAAACGAGTAAAAGGCTAGAGTAAAAGTTAAAGACTGGAGAAGGGGCCTAACATTAAAGGAGAATGAGGAGAAAGGAGAATTGACAAGCATAGGTGAAAGCAGAAAGTCAGTTGTCAGGATGGCTTGGGGAGATAAAGAAAGCCAGGAAGGCCTCCAGGAAAAGGCTGCCACGTCAGGCAGGACACAGAGGACAATTGGGGAAAGGTGATCCTTACAAGATGGTGAAGGTGCCATTGTAGGTGTTGGGCTCTGGCACAGGCACTTGGCGGAGCCTCTGCTTTGGGCTGAGATCAATACATGACAGTGTCTCATCTCCGCAGGTACAGAGCTCACATATGTTGGTGCTTGTGGAGGCCTTCTGTTCCTCTGGTGCAGTTAAAGTCTTATTTTGGGCATAACTTACAGACTGCACCAATGAATTTTGAGTAGGTTCTAGTTCAGTACGTGGAACTGTGACTTCAGTCAGTTTTCGATGCAGAGTCTGAACCTGGTCTGGATGAGCAGCTGTAGTCGTCTCCAGGGCTGTAGAATGTCCAGTCTCTGTAGTGGGCTCTGGAGTTACAGCAAGCCCCGGGTCTGGAGGCTGAGTTGAGGTCTCCTCTGTGGTTGGAGATGGTTTAACCTCTGTAGTAGGTTCTGTAGTTATGGTAAGCTCCAGGGCCAGAGGTTGAACTGTGACTTGAGTCAGGTGTGAATGCTGAGCCTGACCCTTGTCTGAAGGTGAAAGTGTCACCTCAGGGTGTTCTGGAGGAGGAGCTGTAGTCGTCAGGGTTGTTGAGGGTTCAACCTCTGTCGTGGATTCTGGAGTGCTGGTAAACCCTAGGTCCAAAGGTTGAACTGTGGCTTCAGTCAGGTGTGAATGCTGAGTCTGAACCTGGTCTGGATGTGAAAGTGTCACCTTAGGATGCTTTGGAGGAACTAGAGTCAGCTTCAGGGGTGTAGAATGTCCAACTTCCGTAGTGGGTTCTGAAGTGATGGTAAGTCCCAGGTCCAAAGGTTGAAATGTGGCTTGAGTCAGGTGTGAATGCTGAGCCTGACCTTTGCCTGAAGGTGAAAGTGTCACCTCAGGGTGTTCTGGAGGAGGAGCTGTAGTCGTCAGGGCTGTAGAAGGTTCAACCTCTGTCGTGGATTCTGGAGTGCTGGTAAACCCCAGATCCAAGGGTGGAACTGTGGCTTGAGTCAGGTGTGAATACTGAGTCTGAACCTGGTCTGGATGTGGAAGTGTCACCTTAGGATGCTCTGGAGGAACTAGAGTCTTCTTCAGGGCTGTAGAAGGTACAACCTCCGTAGTGGGTTCTGGAGTGATGGTAAGTCTCAGGTCCAAAGGTTGAACTGTGACGCTGGGTGACATTGGATGCTGAGCTTCATCCAGACCTACTGTTGGAATTGCTACCTCTTGATATACTCGAAGTTGGGGTACAACTTTCTTAGGAGGCTGAGTTGGGGTCTCCTGCATGGTTGGAGAAAGTTCAACCTCTGTCGTGGATTCTGGAGTGCTGGTAAACTCCAGGTCCAAAGGTTGAACTGTGGCTTGAGTCAGGTGTGAATACTGAGTCTGAACCTGGTCTGGATGTGGAAGTGTCACCTTAAGTTGCTTTGGAGGAACGAAAGTCATCTTCAGAGGTGTAGAATGTCCAACCTCCGTAATGGGTTCTGGAGTGATGGTAATCCCCAGGTCCAAAGGTTGAACTGTGGCTTGAGTCAGGTTTGAATGCTCTGGAGGTTGAGCTACAACTACATTAGGGAGCTCTGGAGTCTGAGCTGGGGCCTCCTGCTGGGTTAGAGAAGACTCACCCTCCTCAGCGGTCTGTGGATGCTCAGCTGCAGCCTCCTGCTGGGTTGGAGAGGGGTTCTCACTATTAACAGGTTCCGGAGATTGAACTGAAGTCTCCTGTTGAATTGCTGAAGGTCCAGCCTCTTCCAGTGACTCTGGAGGCAGAGGTGGGCCCCCGTGCTGGATGGCGAGAGGTTCTGCATCATTACCTGGCCCTGAGAGCTGAGCTGTAGCCTCCTGGAGGACTGGAGAAGTTCCCACCTCTGCACTAGGCTCTGTTGCTATGGTGAGCTGCACATCTGGAGGCTTAACAGAGACACTGGACAAATCTGAATGCTGAGTCTGATGGTGACCAGGAGGTGAAACTGTGACTTCATGATGTTCTGGAGGCTGAGCTGGGGCCTCCTGCTGGGCTGGAGAAGATGCAACCTCCCCAGAAGACTCAGAAGGCTGAGCTGGCTGCTCCTGCTCACTGGGGGAAAGTTCAGCCTCTATAGGAGGACCTGGAAGCTCAGTTGGGGCCTCCTCTTGGATTGCAGATGGCTCCATCTCTTCTGGAGGCTGAGCTGGGGTCTCCTGCTGAGTCTGAGAAGATTCAACCTCCCCAGAAGACTCCGAAGGCTGAGCTGGCTGCTCCTGCTCACTGGGGGAAAGTTCAGCCTCTATAGGAGGACCTGGAGGCTCAGTTGGGGGCTCCTGTTGGGTTGCAGAAGGTTCCGCCTCCTCTGGAAACTGAACTGGGGCCTCCTGCTGGGCTTGGGAAGATTCTGTCTCGTTTTCAGCCTCTGAAGTTATGGTAACCTCCACATCTGCAGGTTTAACTGTAATGTTGGGCAAGTTATAATGAGCTTGATCCTCACCTAGAGGCTGAACTGTCACCTCACGATTCGGTAGAGTTAGACTCTCCATAGAGGATGCTGGAGGCAGAGCTGGGGCCTCCTGCTGGGTGGAAGAAGGTTCTTCCTCCTCAGGGAGCTGTGGAAGCTGCCCTGGGGCTTCTTGCCGGAGTAAAGAGGATTGGATGCCTTCAAGTGTCTCTGGATTTTGAGTTTCCGGCTCTAGATGGAATTGAGAAAGTCCAACTTGCTCAGGGGGCCCTGGAGGCTCATCTGAGTTCACCCGGAGTTCTGGAGGCAGGCTGCCAGGATACAGTGTGTCCATACTCGAATATTCATCCTGCAAAGTCTGTTTCTCACGCTGAGGTTTGGATAATCGGTGTGGAATTCCAACAATCTCAGCAAGGCTCCAACGCTCAGCTAGATCTTTCTTCAGGTTCTTGGGCGAAACAATAAATGTGGTTGGTTTTGAAATCTTACTGTCTAGCGGAACAAGTATTTCATCTGCCTGATGACCTGCAGCCCGATCTAGATCTGCAGTTGGAACCTTACTTTTGAGGCGAGGAAGCTGAACTAGGGTCTGGTTCTGATCCCCGTCCAGCAGTGGGACCACCTCTGGGAGCCTTTCTTCCGGAGTCAGCTTGTCATTTAAATCCTGGTGTGCAGCGGAGAACTGCTCTGGCCCCAGGGGCAGCTCTTCAGCTGAATCTGTGTCCAGGAATGGAACCAAATTTTCAGTCGATTCCCGGGGTGGGGCCGACATCTGCGAGGAAGCAGAGGGCCCCAGGTAATCAAAGTCCCCGGGGTCTGCCGGGGGAGTGGGCGCATGGGGAGATTCCCATGGGAGATGGGAGGAGCGGGAAGACCGGGGCTCAGGCAGCCCCAGGGGGTTAGAAGTCGGCTGGAGCGGGTCCTTGACCCACTCCAGAGGCTGAGCCTCCTTGACTAGTAGACACAATAGTTGCCACGTGAGGAGGGGCCATGGGCCCCAGAAACGCAGCTGGGACATGATACAGGCTGGCGCCGCGCACTGAGCGGGAGCCATTCTGGCAGCCCTGAGAGGCTCCTGCCCCTTATAAGCGTGCGCCCCGCCCTGTGTTTATGACACCTTTATTTATGCCACAGATCTGTTCCATGTCACCAGGGCACTCTTATGTCACAATCCCACCCAAGCAGCCTTCCCACCCTGCCCGGCCGGAACACCCCTCCCCTCCCCTTAGTGAGGAAGGATTTGGTCCATAGACCCAGGTGGTCCCACGACTCCAGCGGCCTGCTGTGGTGTTGTGGGGTGGGGTGGTGTGGGGTGGGGGCGCGGCAGAGCTTCCCAAGGAAGAAGTGCTAGTCCAGTTCTGGTAGCCTGAATTCTTCCTCCTTCAAGGTGAAATTCGAGAATACTCTTCCTTCCAGGGAGAGCAAATGACCTGCAAAATGGGTGCCAGTTAGGGTGGCAGGCACCACGCACATGACAGTCATTTAGGCTGAACTGTCATCCTGCCTTGACTCAACACAGCCATTACCCTAGAAGTTACAGCGCCACCTTTCAGAGATCTACCCTGTGTGCACACATGGAGAAGAGGCTTAGGTTGTTAAAGTCAACATGTTAAATAATTTCCTGAAATGCGACTGTAACTAGAACACAGCTGACTTCCCCCACAGCCATTCTTACCTATTTTATTACTGTCTGGCACAATTACCAGCATGTAAACTCCAAGATGCTTCATCTTATTCCAGTGCCTAGCAGAGGCATAGGGTGCATAGTGATGGTTTTTAAATTGAAGGGGGGCCGTACACAGTGGCTCACACCCATAATCCCAGAGCTCTGGGAGGCCAAGGTGAGTGGATCACTGAGGTCAGAAGTTTGAGACCAGACTGACTAACATGGTGAAACTCCATCTGTACTAAAAATACAAAATTAGCCAGGTGTGGTGGTGCATACCTGTAATCTCAGCTACTCGGGAGGCTGAAGCAGGACAATCGCTTGAACCTGGGAGGCAGAGGTTGCAGTGAGCCGAGATCACAACATTGCATTCCAGCCTTGGCAACAGGAGAGAAACTCCGTCTCAAAAAACTAAACTAAAATTGAAGAGATTCCAAGATTCGCCTCATTTAGGCATGGATCTATTGTTATAATCAGATTCCTGAAATCAGTGCTGACTTCCTCTAATATTTCACAGGAAGCTAGACTTCTTAAAGCTTAAAGCTTCCTTGGTGGGTTTTATTTAAATTGAATTAAAATAATTATTTTACAGGGAAAAACTTCAAAACACTTCACAACTTTGGGGTGAAAGTTAAATAAAACACTGTAGCCTCAAGTTAAGTTCCCACTGAAATGATACTTTTGCTTTTTTTTTTTAATAAAGAAACATTCCATATGTAGTAAATTACTGTTTTGAGATTTAGACAATCCCTATTTAAGAGCTTTCATATGCAGTCATGCGTTGCTTGCCATGTGAGGAGCTTGAGAAATGTGTCATTGGGTGATTTCACCATTGTGCTAACATCATGGCGTATACTTATACAAACCTAGGTGGTATAACCCACAGCACACCTAGGCTATGTGGTATGGCCTACGACTCCTAGGCTACAAACCTGTACTGTTTGTTACTGTACTGAATACTAAAGGCAACTGTCACACAATGGCAGGTATTTGTGTATGTAAACCTGGAAAAGGTACAGTTAAAATACTGTATAAAAGATAAAAATGGGGGCCGGTGCAGTGGCTCACGCCTGTAATCCCAGCAGTTTGGGACACTGAGGTAGGTGGATCACCTGAGGTCAGAAGTTTGAGACCAGCCTGGCCAACATGGCAAAAAACAGTCTCTACTAAAAATACAAAAATTAGCTGAGTGTGGTGGTGCGTGCCTATAATCCTAGCTACTCAGGAGGCTGAGGTAGGAGAATTATTTGAACCCGGGAAGTGGAGGTTGCAGTAAGCTGAGATTGCACCACTGCACTCCAGCCTGGGCAACAGAGTGAGACTCCATCTCAAAAAATAATAATAATAATAATAATAAAATAAAAAAGGATAAAAATGGTATACCTGTATAGGGATAGCTCCATTATACTCTTATAGAACCACCATCATATATGTGGTCTATTGTTGACCTAAACTTCGCTTTGCAGCACACGATTGTAAATGATTCACAGAAAGATCTTCAGCAAAATATTCCACCCAAGGTACATGGGAGATACTGAGATCCAGGTAATAAGCCATATTTGAAAGGCATTATCGTTTTCAAAAGCTGTAGTACAATCAGTCTTAAGGCCACTTACATCTCCCCACATCTCTGGGATTCTGTTTGAAGGGAGTTCTAAAAAGGCCTGTGTTCAAGCAGCCCAGCTTCCCTTACTCCTGGGGCCGGGGGAGACTAACCCCTCTCCTATGTCCACAGCTGTAGTAACACAGTCCTCAGTTCTGTCTCCAAACTCCAAATAAGGGGAAAGAGCCAAGGGTCAAGACTTTAGGAAAAGCCCCAGAAATACCCTGCACTCAAAAAGCAGTTTCGGAGTTTCACATTTTCCTGAGAATGAAGGAAATTATCCTCCAAATTCTGCTGCTTATTTTGAATTATGGTTATACTGGATATGTTATCTGACCCTTGAGTTGTTTTTATTTATTTATTTATTTTCTTTCTCAAAACGGAGTCTTGCTCTGTCACCCAGACAGGAGTGCAGTGGAATGATCTCGGCTCACTGCAACCTCTGCCTCATGGGTTCAAGTGATTTTCCTGCCTCAGCTTCCCAAGTAGCGGTGATTACAGGGGCCTGCCACCACACCTGGCAAATTTTTGTATTTTTAGTAGAGACAGGGTTTCACCATGTTGGCCGGGCTGGTCTTGAACTCCTGACCTCATGATCCGCCCACCTCTGCCTCCCAAAGTGCCAGGATTACAGGTGTGAGCCACCGCGCCCAGCCTGTTTGTTTTTTGAGATGGAGTTTCACTCTTGTTGCCCAGGCTGGAGTGCAATGGCGTGATCTCGACTCACTGCAACCTCCGCTTCCCGGGTTCAAGCGATTCTCCTGCCTCAGCCTCCTGAGTAGCTGGGATTATATGCATGCGCCACCATTTCTCCATGTTGGTTAGGCTGGTCTTGAACTCCCGACCTCAGGTGATCCTCCCGCCTTGGCCTCCCAAAGCACTGACATTACAGGTGTGAGCCACTGCACCCGGCCCTGTTACTCCTGAGTTTTTATCTCCACATACTTGAATTAAACCGTGTAGTTCTTCTTCCCATCTGACATCTACAATCTCTTCACTGGGTCTGTATGCCACAACTATTTTACTACTTTCTGAAATAAAGTTAGCAAAGATCAATTCAGAATCTTTTTCATTCTAAAATGTCCCGCATATAATGGTAGCAGCCCACAATGAGACATTCTTTTGGTTTCTAAAAGCAGAAAATAAGAGCATTTTCCTGGGTTTCCTCATCTCCTCATCATGCACTTCGATTTTTTTTTCTTTCTTCTTTTTTTTTTTTCTTTCTTTGGAGACAGGGTCTCACTCTGTCACCCAGGCTGGAGTACAGTGGCACTATTGTAGCTCACTGTAGCCTGGAATTCCTGGGCTCAAGTCATCCTCCTGCTTCATCCTCCAGAATATCAGGGACTACACCACTGTGCCCAGCTAATTCTCTTTTTTAGAGACATGATCCCACTTTGTTTTCCAGGCTGGTCTCGAACTCCTGGCTTGAAGTGATCCTTCTGTCTTGGCCTCCCAGAGTACTGAGATTTCAGGTGTGAGTCACCATGTCCAGTCTCACACCTCAGTTTTTAACATATGTGTGAAATATTAACTGTTTTTGGGTCAAAGTACTTTACGATGTTACAGATAGGAACTAAGGAATAATAACATAGGAAATAAGAAATGTGGAAACAAAAATGTTGAATCGCAATATGATTAAATGGTAAGGCATCAGGTGGGGGGCTGAAGTAAGTTCAAATCCAAAACAGAGACCACGGGGCTAGTAGACACTTCACGTTAGAAGCACAGCTAGGTGTCTACTCCCTGAGAACCAAAATGCCACCAGATACAATGAACAAACCCTCAGAGAGAGAGAACATTCGAACATTTTATGGGAAGAAAATGGCCCACGTACTCTATAGACAATACAATTTCCTTCAAGGAAAACTACAGCTATAAGGGCTTTTGGTCTAAGAAGTTTTGAGTGTGTGCAAAGGATACCTCTGCATACTAGGGAGAGGGGGACAACCCACACATTTAGCTTCGTTATTAAAGGTTGTTACTCAGACTTGACAGTTGATAACCAAGGAAGTAACACTTCCACTAGAAGGGCTGCCCAGGTTGGAAAGCTGAGAGCAATCATGGCCACCTCTTACAAGCAAATAAAAGTCTGTAGTAACTTAATCAGGATCTCTCAGTCTCTAATCCTTCAGGGCTGTGAAGCAGAAGAGCAACTCCGTTCAGGGACTCTTTGCTAAACACCATGTTTCCTTCGGGCACAGGCTATGACATCTGCACCACTGTAGAACGGAACAGGGAATACAAGCAATGCCATACAACAGCACGACCACTTCCAAGGCTCACAGCAAAGCAGCTGATTATTGTATAAGAATCATATTTGGCCAATATGTCAGTGCCAGAAATGAAAGCGGGAAGAGAATTCTCGATTCAGAAAACATAATCTAATAAACTCTTCAGCTGAGAGTGTATTTATTCAGAGAGAAAACAGCAATGACAATAACAGCATATTCTATCTGCTTACCTTGTAAGTACAGTTCTGAGTTTTGACATTTGTCATCTCATTTTGTCTTACAATATCCCCCAGAAGCTTGACTGGCTTACTAACCCCAGTTTGCAGATAAAGATTGCAGCTTAGAGATATTAAATATCTTCAAATCTCTCTGGCCATAAGATCTAAAATTGCATTAAAAAATCTAAGAGACAGAGTTAGGACTCAAATCCATGTGTCCGAGGCTTATAATCACTATTCTGTATGATGGGCATGCAATTAAAGTAGACCTGCCTCAAACATTTTCTGTATGAACTGAGGCAAGTCCTTTCACATCTATAAACTAGGGACAATATTTGCTGTCATTTTTCCTACAAATGTCACAAAGAACAAATTTGAGCCTGTTGCTGTGAAATAATTTAGCAAATGAAAGCATACTAGGGAGTATTTTATCCATCGATATTTTTATCCATTGATATTTTTATCCAATTAACTTTTCAAAATGCATTTATGTGCTCATTGAAACTGAAGTACTTCAATGACGATTGAGAAAGTTTTACCTAGAACCATAATCAACAGTCTCTGGAATGCATCTGACACAGCCTTCTGAATAGCAATCTGGACTATCTTCCTTTTCATAAAGAATGACAACGGTCTTAAATCCAACCAAAACAAATAGATTTAAGATGCCTATCTGAGTGATAATTGCTACATGTTTAAAAAATAAAAATGCATCCACATTCTTAGCTCATAATCTTCGTGATTAAAGGCAGACAGCACAAGGGTATGGCTGAATGGCTCTGTTACAGGTACATCCTGGCAGAGCCCATTTTTACTGCCTCCATCTAGTTGGGAAGTTCCTGAAGTACTAGAGGCAGATACAAGCCAGGAACCTGGCACATGCTCACATCACCCAGAGCTTTCAGATTCATCAGTTAAGGCTACACTCCTACAGACCCCACCCTCCTATGCATCAAGGGCTGGAATCACTCACCGAAAAAAGTTTTATTGGCTAGACACGATGACCCATGCCTGTAATCCCAGCACTTTAGGAGGCCAAGGCAGGTGGAGGCCAGGGGTTCAAGAACAGCCTGGCCAACGTGGTGAAACCCCATCTCTACTAAAAATACAAAATTAGCCAAGTGTGGTGGCACACACCTGTGATCCCAGCTACTTGGGAGTCTCAGGCACAAGAATAGCTTGAACTGGGAGGCAGAGGTTGCAGTGAGCCAAGATCATTCTACTGCACTCCAGCCTGGGCGACAAAGTAAGACTATTCTCAAAAAGAGGCCGGGCACAGTGGCTCACATCTGTAATCCCAGTACTTTGAGAGGCCAAGATGGGCAGATCACTTGAGGTCAGGAGTTTGAGACCAGCCTGGGCAACATGGTGAAACCCTGTCTCTACTAAAAATTTTTTTTAAAATTAAAAAAAAAACAACAACTAAAAATTGGCTGTGTGTGGTGGTAGGCAGGAGGCAGGCGAACTGCTTGAACCTCAGAGGTGGAGGTTGCAGTGAGCCAAGATCATACCGGTGCATTCCATCCTGGGTGACAGAGTCAGACTCCATCTCAAAAAAAATAAATAAATAAAAAACAAAAGAAGAAAAACACATAAGCACAGACTAGGGAAGGTTTAAAAACAAACAGATGCTGAGAGTATAATCTGGTTCAGTCTTCTAAATGGCACAGACTGTAACCCAACAATCCAGTCCCACTCCTAGAAACCTACTCCACAGAAACACCAGCTTAAGTGACTAAAGATACTTCTCTAGCACATTTAGGACAGCGCTGTCTGTAACAGCAAAAAGGGCCTGAATTCTAGGCAAATAGATATCAGCAAATGCAGTTATGTGTTAATAAAGAAGGGGGCACTTCATGTCTTTACCTTACAGAGGGTCCTAACCTTCTGAGCATGTAAATTTGTGACCCTTGCCATAAACAATCTCCACTGTTAGGTTTCTTCCGACACAGAGAAGATTCACAACTCATGCCATTAAGGCAGTAAAGGACAACCAGCATACCTGGAAGAAGGTAATCTTCCCAGTTTACAGAGGATCAGAGATCCAATGCATTTCACCTGGATAATTCAGACTCAAAAGTTCAAATACGTATCTGAAATTACAGCAAAGTCACTTTAAAACTTTTTATTCTTTGCACAGCACTTTGAAAGCACAGTACAGTCATAAGGTGGAGACATGAGTAACTTACTGAATGAGACTTTCAGAAGTGTGTGAAATAATTTTGATGTCTACAAAAACACGGAAAAGTGCACTTTCTTTCTGTCTACTTGTTCTCTTGATTACTGTGAGAAGAGTGTTGAAGTCTACAATATTGTTAAGGATGTGTCTGGTTCTCCTTGGAGTTCTGAGTCCTCATGTATTTTGAGGCTCTGTTATTAAGTTCATAAACCTTTAGGAAGGATTGTTTTAGGATGGGCTAAGATGTTATTCACTGTTTTAAGTGTTGGACCACTTCTTGGTCCGGGGACAAAATAAATTCCACACAGATTAATATATGCATTTCTGAAATACTTTTTAACGTCTATAAATAAAATATACACACAGACCTCAAAAGAGGCACTATGAACATTCTGAAATCGAGCAGGAAGCCATATTTCTAGTAAAATACATAAACTGCACCTACTGAATGTTGACATTGGGTATGAATCACATGGCCATGCCGTTTCCCAAGTGTGTGAATTACAGAACATATCCATGAGTAGAGAGGAGTCTAAGCATAACTTTCTTAGCAAATCTCTTTCTTAGCGTTCCATAGATAATTTGGCCGAGACTCCTGAGAAAGAGGTTTTATATAGGAGAATCCAGACACACTAGGACATACTAACATCTCACAATTCAGTTTGTGTATCAACATTTACACTTTTATAACACTGAAATTCTCTTTGAGTTATCAAATTTAATTTCTCAACCAAAAGTCTCTGAATCCTAATCCTTCCTTCCCTTCTGGCCTATATATATGACTCTTAGCTTAATTTTACCAGGACTGTGGCAGATTTTCTAATTATGTGTTAACTGCCTGCCTCTTCACCCTACCACAAAGAACAACAAATAATGGAAAGTCAACTCACACATGACCCCAAATCTTATTGCAGAAATGCGGTACCATCACATACACAAATAATGCAGGGCCCAGAGTCTCCACAAAGGAGGACCTCACTCAGCCAGATCGCTGGGGCTACCCAAGCTGTGCAGGATTTAGGGCAAATACAAGGCTAGAAAAAAAAGAGATGTTAGGTAAATTCTCACTAGTCTAACAGAGGCAGACTGCCTACAATGAGTCCAGGGGAACTTTCTGCAATGATGTGAAATGCCCCAAATGCTCTACATTTGTGTGGTGCAATACACGTGAATACAGAGCACTTGAAATGAACGTATAATAGCTGGTGCCACTGGAGAAACTGAAGTTTTCATTTTACTTAATTTTTTTTTTTAAGAGATGGGTTCTCACCCTGTCATCCAGGCTGGAGTGTGGTGGCACAGTTCATAGATGACTAGAGCCTCAAATTCCTGGCCTCAAGCAATCCTCCCACCTCAGCCTCCCAAATAGGTAGGACTACAGGCACGCCATCCTATGCCCAACTATTTTAATTCTTTTGTGAAAACAGGGTTTTTACAAAACCTTGTTGCTCAGGCTCACCTTGAACTGCTGCCTCAAGTGATTTCCCACCTCAGCCTCCCAAAGTATTGAGACTACAGGTGTGAGCCACCAGGCCTGGCCTAGTTTCAATTAATTTAACTCTCCACATGTGGCTAGCAGCTACCATACTGGACAGTACAGAGGGTGAAAACAATCCTCAGGCTTTGACTCAACATTCAGTTCCACAATTACCTGTGCTGCCTACTGCATTCAAGAGATTTAACCAGGCACTACAGAGACTGAATGGGACATTCCCTGCCCAAAGTAGGGTGTAATGAAGGAAGGGCCAGATCATTAACAGGCCATTTCAGTTCCACGTCTTAACAGATAAAGATATAGATACAGAGGTTAAATAAGTAAGAGGATAAAACAATCCTTCCTAAAGGTATATGGACTTTAGGAAGAAGCCTCAAAATACATGAATACAGAGCCTCAAAATACATGAAGATTGCGAGAACTTCAAGGAGAAACAGACAAATCCTTCATAATAGCTGTCGACTTCAACACTTCTCTCAGTGATCAACAGAACAAGTAGAAAGACAGATCTTAATAACACTATCAACAAACTTGACCTAACTGATATTCATGCAATACTCCACCTAACAAAAGCAGAATACAAAATTCTTTTCAACTACATATGGAACATTCCTTAGACTGATAAAATTTTGGGGTACAAAACAAACCTCTAAAAATGTTTTGCAAAATTAAAGTCATACAAAGTATGCTCTCTGAACAAAATGAAATGAAATTAGAAATCAGTAACAGAAAGATATCTAAAAAATCCCCAAATATTTGGAAACTGAAATAATTAATGCACATGGTCCTGGAGGTTAAGGGGGTGGGAACCAAAGGAACTCAGCCCCACCTGGGGGTACAGGGAATGGTGATCAGAGACGGCAGGCTGGAGAAGGTGATGGATGGGTGACTAGGAGTTATGTGTGTGGGAACTACAAAGAAATCTAGATCAATTTGAGATGAAGAGAAGAAATAAGGAGTGAATAAGGAAAAGAGAAATAAGAGAGATGTAAAAAGTAAAGGTTCCTCTCCAAAGACTTTCCTCCCTAATTAGGAATAAATAGTAACTTCTCTTAGAAGCAAAATTTATTCAAAGACCTGTGCTAACATTCTTAAATATCTGCTAGCCATAATAAAGAAATAAATGTGCTTTATGTTCTTAGCTCCCACAATGTAGCCTAAATATTTGCCCTGGCTTGCTTATACTGGTCCAAGCAAGCATTAGGTCATAGCCTGTTCCTCTTCCTTATTTAAAAGTGTTTTTACCTTTCTCATCATTCCACAAGTTACTTCCTCCTTCCTTTGTTTCCCTCTACCTTTGCCTCTTTTAAAAAGTTCTAAGTTACTAAGTTACCTTTGCCCCTTTTAAAAAGTTCTAAGTTACTAGCCGATCGGGACAAATACAGAATGTGAGGTCCCGTTCCAGCCAATGGAAACAGGACACAGCAGTAGGGTAGACGTGTCAGGTTATAAATGACCCTGTCTTCTTTGTTCAGTGTACTCTTGTGGCAAAACTGCTGGCGAGTGTACCCTTTCTACAGGAAGTAAAAATGGCCTTACTAAATAAATTAATGTTCACGTGCTATTTCTTTATGGCACCGGGGAACAAACATTTCAAACAGGAGATTCAGAAGTCAGTTCATCCTTGACTCCTTTTCTCCCCCTCACCACATCCCAGCCTAACCAATCTATCATTAAGGATTCATTCTAACTGCTGAATTATTTTCTGCCAGGTGCAGTGGCTCACACCTGTAATCCCAGCACTTTGGGAGGCCAAGGCAGGTGGATCACTTGAGGTCAGAAGTTCGAGACCAGCCTGGCCAACACGGTGAAACCCCCTTCTACTAAAAATACAAAAATTAGCCAAGCATGGTGGCACACACCTGTAGTCCCAGCTATTCAGGAGACTGAGGCAGGAGAATCGCTTGAACCCAGGAGGCAGAGGTTGCAGTGAGCCATGGTCATGCCACTGTACTCTGGCCTGGGTGACAGAGTGAGACTGTGTCAAAAAAAAAAAAAAAATTAAAATTGAATTTGCAATAATCCAGCAAATAATCCTAGTTATATACCTAAGAGAAATGAAAACATATGTATAGATAAAAACATGCACACAAATGTACTCAGCAGCATTATTCATAATAGCCAGAAAGTGGAAACAGTTCAGATGTTCATGAACTTATGAAATGGATAAGCAAAACATGGTCTCTGGGCACAGAGGTGTGTGCCTGTAACCCTAGCTACTCTGGAGGCTGGAAGGCTGAGGCAGGAAGCCTGAGCCCAGGAGTTTGAGCACTGCAAGACCCTGTCTCCATGAGGAAAAAAAAAAAAAAAGTGGTATAGCCATACAATGAAGTGTTATTCAAATATAGTACTGAAACATGCTACGATATGCATAAACCTTGAAAACATTAGGCTAAATGACAGAAGCCATACATTATATGGTTCCACTTAATAAGAAATGTCCATAAGAGGCAAATCAACAGAGAATGAAAGTAGATTAGTGGCTGCCAGGGGGTGAGCAGGAGGGAGGTGAAGAACAGGGAGTGACTGCTATAGGTATGGGCTTCTTTTGCAGGGGCATAAAAACTTGCTGGAATTAGGTAGTGTTAATGGTTGCACAACTCTGTCAATAAGCTAAAAAAAACACTAAAGTATATACTTTACAAGGGTACATTTTACAATATGTAAATTACATCTCCATGAAGCTGTTACCTTTTAAAAATTGAATTTTCATAAATATTGCTTGAAAATCATTCAGCAATTTAAAAGATGTTCAATAAATGTTAACTATTACTGTCAATGTTTTTAAAATGTGACAATAGCAAAATAATATTTGAATATATCTAGAAAAATATAAAAAATTTAGATATATACCAGCAGACAAAACAATTAAAACATTATAATTATATTTAATTATGTGCATTTTAATTCTTTCTATATGGTCACTTTCAATCTTTTAAAGTGCATTTTAATGTGTAAATTTTTTTTTTTAAGTTAAGAAACATGCTGCCTCCCATGCTTATCTTGTTAAAGAACCAAAAGCATGAAAAAAATTAGAGGCCGGGCGCGGTGGCTCCTGCCTATAATCCCAGCGCTTCGGGAAGCCGAGGCAGGTGGATCACTAGGTCAGGAGTTCAAGAGCCACCTGGTCAATATGGTAAAACCCTGTCTCTGTTAAAAAGTACAAAAATTAGCCAGGTGTGGTGGTAGGCGCTTGTAGTACCAGCCACTCAGAGGGCTGAGGCAGGAGAATCACTTGAACCCGGGAGGCGGAGGTTGCAGTGAGCTGAGATTGTGTCACTACACTCCAGCCTTGGCGACAGAGTGAGACTCCATCTCAAAAGAAAAAAAAAAATTAGAATAATTAGTGTCAGTGTTAAGCTAGTGCTGAGATCATAGCCACTGTCAACAGGCACTCAAAGAAAAGGAAGAACAAGGTGCGCAACAGGACTCAGGGAAGATCTCCCAGGAGGAGGGATTCAAGCCTGGCTAAGGAGCAGGAAGAGAAAAGGGCATCAGCTAGGATTTGCTCCTGGGTTACCCAGATTACCACTTGCCCACCATGACTACCACTCTCTCACCCCCATGTCTCCACCATTACGGGTCTTTAGTCAAAGAGAAGACACGGGGTCTTGAGGGCTGAGGAGAGGAGGACCTAACAGAAGAGACCAGAGCTCCTGGTCTTAACATCCCCAGTCCTGTTATACACGTTTCAATACAAACTTCCAAACACGCCCCTGGGTGAGCACAATAGAAAAGCACAAACTGGCCGGGCGCGGTGGCTCACGCCTGTAATCCCAGCACTTAGGGAGGCCAAGGTGGGCGGATCAGGTGAGGTCCGAAGTTTGAGACCAGCCTGACCAACATGGAGAAACCCCATCTCTACTAGAAATACAAAATTAGTCGGGCATGGTGGCACATGCCTGTCATCCCAGCTACTCCGGAGGCTGAGGCAGAAGAATGGCTTGAACCCGGGAGGCGGAGGTTGCGGTGAGCCGAGATCTCGCCATTGCACTCCAGCCTGGGCAACAAGAGCGAAACTCCGCCTCGGAAAAAAAAAGAAAAAGAAAAAAGGCCAGGCACAGTGGCTCACGCCTGTAATCCCAGCACTCTGGGAGGCCGAGGTGGGCAGATAACATGGTCAGGAGATCAAGACCATCCGGGCTAACATGGTGAAACCCCGTCTCTACTAAAAATACAAAAAAAAAATATTAGCCAGGCATGGTGGCAGGGCCTATAGTCCCAGCTACTCGGGAGGCTGAGGCAGAAGAATGGCGTGAACCCGGAAGGCGGAGCTTGCAGTGAGCCGAGATCGTGCCACTGTACTCCAGCCTCCACCACAGGGCGAGACTCCGTCTTAAAAAAAAAAAAAAGAAAGAAAGAAAAGCAAAGCACGAACTGTATGCAAGACTATTTATTACTGCATAACTAGGACACGCCTCTCGACTACTCACAAATCATGTTGCCCAACTTTTTCAAAACCCTTTTGGCTCTCATTTTAATTCTCATGTTTAACCTCTTGAGGTACTGATACCTGAAAACAGATGTCATTAATTTCCCTTATAATCTTGACCTCCCTATTGTTACTGAAAGTACTATCATTCTTAGGGAGAAACAGGTGATGCATTCCTCTCTCTACACTCTATGTGTCAAGGCCTGAAGAACTCTAAAGTACCTCCTGGACTGATCTTCCATTCAGAACTACAAAACCCACCAGCTATCTTGTCCTTGTCAATCCATCCTGCAGAACAGAAGCTATGCTAAACTTCGTGGCATGCCCCTGAAATTACACCCCACTCTTTCAAGATCTTCCGATCATCCCATACCCAAAATTAAACAGATATGAAATAGATTTGAGAGAGAGCTTCAGGCCACTGCCCCAGTAATTCTCTCAATTTGGGAGAAAGGGCTACACCAGTGGTTCAACAGCAACTCTGTGATTTGATGTGGTTCTGTTTCATGTTTGCGTATGGTGCTGCTGGGAATACAGCATATCCCCTCGGGGTGTTCAGGAGGGAAAAGGTCTGAGGATCACAGTCTAGCCCCATCCTTATTCTACAGATGAGGGGGAAAGTACAGTTGCTATAGCCTGATCCTCTAGGTACTGCCCAACACAGCATACAAGGAAGCATTCGTTTATTTCCTATTCACATACTCAGGCTCTTGTTAAACCGAGTTACTTGAGACTGTCCACACTTTACTATCAGTGCCTACCACTCCCTCCCGCTCCCTCCCTCCATCTGCCTGTCCTTACTCTCCACAAGCCCATCCAGGAAGCCTATACCCACACCAATCCCCTTAAACAGGGTATATAATCTCGCCTTCCTTTAAATGCCCACTGTACTTTGTACCTCGCCTGTAGCAATCAGAAATTATACTGAAAAGATATTAAGTTGACACTGGTGGAAAAATATTGTCAAACCAGTGAGAAATTCTATTTGAGGTAAATCTATGGTTCACTCATGGCATCTCTGCCACTGATCTCCACCGTCACAATCCTTAGAGGACATAAATCACTAACTCTCCCAGGATAACACCAGGGCTTTTGTTTTATGAAGTCATTAGAGGTTCCAAGTTTTAAAATTCCAGGTAAGTATTCTCAGAAGTCTCACACAAGACTGAGACTGAAACACAAGAACAATTCTGTTTTACATATAATTTCTTAAAGTTAGCAAATGCTTAATTTCAAAGTGCTGTCAGAACTTTACCAAATGGCTATTGAAAACACTTCCTATACAATCCTTCTCATCATATTGGCAACGTCATAAAACCTACAGGCTGAAATAATCCTAAATTTTAAAAGTCAAAATAAATTAATCAAAGCATTATTCAGCCATATGCCTTCAGCTTAAGCAAAACTAGGTGATTTCAATTTTATACTAAAAAGTTGTCATCCTTGAATTTTTTCCATAAAAGGAAAACAATCTTCAATAAATAAACCTTTCATGACTTTAGTAATATCAACTAATGTCTTTGTAGTAAGTTATATTAACCACAAAATACTGAGTTATTTCTTATATTAGGAGTGAGTTATTTCTCATGTTAGGAATGTCACATGTCAGTAATTTAGCCAAGGCTGTAAACTATAAAAATTAATCAAATTACTCTAAATTGCCAATAAAGTAAATTCCTCTTTCAGCCTTCGCAGTACAACAGGATTCAAATTCATCAGTCATACTTTTTAATGTGTTAAAATTTTTTCTAAAATTTTTTTCTTCCATCTACACATTTACCTGACAGCCCTCCACCCAGGAAGTACAGACTATAAAACCAATGAAACTAGTACTGAGCCTAAACAACTCACTGTCACGCGCTGTTACTCATTCGAGACAAGTGGGCATGTTCTAAAAGTTTAGAACTCAAAATGACATTCATATCCGGGGGAGGAGGGGTCGAGGGGAGGCAACTTAGAGGGCGGGTCAATAGGTGCAGCAATCCACCATGGGACACGTACACCTATGGAACAAACCTGAACGTTCTGCACATGTACCCCCTTTTGTTTTTAGAAGAAATAAGGAAAAAAAAGGTCACATCCATTTTACCATAATCTTAACAAATAATGTGCTGCAAAAGGTAAAAACATCTGAATTAATATCACAGCCAACAAACGACAATGCCTGGCAAGCAATATGAAATAGCAACTCAAAAACAAAGTAACTCTTGCAATGAAAAACATGCACTGGGCTGGGCGAGGTGACTCACGCCTGTAATCCTAGCACTTTGGAGACCGAGGCAGGCAGATTGCCTGAGTTCAGGAGTTCGAGAACAGCCTGGGCAACATGGTGAAACTCTGTCTCTACTAAAATACAAAAAATTAGCTGGGTGTGGCAGCGTGCACCTGTAGTCCCAGCTACTCGGGAGGAGGCAGGAGAACTGGTTGAATCCAGGAGGCAGAGGTTGCAGTGAGCCAAGATCATGCGAGCCATTGTACTCCAACCTGGGCGACAGAGCAAGACTCTGTCTCAAAAAAATAAATAAATAATAAAATAAAAACATTCACTGATCAAATTGTCCATCAAAACCCAATTAGAAAAGAACAACAACAACAACAAAAAAAAAAAACAATTAGGACAATTTTTAGTTTCCTAAATCCAAAATATTTAGGGGTTATGACACCCGCTGTAGAATTATCAAAACTTCATCTATTACAAGTTCTCATCTACTAACAATAATTTATCCAACCAACCTTTGATGAGCAGCGGCTATGAGCGAAACACTGTTACAGGAGCTGCAGGGGAATAAGCTCAATACTGTCTCTACAGAGTTAATCATTTCAAATACGGACAGGACAAGTAGACACACAGTAGGCTCCAAGTGTCATTAAAAAAAAACAAAATAGGGCCGGGCGCAGTGGCTCAAGCCTGTAATCCCAGCACTTTGGGTGGCCAAGGTAGACAGATCAATCCACCTGAGGTCGGGAGTTCGAGACCAGCCTGACCAATGTGGAGAAACCAGGTCTCTACTAAAAACACAAAATTAGCCAGGCGTGGTGGCGCATGCCTATAATCCCAGCTACTCGGGAGGGTGAGGCAGGAGAACTGCTTGAACTTGGGAGGCGGAGGTTGCAGTGAGCCGAGATCGTACCATTGCACTCCAGCCTGGGCACCAAGAGCAAAACTCCTCCAAAAAAAGAAAAACAAAATGTCACAAAAGTATCAAAAGTAAACACATTTTTTTAAAGGACCCCTAGCTACAAATTGTAATTTAAGTCAGCATAGGCACAACCATCAATCCTAAATATTACTTGCGAGGCCTTCAAATAGGACTTAAAGTTAGCTGAACTGCCCTGCCAAAATGTCTCAGCTCTGTCTAACCAGAAAAAACTTCCTCCAGGGGTGTATGCAATCCAGTCTCCATGTTTCAATTACCGGCTCTGGGTACAAAGACCAACATGTGATTTCTTAAGGTAAAAAGTATTACTATAAAACACGTACTAGGCCTGGTGCGGTGGCTCACGCCTGTAGTCCCAGCACTTTGGAAGGCCGAGGTGGGCGGATCACGAGGTCAGGAGATCAAGACCAGCCTGGCCAACATGGTGAAACGCCATCTCGACTAAAAATACAAACATTAGCCAGGCGTGCTGGTGAGCGCCTGTAATCCCAGCTGCTTGGGAGGCTGAGGCAGGAGAATCACTTGAGCCCGGGAGGTGGAGGTTGCAGTGAGACAAGATTGCACCATTGCACTCCAGCCTAGGTGACAGAGCAAGAATCTGTCTCAAAAAAAAAAAAAAAAAAAGTACTAAAATTAAGTTGGCAAGAATTGATGTGTATTCCTTTCTACATATAAGACATAAATACCTGACACTTGATTCATTCCCTTCATTCTTCAGCCAGCCTCCCAGGACAAGTCTGGCAACGATTCTGACCATCGGGCAAAAGTAATTACCTTTTTCAGTTTATGTTAGGGCAGCCTACGTGGGTTTACATTTGGCTTAATATAATACTACCCTACTTCTCCAATAAGTAAGCATTCATAGAAAAACGGAAACTTTTCAATGTAACCACTTGTACTACCCTAGTCTGAGAAAGACATGACACACCTCACTTCAAGGAAAAAAGCGTCCTTTTTCCTCACAAATATTTCCTCATAAAGTTTATTTTTTAAATGCTTTTAAACCAGATTCTAATTTAACTAATCTAGATTTGCAAAATTATAAAGGAAAAGTCTTGCCAGTTGTTGCTTCGGTTACGTTAATTTCACAATTTATTACACTGCAACTAGGTATTAAATGCAAAGCAGCCTTTGGGGGGCGGGGCGTGTTTAACAAAATGCATCTCAGCACCAGCCTAGAGAAACTTTTCTATGTGAAAACAGAAGGGGGGTTACCAAGGAGAAA
Source organism: Macaca thibetana thibetana (assembly GCF_024542745.1). Lineage (NCBI taxonomy): Eukaryota > Metazoa > Chordata > Mammalia > Primates > Cercopithecidae > Macaca > Macaca thibetana. The sequence continues at coordinate 56,331,369 of NC_065593.1, read as the reverse complement.
TTCATTACGCATTTCAGGAGGGCTTTTTCCTCAGAAATAGAGTGAAAAGAAAAAGTCGCTGTGTAAGAAATCTGATACTGACGCTGTGTGACAGAAGTTGGTCCAAAAGTTCATCTTCGGCAATTATGTCTAGATGATCAACTACACATCTTTTGCAACAGGTGACACGAAACTGCATTTCCCAAGCAAGGCAAAGCGATCAAATGAGTTATGACGCGCGTTCCTGCGGTCTTGTGCTTTTATTTTCGATTTAACCAAAACAATTTTGAATCGGATGAATTACCAAATTTGGTTGGGTCTTGTTTGGCTTTCTGCTTTGCTTTTTAATCATTTACCAGCAACTGTTGCACGGGCCCATTAGCACTCGAAGAATAAAAACAAACACACAGGACCAGATAAGGTTCCCCTACTAACCCAAAGGATCCGTTTCCTTAACACAATTTTAAAACCACAGCTAGGGGTGTGAAAACAGGCATGTTTTTGTGTGTGTTTGTGTGCCACAATCTGTCCAAATCCTTAACTCCCTTTTAAGGAACAGATATATAATAAAAATCCGAAAAGAACGACATTAGAAATGCAAAGAGGTTTGCAAAACAAGAGGCTTCTTTCATTCCGGAAAACCACACCAAAACAAGAGGAGAAAAATGAAAGCAACGGATATGTGTTTGCCAAAGTTTCAATCTTGCCCGGTGGAGACACTACACTGGCACAAATTCTGAGGAGAAAAAAGAAAAAAAGAGGAGGTTGGCGGAGGAGACAAAGAGCGAGCGAGTGTGGCTTGCAAACTACAACAATGCAATCTCCACTTTTAACAATGCGTCTCTTTCCTCTTACAAATCTAGTTTTTTGCCACTTTGATGTGCCCTCACGTTTCCCCTCTGGGGGTCGGCGGGGTTGGGGGGAGATCGGAACAGGATGCACAGCACAAGAGGGAGCAAGGGGGGTAGGGCAGAGGAGGTGGGGAAGGAGTCTGCAGCAACTGCGCTGGGTGGGTACCTGGAGTGCTGCTGCAGGTTCTATGGCTCCCGAATCTGCTTTCCGTGGAGTAACTGACGTCCTCCTTGCTGACTTCCAGCTCCTCCGGATAATCGGTCATCGTCCTCCTTCTCCATGTCATCCTCCTAGTTGTCTTCAGACTCCCGGGTCTCCTCGGCGTCGCCTTCGTCCTCCTTTTCCTTGCTGTCGTGGTCATTGTACACCACTTTGTCGCCGACCCTCCGGGCCGCGGTGGTCCCGGCCAAATGATCCGGGCTGCCCCCGCCTCCTCGTCCCCGCCCCCCACTGGCCCGGGCCGCTGGTGCTGGGGGTTGCCGGTGGCTGCGGCTGCCTCTGGCTACTGCTGCCTACCCTGGGCGAGCTACGTCGCGTCTTGGGCGCCACCTCAGCCTGGCCCGGCTGCTAACGCGTTGCCGCGAGCTGAGTCCCCGGACGCGTCCGGACATGGGCGGCGGCGGCGGCGGCGGCGGTGGCGGGGCCGGGGCGTAGCGCTCTGCAGCGGGAGCCGCGGGCTGCTTGGTCAGCCTGCCCCGCCGTCCCCTAGTTGGAGCCGAGGCGTTAGGTAGAAGGGAAAGCGGATAGGGAGGGGCGAGCGCAGTGCGGGAGGTGGGGAGCGCCGGGCCCAGGGGGGAGGCCGGAGGGGCCCGGCTGGCAGAAGCGGTTAGAGGGAGACGGCTCAATCCGAATGTCTGGGGCCACACTGCGAACCGCCTTCAGCCGCCATTTTGTTTCTTCAGTCTACCGGAGCGTGGTCACGTGAGCTGCACCTTCCACGAGCCTGGGAGGACCGAGGTGGCGCGGCGGCCTCTAGGGGGAGCACGAGAGCACTGAGTCGTGAGCGGAGAGCCCGCGGCGCTTGGGCTCGGCGCAGCCCTGCGCGGTGGCGCGGCTGAGAGAGACGCGCAGCTCGCGAAATGCCCGGGGTCTAAGGCCTTCGGAGACCAGTCTCCGCGGAGCGCTGACTGGAGCCCGAAGCCGACCGAACTACCTCCCCGCATCTCACCTTCCGCGGCTCGGAGAGGAAGGTAGGAAAGCCCCCAAATATCATTCCCCTCCCGCCCCCTAGGGAAACTGAGGCTGAAAGAGCCAGCGAGAGATAGGAAAAAAAAAAAAAGTCGGGGAGAGGGGCGGCGCCAGCGACCGAGAGAAATTAGTCGGGTTCGGGGGACAGGGAGACAAGCCTCCAGAATTTAGGAAACTCCAAAGCTTGTAGCTGGAGTCCTGAAATTTACTCAGATGACAACTGCTCTAGATCTGTGTCTGAGCCACGCCCCCGGATGCCCCGCCCGGAGGGAGGGGGGCCCTAAAACCTGTTGCGCGGAATCCCCACTCGGAAAGCCTCAGTAAACTCCAGAACGCAACTACTGCATGTTCCAATCTCCCGCCACCTTCCCAGTGTCTCAGGTAGGATCTCGGCCACTTCAGCAAGAACTTACCTCTCCTTTGCAGTGGAAAAGACGGAATCTTGCCTAAAACCTACTTCACGGTGTTACATGTTTGTATTATCGGGAAATAACCTTAATTTATTGACCCGACAAGTCACTAGGTTTCAGCTTAGCCCAGGGGACGAATCATGATGACATTTCAGGCGCCCTGAAACCTTATCACAGGGACTCAACCCTGAGTGGTTGAGGTCAGCCCTTCAGATAAGAGAAAGGTTTTATAAACATATATTTATTGAGATAAGTGACAACCAAAAAGTAATTTAAAGAAAAATAGTTGGCCGGGCGCGATAGCTCACACCTGCAGTCCCAGCCCTTTGAGAGGCCAAGGCTGGACGATAGGTTGAGGTCACGAGTTCGAGACCAGCCTGGGCAACATAGCAGGACTTTGCCTCTAGAAGAAATTTGAAAAAGTAGCCGGGCATGGTGGTGTGCACCTGTGGTCCCAGCTATGCGAGAGGGGTAGGGGGAAGGATTGCTTGAGCCTGGGAGGTGGGTGTTGCACAGAGCCATGATTGCACCACTGCACTCCAGCCTGAGTGACAGAGCAAGACCGTGTCTCAAAAAAGAAAAATACTTAACAGGATTCTGTACATCAAAGGGCTTATTTCAATCTAGTTAGGAAAATGGAACACATACATGAAATGAAAATTAAACTACAAGGACTAATTGCCAAATAAATGCATTCAATACAATTTGATTGAGCCCTAAGGGTGGCAAATGTGTATATGTCTCCAGGGACTAGGTAAGTAATGTGTCAATAAAGTAGACAAGGTGAAGACCTAGGCAATGGAAATGCCCATATTTTGTTTGAAGAGGGTAGCCAGGCGGGGTGGCTCAGGCCTGTAATCCCAGCACTTTTTAGGAAGCCAGATGGGCGGATCACTTGAGCCCAGAAGTTCGAGATTAGCCTGGCCAACATAGTGAAACCCCATCTCCACTAAAAACACAAAAATTAGCTGGGCATGGTGGCATGTGCCTGTCATCCTAGCTACTCAGGAGGCTGAGGCAGGAGAATCGCTTGAACCTGGGAGGCGGAGGTTACGGTGAGCCAAGATTGCACCACTGCACTCCAGCCTGGGCAACAGAGTGAGACTCCGTCACCACCACCCCCACCAAAAAAAGAGAAAGATTAAACAAAACAAAACAGATCCCCCACCCCCCAAAAAAAAAAAACTTTTCTTTGAATGGACTAGCGTGGTGTTTGCTGTTTTGCTGCTTTATGCTTTAATGAATTTATCTTTCCGTGGCTTCAAGAAGAAAAATGATAAGTCAGTGAATACTGTGTAGATTGAGCATCCCTTATCTAAGATGCTTTGGATGAGAAGTGTTATGGGCTTTCAAATATTTGTATTATACTTACCAGTTGATCATTCCTAATCTGAAAATCTGAAATGCTCCAATGAGCATTTCCTTTGAACAGATGTTGGCACTCAAAAACTTTTAGATCTTGGAGCATTTTGGATTTCAGATTTTCAGAATCAGGGTACTCCACCAGTATCCTTTTATTTATCTATGATTTAATATAGCACTTCTTTCTTCAGAATTACTGAGTGACTCATTCCTGGTATGCTGCTAAATTTTTATTCATTTATTACCTTAATATTTAACATTTATTGATCACTGATGTGCCCAGGCACTATGGTAGATGCCTTATCATTATACCTGTAAGTCCTATAGTGGCCTGCAGGCAGGTTTTATTATATCCTCATTTTACATGTGAGGTAAATAAAATGTCTTAGAGACTCAGAGAGCTTGTGTTTTCTCCATGTCCACATATCTTATAAGCAAATGAGCCTATTTAAAGCCAGATCTCTCCTAAAGCCCAGTTCTTGCAGTTCCCTCAGTTTGCCATTGAGGAAACGGGAAAATCAGACTCACTCTCATCAATTGCCTCACACATACTCTAGAATTCCTTTTGAGTGGGAACAGAAACACCATTATATGCATTCCTTTATGTCTAGTCTTAGACATTAATTTGCCTTGTTTCTTTTAAGTTAGTGACCATCTCTGTTGAAGTCTTTAAATCCATTAAAAGTGAATGAAACCTTAGGAGAGTTTTAGGCAGGAGAGGAAGCTCCTCTTCTCTCCAGTTTGGGCTTCGATTGTCCAGAAGTAAAGAAGAGGGATGAGATATTATTTGAGAAAACTCCTTCAAGAACCAGAACTTAGCAAACATTTACACCATTTTGATGGAAATATTTCTAAACTATATTATAAAGTTAGCGGGGTATGGCGGCACATGTCTGTAGTCCTAGCTACTTGGGAGGCTGAGTCAGGAGAATTGCTTGAACCTAGGAGTCTGAGTACGCAGTGAGCCATGATGGTGCCTGGGTGACAAAGTGAGACTCTGTCTCTAAAATAAATTTGTTTTATTCTAAAATAATTATAGGCAGGGTGCGGTGACTCATGCCTGTAATCCCAGCACTTTGGTAGGCCAAGGTGGGCGGATAACAAAGTCAGGAAAGGTAGAACATATTGGCCAACATGATGAAACTCCATCTCTACTAAAAGTACAAAAATTAGCCGGGCGTGGTGGCACATGCCTGCAGTCCCAGCTATTCTGGAGGCTGAGGCAGGAGAATCGCTTGAACCCGGGAGGCAGAGGTTGCAGTGAGCTGAGATCGCGCCGCTGCACTCCAGCCTGGACAACGAGCAAAATTCTGTCTCAATAAATAAATAAAATAAAATAATTCTAAATACATTCTGCTCATTGTTACATTGATGATCTTAAAGTTGATTGAGATGTAGCTGAAACTGGCTTCCACAGAGTACTCTCACGTGGTTCTGAATTTTGAGGTCATCTTTCTTTGTGTCATGTTTTTTAGATGTCCTTTCTCAGAGTCAATCTAGTTTGAGTAAGACCTGCAGGGATCTCTTGTGAGCACATATATTGAGTTTTAGTGCATAAGCTTTGTTTTAACTTTTCACTGGGTAGATGAAACTGTCAGATAAGCGGCATTATGTCAACCATATAAAGTATTTCCCCCCATTTTTAAATAGAGAAGAAGATACAGAAATGAAAATGAAAAGAAAATATGGTACTACAGCACAAAGGTCCAGCTTGCAGAATTAATTGACTGTCTGAACAAAGATTATTGGGAAGCAGAGATCTGCAAAATTCTGGAAGAAATGCATGAAGAAATCCACCGACACATGGATATAACCGAAGGCCTGACCGATAAGGCTCGGGGCAGTAACAAATCCTTTCTGGCGGCAGCTAATGGTGAGAGGGCATTTTCTCATTTTATTTTTGTTAAGTCTGAGCTAAACTGTTGTATGAAATCACTGCAAAATTTGAAAATAGATTAAAATTTTCAAGTACAGTCTTGCATTGCTTAATGATGGGGATACATTCTGAAAAATGTGTCATTTGGCAATGTCATGATTGTGTGAACATCATAGAGTACACTTATACAAACCTAGATGGTAGGGTTTCCTGTACACCTAGGTTATACAGCATAGCCTATTGCTGCTAGGCTGCAAACCTGTACGTCATGTGACTGTACTGAATCCCATAAGCAGTTGTAGCACAACAGTAGGTATTTGTGTATCTAACCATATCTAAACGTTTAAAAAGGTAATACATAAAATCTTATGGGATCACCATCATGTACATGGTTCATGGTTGACCAAAACATTATGCAGTGCGTGGCTGTGTGTATATTTTACTTTGGTTCTCCGTATTTCATTTTCCCAAGAGAACTTTGTTCATTCCCACGTAAATTAGGGATGCTATACATTTTAGTGTTTTATTTCTGCCTTGGGTCATCACTAATATTCCCCAATATGTTAGTTTGTTTCTTTAATTCAAGTATCTTTTTAAACTTTTTTGGCATTCCAGCTTTTAATTTTTTTGTTGTTGTTTTTGAGACAGAGTCTCTGACTCTCGCCTAGGCTGGAGTGGCATGATCTCAACTCACTGCAAGCTCCGCCTCCCGGATTCAAGCCATTCTCCTGCCTCAGCCTCCTGAGTAGCTGGGACTACAGGCGCCCGCCACCACACCCGGCTAATTTTTTGTATTTTTAGTAGATACGGGGTTTCATTGTGTTAGCCAAGATGGTGTCGATCTCCTGACTTCGTCATCCTCCCACCTCGGCCTCCCAAAGTGCTGGGATTACAGGCGTGAGCCACCACGCCCAGCCTCCAACTTTTAATTTTAAGAAATAATATTCTTTTTGAACGTTTTGCCTTTTGTAAAAAATAAAAATTTTAAATTTAGAGTAAATTAGATTTATGCAAAAGTTCCAGAGATAATAGAGGGTTTCCATATATCCTGTACTTGGTTGCCCCTGTTATTAACGTCTTAGTTTAGTGTGGGATATTTGTTACAACTAATGGACCAGTATTGATACACTGTTATTAACTCAAGTCCATACTTCATTCAGATTTCCTTAGTTTTGACCTGATGCCCTTTTTCTGCCTCATCATCCTATACCACATGATATTTAGTCATCATGTTTTCCTCTGGATTGTCGGTTTCTCAGACGTTCCTTGTTTTTGATGGCCTTGACAGTTTGGAGGAGTACTGGTTAGGTATTTTGTAGAAAGCCGTCATTATGGGTTTTTCTCATGGTCAGCCTAGGTTTTTGCATTTTGGGGAGGAAGACCACAGAGGTGAAGTGCAGTTCTCATCTTCTTATCAAGAGTGCATGCTGTCCTCGTGACTTATCACTGATGATGTTAACCTTGGTCCCGTGGGTGAGGCAGTGTTTGTCAGGTTTCCCCACATCCTCCCCCATCTCCTCAAACCCCCAATACTGTAAGTCACTGTAAACAGCCACACTTGGTGGGTGGGGAGTTACGTTCTACCTTCTTGAAGGGGCAATATCTACATCAATTATTTGGGATTTTTCTACACAGAAGATTTATTTATTTTTTTCAGACATTTATTTCTATGAGTATAGATTCATGGATATTTACACTTATTGGGTTATAATTGGATATTTATTAGGATATAATACAATGTCACCTTATTTATTTTGTTACTCAACTCTGCTTTTCTTTTTATTTTTCTAAGTTATAAATACATATATATCTTAAAAGTTTAAATAGTATAAAAGGGTATGCTGTGAAAAATGAATCTTTCTCCTTCATAATCTCCAATCTGACCTTCCTTGCCCCAGAGGCAATCGTTATTGCTATATTTTTTTTTATCCTGCCAGATGTATTCTGTGCATGTTTAATAAATACTACCTGTGCTTTCCTTTTTTCCTTTTTTTTTTTTTTTTTTGAGATTGAGTCTTGCTCTGTCTCCCAAGCTGGAGTGCAGTGGCGTAGTCTTGGCTCCGCAAACTCTGCCTCCCAAGTTCATGCCATTCTCCTGCCTCAGCCTCCCCAGTAGCTGGGACTACAGGCGCCCGCCACCTCGCCCGGCTAATTTTTTGTATTTTTAGTAAAGATGGGGTTTCACCGTGTTAGCCAGGATGGTCTCGGTCTCCTGACCTCGTGATCTGCCCGCCTCGGCCTCCCTCCCAAAGTGCTGGGATTACAGGTGTGAGCCACCGAGCCTGGCCCCTGTGTTTTCTAATATAGCTATCCCTCAGTATTCTCAGGGATTGCTTCCAGAACCCTCTGCAAATAGCAAAATCCGTGGATGCTCAAGTCCTGCAGCCGGCCCTGTGGAACCTGCTGATATGAAAAGGTGACATTCCATATCCAAGGGTTCTGCATCCTGAGAATACTGTATTTTCAATTTGAGGTTGGTTGAATCCAAGGATGCAGACCCTTTGGCCACGGAGGGCCGACTGTAGTGCCTTTTCAGTTTTAACTTGGATAAAATGATTAGGTAAGATTCTGCAAGTACACTTTCAAGTGCCTGGTTCTGAGTTCTGCTCTTCTGCATACATTATCTGCTATACGTATAATCCTATTAATTTTCCCCATTCTCCATTTGCTTAAAAATATGTTTATATTTAATAAAGATACCCAGATAGCCATATCCAAGCTTGTTCTCACATGTTCTACATCAATATTCCTGTGAATTCATGCATATTTTTGGAGAATGATAGGCTCTCATATATAAATACTGTTGGGCACAAATATATTTTGTCTTCAGAAAAAAGCATTTTTAGTTACTGTGAATTATGTTTATTCATATTTGTTAGTTAGAAGTATTCCTCTTTTAGATCTGTTTAGAAAAATGTGTAATTTTTTTATTAGAAAAGTTTCAGTGTTCAGAAGTCTCTGGGGGATCAGTAATTACAATAACACAATCTCCATCTTACTCTCCCCTCCCTATAGATCAAATCATAGGATATTGTATTAATTTCAGCCAGCTTACTTTCCCCCTTAATTTCCTTGTATGAGTCATGACATTAAAATAGATAAATCCCTTTTTGCTCTCCTGTGTTTTAGTACAATAACAGAGAACAATCTTCAGACCCCTAAAAGGCAATGTGAGATATGATTTTATAAAGTATGTTGAATTAGAAATATTTCCCGGAATAAAAAATAAAAACAAAAACAGAAAACAAAAACAAAAAAGATATTTTCCAGGGTGAGCTTGTCTGTGTATAAAATTATATATGCAGTGTAATCCTAATTAAAGAACAAAATCAAAACAGGAATGGATAATCAAAAGTGTTAAGTGGTCTGATTTGGGGGAATGTAAAAAACTAAAAATGTTCATATAGGGCAATTGGTAATTGTCATCATGGAGAATTAAGTAAAGTACCATGCAAAAACTGTGCCTGGGTCGTTGGGATACTTAAATTCTCTTCCTCTAAATAACCAACTGGATCAGCTTTTATCATTGACAAATGACCAGTCAGCATAGTAGAATTGTAGTTGGTTTCCTTTTCATATTTTTTGCATTTCCTACAATGAGCATGTTCTATCTCAGTATAATTCATGTAATGTACTTTTAAAAAGTAGTTAAACCTTTTGTAGTAATCGAGAACAACAAAGAGAGCATTGAGCTTTAGGCCACAATATGTTCTTAGAAAGTTAGATGACTAAAATTTGTGTGCTATGAGATTGACTTGCAACCTGCAGTTATCCTCTTAGTACTACAAGGAGTACATGGAAGTAAGATGAGTTGCACCTTGGATTTAATGGTGAGATCTGGACCCCAAAAATGACATAAATATATTTTTCTTTCTTTTTTTTTTTTTTTTTTTTTGTTAAGGCACAACATCAACGTGGTACTAGAAGAGGAGAGATTCACAAGAATTGAAAATTGATGGGGAAGAGAAGGGGTAACTAACATTTTTGAGTGCCTACTGTGGGCCAGGTGCTCAGCGAGGTATTTTACAATTCTTTAATCCCCTCAGCATCTTTTTAAGGAGTGTATTGTCAGTGAATTGAACATTCAGATAGAAGAATCCCCCATTAAAACACCAGTCCCCCACCGTTATCTTTATTTGTTCTCTCTGGTAACCAAAATCTTGGCTATGATAGTTTAGGACCACCCAGTCCAGGTAAATACCCAAAATAATATCTAATAGTGTTCTTTAACTTGGAGGTTCTTTTTTTTTTTTTTTTTTTTCGTGAGATGGAGTCTGGCTCTGCCGCCAGGCTGGAGTACAGTGGCATGATCTTGGCTCACTGCAGCCTCTGCCTTCCTGGTTCAAGCGATTCTGCCTCAGCCTCTCGAATAGCTGAGACTATAGGCATGCACCACCACACCCAGCTAATTTTTGTATTTTTAGTAGAGAAGGGGTTTCACCATGTTGGCCAGGATGGTCTTGATCTCTCGACCTCATGATTTTTCCACCTACAGCCTCCCAAAGTGCTGGGATTACAGGCGTGATCCACTGCGCCCAGCTAATTTGGAGTTTTGTCAGATGAAAACAATGGAATCTACGGGTGTTCTGATAATAGCCAAGAATAATTTGCAGCATGATAATAAGAATTTCAGAATCGTAGCCTGTCCTGATGACTTGGACTTGATGTTAACCTCTCAAACAAAATACTTCATTTCTAATGTATAGCTCTCTGGTTTTTATATACATGCATGTCTAGGAGAGTTTAATTCTATTTTTGATAGTTAAATTTTTTTCTCCATTTTTCCTCAATATTTTATAAAAAATTTCAAATGTACAGAAAGGTTGAAAGAAGTATACAGTTACTAGCCTGACCAACATGGTGAAACACCGTATCTAGTAAAAATATAAAAATTAGCCAGGCATGGTATTGCAGGCCTGTAATCCCAGCTACTTGGGAGGCTGAGGCAGGAGAATTGCTTGAACCTGGGAGGCAGAGGTTGCAGTGAGCCCAGATCGTGAACTGCACTCCAGCCTGGGCAACAGAGCAAGAGTTTGTCTCAAAAGAAAAAAAAAAGAATGAATTATACAGTAAATACTCATATATTCATTATCTAGATCTGTACTTTACTATATATTTGTAACTATACAGCTCACTATATCCTATGCCTGTATGGTAATTAAGTTTTATAATGCTTTATTTTGCTTATTTGAAAGAAGTTTATTTATTTATTTTTTTATTTTTTTATTTTTTGAGACGGAGTCTTGCTCTGTCACCCAGGCTGGAGTGCAGTGGCCGGATCTCGGCTCACTGCAAGCTCCGCCTCCCGGGTTTACACCATTCTCCTGCCTCAGCCTCCCGAGCAGCTGGGACTACAGGCGCCCACCACCTCGCCCGGCTAGTTTTTTGTATTTTTTAGTAGAGACGGGGTTTCACTGTGTTAGCCAGGATGGTCTCGCTCTCCTGACCTCGTGATCTGCCCGTCTCGGCCTCCCAAAGTGCTGGGATTACAGGCTTGAGCCACCGCGCCCGGCCAGAAGTTTATTTTTAGAAGAAATTTTTCTAAGTAGAGATGGTTTCTAAAACCTGGTAGGTTAATTCTTTGTTTAGTTTTGAAATATTCATGCAAAGTGTAGAATATACATGTTTATAGAATATGCATATTTAGTATAGATCAGATCCATAATAAGTTTTCACTCTTTAATGTTTTTCTCTCTGCTGAACACTTTGGGTCTATTTTTCTTGTTTTTGTTGTTGTTGTTGTTTGTTTTGTTTTTGTTTCTTGAAACAGAGTCTCGCTCTGTCACCCATGCTGGAGTGGCATGATCTCAGCTCACTGCAGCCTCCGCCTCCCGGGTTCAAGCAATTCTCATGTCTCAGCCTCCCAAGTAGCTGGGATTATAGGCGTGCACCATCTTGCCTGGCTAATTTTTGTATTATTGGTGGAGATGAGGTTTCACCACGTTGGCCAGGCTGGTCTCAAACTTCTAGCCTCAAGTGATTCACCTGCCTCGGCCTCGTGAAGTGCTGGGATTACAGGTGTCAGCCATTGTGCCTGGGTCATATTTTTGGTCTGTTTTCCTTATGGCTATGATTGCCATAGTTTTTTGGACCTAAAACCGGTATGAATGTGTGTATATATATGTGTATGTGTGTATATACATATACACATATATATAAGAGAGTTTAGCAAGATAGACTCTTTGAAATTAGAATCTTCATAGAAAATCAGAGAACTATGGTCATCCAACCTGTGCTTTTCAACCAATTTAAATGGTCTAAACTTAGTAGGCAATTAAAAAAATTTTTTTGTTTGATTTTCATTAAATGGTGTTGGGAAAGTAGGGAGGATATACAATGATTTGGTTGAGAAAAGCTATAGGATATAGCTATGTTTGAAAGACAGCTGGACATGGTGGCTCACACGTGTAATCCTTGTACTTTGAGATGGTTGGATCCCTTGAGGTCAGGAGTTTGAGACCAGCCTGGCCAACATGGTGAAACCCCACCTCAACTAAAAATGCAAAAATTAGCTGGGCCTGGTGGCATAAGCCTGTAATCCCAGGTACTGGGGAGTCTGAAACAGGAGAATCACTTGAACTCGGGAAGTAGAGGTTGCAGTGAGCTGAGATCATGCCATTGCACTCCAGCCTGGGCAACAAGAGTGAAACCCCATCTCAAAACAAAACAAATAATCTTATGGGACTATTGTCATACATGTGATCTGTCCTTGAACAGAATGTCATGTGGCACTGAACTATATGTGTATTATTATTTTAAGATAAAATCATTAATAAAGTTTTTTTTTAAAGTTGCAGTTAAATCAGTTCCTCAGAAAGGTATGTGTGTGTATGTATACATATATGTAAAGAAGGAAGTTTTTTTTTCTTCTTCTTCAGAGGACTATGGATGGGTTCTTTTATATTTTTCTGATTTTGGTAGATATGGGGTCTCCCTATGTTGCCCAGGCTGGTCTTAAGCTCCTGGGCTCAAGCAGTCCTAGCACCTCAGCCTCCCAAAACACTGGGATTACAGGCATGAGCCACAACACCCGGCCAAGGGTTATTTTTATTCATCATCAAGATTTAAAGATTGAGTATCAAAAGTGGAACAACCCTACCCCAATCCTGGCTTTTCATGTTAGCCATTATATACCAGAATTGCACCTAGTAATCTATACATATATATGTGGTTTTGTAGCTAAGGTGTATTAGGTTTTCTTTTCTATCTCCAGGATAAACATTTTTTAGTCTTTTTGTCTATTATAGCACATGAGACTTCTATGTTTAGGATACAATTGATACTAAGTCTGATTCCTAAATTAACCTATTTCTTCCCAATACCACTTAAATAATATTTTTTACGCCAGTTCTTTAGGAAACTTCTGGCTAGGTTTTGTGTGTATCATTCAATTTTAATAAAAACTTTGATCTAAATTTCGAGTACCCCAGCAGTTTACTTTTCTTACATCTTTGTCCCCTTTCATCTCTCTATTGAATAATTAGCGACCATGTGCTGTGGCTCACACCTGTAATCCCAACACTTTGGGAGGCTGTGGCGGGCGGATCACTTGAGTCCAGGACTTCGAGAACAGCCTGGCCAACATGGTGAAATCCTGTCTCCACTAAAATATATAAATTAGCCAGCATGGTGGTGTGCACCTGTAATCTCACCTACTCGGGAGGCTGAGGCATGAGAATCACTTGAACCCAGGAGGTGGAGGTTGCAGTGAGTTGAGATTGTTGTCCAGCCTGGGCAACAGAGCCAGATTCTTAAAAAAAAAAAAAAAAAAAAAAATCTAAAGAGGCAGCAATACTGTTCTGATAATCCCCAGATTTTTCCAAGTATAAATTTTCCCAGGAATATTGTCCAGATTCCATATGTAAGCGTTTACACACCTGATTTACAAAGAAACATAAAATTTCCTTTTCATTAAGGAAACAGATCCTCCACAAACAGATCTTGAGTGGGGAGGGGAGGAAAAAGACCTACCACCTCTACTTTGTTTTTAAAAAAAGAAAAAACTCTCATCTGAGAACACACCAAATGGTGAATGATGCCAGTGTAGCCGGGGGTGGGGGGTCCGGGGACCCTGGGATGGGGAACCACAGTGGCTTCTGCAGAGGTTTCAGCAGTGGCATCCGGGGCCGGGGTCGCAGCCGTGGATGGGGCCGGGGTTGAGGCCACGGAGCTCATGGAGGCAAGGCTGAGGATAAGGAGTAGATTCCCATCACCAAGCTGGACCACCTGGTCGAGGACATGAAGATCAAGTCCCTGGAAGAGATCTGTCTCTTCTCCCCGCCCATCAAGGAATCTGAGATCGTTGACTTTTTCCTGGGGGCCTCTCTCAAGGACAAGGTTTTGAAGATTATGCAGAAGCAGACCCGCGCCGGCCAGGGCACCAGGTTCGAGGTGTTTGTTGCCATCGAGGACTACAATGGCCACATCGGTCTGGGTGTTAAATGCTCGGAGGAGGTGGCCACTGCCATCTATGGGGCCATCATCATCCTGGCCAAGCTCTCCATTGTCCCCATGCGGAGAGGTTACTGGGGAATGAGATTGGCAAGCCCCACACCGTCACTTGCAAGGTGACAGGCCACTGCGGCTCTGTGCTGGTGCGCCTCATCCCTGCCCCCACGGGCAATGGCATTTTCTCGGCACCAGTGCCCAAGAAGCTGCTCATGATGGCTGCTATCAATGACGGTTATACCCCAGCCAGGGGCTGCACTGCCACCCTGGGCAACTTCGCCAAGGCCACCTTTGATGCCATCTCTAAGACCTACAACTACCTGACCCCGGACCTCTGGAAGGAGACTATTCACCAAGTCTCCCTGTCAGGAATTCACTAACGACCTCCTCAAGACCCACACCAGAGTCTGTGCAGAGGATCCAGGCTCCGGCTGTGGCTACAACATAGCGTATTTATACAAGAAAAATAAAGTGAATTAAGCCTGAAAAAAAACAACAACTGATCATTTATGCTATATTTAAAGCATTTAAATCACTTTCAGAATTACCACTGGGAATGTTACGTTAAAAATTAAGGCCAAGTGTGGTGGGTCACGTCTGTAATTCCAGCATTTTGGGAGGCTGTGGTGGGCAGATCACTTGAGCTTATGAGTTCGAGACCTGCCTGGGCAACATGGCAAAACCCCATCTCTACAAAAAATACAAAAAGGCCAGGTGTGGTGGCTCACACCTGTAATCCCAGCGTTTTGGAAGGCCAAGACAGGTAAATCACCTGAGCTCATGAGTTCAAGACCCACCTGGGCATCATGGCAAAACCTGGTCTCTAAAAGCAAAAATTAGCTGGATGTGGTAGTATACACATGTAGTCCCAGCTGCTCAGGAGGCTGAAGTCGGAGGATGGCTTTAGCCTGGGAAATACGGGTTGCAGTAAGCCAGCCTGTATGATAGAGCCAGACCTTGTTCCAAGAAGAGAAAATAATAATAATACTGAAGAATTTGAATGTTTTTCATATCTCCCTTAATAACTAATATCTGACAGGAAGTTTAAAGTAATAGTAATATTCAAGAAGGCAACGATAGTTTATTTTGTAAGCATTTCTTTTGATTCATGTTCTATTTGCTTTCACTTGATTTGGAGATTAGTAGATAGGAGAAATTGGTAATTTAGAGAAGCATCACGAAGAGTGCTCTCCAAACTTCTGTAACTTTTACCTAATTTTTTATACTAAAAGTTTATGATAAAAGTTTTGAGGTTTGTAGCTTATTTAATCTACTTGTTTCTCTCCACAGCAAGACAGATCGGCTTGCCAAAGGATCAGAATGTTATCAAAAGAGCCTTAGTTTAAATCCTTTCCTCTGGTCTCCTTTTGAATCATTATGTGAAATAGGTAGGTGGGTGGGGTTTTTTCCCGCTACTTAATTTTTGGAGAGCAATACAGATCATCTACCCCCAAGAAAAATATTTTTCCAAGTTAAAATTGAAAATAAAAAATAAGTTAGAATCATAGGTATGTTTCAAGAATCATATAGCTGAAAATTACACAAAGATTAAATGCAGTAGATTTCCTGTTTAGCCCATCTACTTTCAAGTATCTGGTGTCCTCTAGAATGGGTTATATTGTGTGTTTAACACTAGCAAAAATAGCTTTCTGAATAAGATAATTAATAGAATTTCTAATGCAATTAATAGAATGCCTGGAGCAGAAACTTACAAGACCTGAACAGTATAGGGAGAGAATTTCTCAGTACATTTGAGATACATGAAGGACCATTTTTCAACATTGTTGTATTTATATTTATATATTTATATATATATATATATATATATAGAAGGGCTTCAACCTTCACTGTAAAATGTAATGGGTTTTAATTCTTCAACTTCATCTCCTACTTTGAGAAAAATGAGATCTACTTATTTTCAGCTTTAAAACAAACACAGAAATCTGCATTTTTCTGTGATTTGTTATGTTTAAAATTAGGGTTCTTGTAGTTTATTTTCTAAATTTACAGCTTTATCTTACTAGTAAACTTTTATGATACATTGATAGATGGGCTTTTAGGGAGTAAATTTGATTAGCAGAAGTGGACAGGAGAATTTAAAATTTTGGATAAGGCCTATTTCCTGACTTATGCATACCTGAAAAAAACGTAATCCTCACTTCTTCAGAGACAAACTTTTTTTTTTTTGTCTTCACAGGTGAAAAGCCAGATCTTGACCAAACATTTAAATTCACATCTTTACAGAACTTTAGCAACTGTCTGCCCAACTCTTGCACAACACAAGTACCTAATCATAGTTTATCTCACAGACAGCCTGAGACAGTTCTTACGGAAACACCCCAGGACACAATTGTAAGTGTCTTATATTCTAGTGTTCAAAATGTTATGAAAACTACAAAGAATGATCTGAACTAAATAATATATTGTGAATGACTTGGTAGAAATTTTCTGTTTCAGGAATTAAACAGATTGAATTTAGCCTCCCAAGTGGCTGGGATTACAGGCACTGGCCATCATGCCCAGCTAATTTTTGTATTTTTGGTAGAGACGGGGTTTCACCATGTTGGCCAGGATGATCTCGATCTCTTGACCTCGTGATTCGCCTGCCCCGGCCTGCCAAAGTGCTGGGATTACATGTGTGAGCCACCACGCCCGGCCACATGACTGACCTTTACAGCGTGGCCAGCCCCCGTCCAGAAATTACCTAGGAGTTACTTCGTTAGCATAAATTCAGGCTGGGTCCCAGGAGCTCGCAATGAATAACAAAGACTTCCCTGTCACTTGAGGAATTCCAAGAACTTAGTAGATCTCAGGAGCCTGGGGCGTGGACCAGACAGATTCTTTATTATATAACACTCAAACACCTACACTGAGCAGTTTCAACTGAAGAGTCCAGGGAAGCCCTCTGCAGATCTTTGTAGGTCCCCTCTTTGTAGCTCGTTCTTCTCTCTGGTGCTCTGCCTTCAAATTCTGGCTGCTTTGACTTTTCTCAAATCCTCAACATTTTCTTTTCAACACACTGGGACCACCGAGCTCTATTTGCATTCTTTTTTCCTGCACGGTGGCCCTAGAGCTGTCCTCAGAAATGTTTTGCCTATTGTCCAGTGTCTGAAAACCATTGTTCCATATATTTGGTTCAGTTTGTAGTTATCTGAAATGGGAGAATAAATGTATTCCATGTTACTCTGTCATGACTGGCAGAAGTCTGTTCTTTCTGTTTAGAAAGTTTTTTTAGAGATGATTAGAATGGCATAGTACTTTTAGCTAAATCATCCAAGAAAGCTTGTGTGTCATTTTCTCCATATAAAGGGAAATCTAATTTTGAACTTTGGAAGCCTTTCATTATCAAACTCCTAGCTTATCAGATGCAGATTAAAAGGATTCTTGTGTATGTGAGACATAGACACACATGCATATATAGAGGTATATATGCATATTATATATGTACATATCATAAAAGATGAAAATATATATCTCTTTTTATTTTCTGAAATTCTTTGACCCAGACTCAGGTAGCTAGTAGGATTTCCCATAAATTATAAAGTTTAGATACTTTAGTCCATAAGTTTACCCACTGTCAATTCTCGATTGTTTCAGATTTTAGGTTTGCTTGCTCCTAAGACTGCTTTGTATCTCGGGGTTTGCCTTTAAAGTGAAAATGTACAGAGGCTCCTTTTGCTCTGAACAGAATAAACCTTTGATGTAGCTATTTGAATTTACAGGGAGATAACTTCTCAAGTATCAATTGTTCTAGTGGTATTTATTTGTTGACAAATACCCCACATTTAGACTGTCTTTGCCCAACTGTCTTTTCTTTTTTCTCCAACCTGTTATAGTTGCAAATGAAGGGTAAAAATAATTGATTTATAGATGTGTTTATCATTTATTGATCCAGAATTTTATGAGGATTATTTTTAGTTCAAATTAACAATTTCAGAGAGAGTGAAGATCTGTGTTATATTCTTTACTATTTTGTAGTAACAAGTCATTTTATTTTTATTTTTTATATGAAGGAAAGTTTATTAAGGAGTACTGACTTATGATCATAAGCTGAAGTCCCACAAGAGGCCGTCTGCAAGCTGAGAAGCAGGAAAGCCAGTCTGAGTTCCTCATTTTTAAATACTGTGTTTTCATGGAGAAACCACGAAAAGAACTGATGTAGAGTACTTACATAATTAATGTATGTTTTAAAAATATACCCAAATTGAGACAATGGTTAATGGTCATAAATCAAGTAAAATATTAATGTCTTCCTTTATAATTTTTTTTAGTACACCACCTCAGGTATTGAGCCCGACTATTACATCTCCCCCAAGCGCACTGCCTCGAAGAAGTTTCACGACTCTTTACTAGTGACAGCTCCACAACCAAGGTAAAGACTTCTGTATGTCACGTTTTCTTAATGCTTCCCCTGCTGAAATTTCTGTTCATTGATGACTCCATTCCTAATAAGTTAATAAAGAGACTATTTTGAATTTAAAATGTTTTAATTTAAAGGGCCATCTATTTTTGTGAAGTTAATTAGTCCTTTAGTAAATATTATATAATATTCTTTTCTAATTAAATTTTTTTTCTCCAGCTAAAAATGACATAGGAATAATCTTGAAATGGCAAAATTATAGTAATGGACAACAGATCAGTGGTTATTAGGAGTTAGGCCTCTAGGGAGGATGTTACTATTAAATCATGGCACAAAAGAATTTCGTTGTGGTGGTACAACAGTGATTGTGGTGGCTGATTACACAGATCCATTCACGTGATAAAATTTTATACAACTATGCGCATACACACACGGATTTATATAAAAACTGATGAAATCCATATAAGGTCTTTAGTTGATAATATCGTACTAATTTCGGTTTTCTGGATATGATGATATACTATGGTTGTGTCAGATGTTATTTGCGGAAGAGTGAGTCTAAAATTATTTGAAAATAAAAGTTAAAAAAAACCAGACCTGGTAGACACAGTGGCTCACGCCTGTAATCCTATCACTTTGGGAGGCCAAGGTCGGCTGATCACTTGAGGTTAGGAGTTCGAGACCAGCCTGGTCAACATAGCAAGACCACAGATCTAAAAAAAAAAAATTTGGTATGTGTAAAGGAGGTAGAAGTCATCATTTCCTCCCTCATAGCAGCAGGCGTGCAGGCTCTGGTAGTCAGCTGGACTCCATACTCCCCCACCAGTCACCAGCCTGGGGACCGTGGGGCTGCGAGGACCTCAGCAGCGGTTTCCCAAGTTTCCTGACTTCTTCCATCCTCTGGAAATCAGCTGTGATCAAGCAGCCTGAAAGCCAGTGGTGCAACCTCCTCCTCCCCAACCTTCACCACCTCTAGCCCCTCCAGTGATAAGCACTAATTGCCTATATACAACCCTTTTTTGTTTGAAATAGCTAGGGTAATTTCTGTTTTCCTATCTGGGGTAGTGTAACATAAGAAGAAATATATATATGGTCTCTGCCCCCAGTTCCTAACACAAAGCTCCTAAAACCCTTGGACATTCCTGAATGATGGGGGTGCTAGGAGCATTGTCTTTTTTTTTTTTTTAATTTATCATTTTTCTTTTCTCCCAGGTGTTTTTCCTTTTTTTTTTTAAACTTTTATTTTCGGTTATGGGATACATGTGCACGTTCGTTATATAGGTAAACTTGTGTCACAGCAGTTTGTTATACAGATTATTTCGTTACCCAGGTACTAAGACTAGTACCCAGTAGTTTTCTCTGCTCCTCTCCCTCCTCCCACCCTCCACCCTCAGGTACGGCCTAGTGTGTGTTGGTCCCTTCTTTGTATTTGAGTTCTCATCATTTTGTTCCCACTTGTAAGAACATGCAGTGTTTGGTTTTCTGTTCCTGTCTTAGTTTGCTGAGGATAATGGCCTCCAGCTCCATCCGTGTTCCTGTGAAAGACATGATCTCGCTGTTTTATATGGTTGCACATCTTTTATTCTAACATTTGGTCCTTGAACCTGGTTCCTCACAGAGAGCTCCTAAATCCCTTGGAATATTCTGGGTGATAGAAGCATCCTTTGTTCTCATGAGGTGACTCTTGGTGGGCTCTTTATTTGGGTCTGGTCACCAGAAAGATCTAACTATGGGTGGAAGCTTTGTGCTTTCAGCCCCATTCCCCAGCCTCTGGGGTAGGGAATGGAGCTGGAGCTCAATCATGACTATGTGATAAAGTCTCCAGAAAATTCTTTGAAAGGCAGGCCTTGGAGAGCTTCCGGGTTGGCGAACGCATCCATGTGCCGGGAGGGTGGTGCACCCCAACTCCACAAGGACCTTTCCAGACCTCACCCTGTGTATCTCTTCATCTGGCTGTTCATTCGTATCCTTTAAAATATCCTTTGTAATAAATCAGCAATAGTAAGTAAACTGTTTTCCTGGGTTCTGTGAGCTGTTCTAGCAAATGTTCAAACCTGAGGAGGGAGCTGTTGGGACCTCCAGTTTATAGCCAGCTGGTCAGATGCATAGGTGATGCTTGGCCTTGCACCTGGGGTCTGATGTGGGGGCGGTCCTGTGTGACTGAGCCCTTAACCTGTGGAGTCTGGTGTTCACTCTGCTTAGGGCTTCTCTGCCTTTGTAGTGTCCTGTCTAGAAGGCCTTTCCTTCCTCTTGTCAGCTCAGAAAACTTTTCTTCCACTTCCCTTCTTCTAAGCCATCCCTTACATCTACTCCTTTCCAGCCAACCAAGAGAAGAACCAGGGCTGGCTCCACTGCCACCGTGCCGTCCCACACTGTCTCCTCAGGATGTATTCAGATGTCCGGCCCTCCCCCGAGTCTAGGAGCCCTTTGAGGAAAGGGATGCTGTCCTAGTCAACTCTTTCCCAGCACCAGGCACAGCGTCTGGCACGTTCCATCTTTTTCATGGACTCTCCCCAGGTGGCCTGACCTTCCCTTCTCTGAACCGCTGCATTTCCTGTCTGCATCATGTTTGCTCTAATCAGATATCGCCTTATTTCATCATCTTTTAAAAAATATTTTATTTTTCTAGTAGGTTTCATTGGAATCTGAATTTTCATTCATTTAGTAGCTGTTGGCCTTGTGTCTACCTCTCTGGCACTCAGGTCTCATTTAAGACCTGGCTGACTGAGCTGTGATTTGCCATCAGTGAGATGGAGACAGAGGTAGCCCAGGCAGTCATGTTTTCTTCAACCCCGGCGCCCCTCCCCCTCCCAGGCTACAGGCAGGGATGGGCACCAGCCTGGGAGAGACAGTTTATGCATAGTCTGGTCCAGCAGAAAACTCTGGACATAGACAAAACTGCTCAATAGAGTAAAAACTGGGTAAAGTAGAATCTTATTTTGGGAGTCTTTAGAAATATGGTGGGGTAGCATTTGGGAATAATAAGAATTGTAGCTGGCATGGTGGTACACGCCTGTAGACCCCCAGCTACTCTGGAGGCTGAGGTAGGATCTTTTGAGCCCAAGAGCTTGAGGCTGCAGTGAGCTATGAATGCACCACTACAGTCCAGCCTGGGTGACAGATCAAGACCCTCTCTGAAAAAAAAAAATACATTTGAGATTCATAAATTTTTTTGGTTATATAAAAAAATTATAAGCATCAAAGTGTGAAATTATGTAAATATGCCAAAATAGGAAACTGGAAGTGCTTGGAATCTAGACTTCGGGAGCCCAGCACTGCAAGGATCTCTAGTCTTGGCTTTTTTTTTTTTTTTTTTTTTTTTGAGATGAACTCTCATTCTGTTACCCAGGCTGGTGTGCAGTGGCCCAATCTGAGCTCACTGCAACCTCTGCCTCCCAGATTCAAGCAATTCTCCCTCCCTCAGCTTCCTGAGTAACTGGGATTACAGGCGTGCATCAACACCTCCAGCTAATTTTTGTATTTTTTTAGTAGAGACAGGGTTTTTCCATGTTGTCCAGGGTGGTGTTGAACCCCTGACCTCAGGTGGTTCACCTGCCTCAGCCTCCCAAAGTGCTGGGATTACAGGCATGAGCCACTGCACCCGGCCTGTCAGATGATGATTTTTTTTTTTTTTTTTTTTTTTGGAGACAGTCTCGCTGTGTTGCCCAGGCTGGAGTGCAGTGGCGTGATCTTGGCTCACTGCAAGCTCTACCTCCCGGGTTCACGCCATTCTCCTGCCTCAGCCTCCCGAGTAGCTGGGACTACAGGCTCCCGCCACCATGCCCGGCTAAGTTTTTTTTTTGTATTTTTAGTAGAGACGGGGTTTCACCGTGTTAGCCAGGATGGTCTCCATCTCCTGACCCTGTGATCCGACCGCCTCAGCCTCCCCAAGTGTCAGGTGATTTAAAAACTATTCTTCCATGAATTGCTGGGCTAATTGATATGACTGTAAAATGCCTAACCCAGGGTTTAGCATCAAGTAAGCAAATTGTAACTGTTAGCTGCTGCTCTGCCTATGACTATTTAGTCTTGTGCTTTAAACTCAAATATTTGTTGGCCCACTGAAGTCACTACACAGAGAAAGATGCTTTTCATTCTCAGTAAAGAACTTTGGGAGATAACTGGGGCAGGCAGCTAGACAACAGGTGTCTTTTGTCCAGCATCAGCAAACTCATTGGAACTGATGGGTGGCTCACTTTGCTTAGAACCCCTACCAGCACGCACATGGGGCTGCTTCCGTCACACTGCTCCTGGGAAGGTGGGGGGCAGCTGTTCTGCAGTTAGCGCCGTTCTTTACCTCCTGTTACCAACTGCCTGAGTTCATCTGTGTTCAGTTAGGTAGATTACCAATTCCTGTTCATTCAGATTTTCTTCTGCTCACTAATGTGTTTAATGTTCCCTAACCTACCAAATGTGATTAGTGACTTTTTCTTTGAAGGTGGACTGGAGGAATCCTTGCGCCTTCTGCAGCATTCTACTGCCATTATGGAACAGTTCGGCTATGGATGTGCATCAGCGGGGGATGGGGAGAGGCTGGGGCAGTACATGTGAATGGAGAGGTAGCCCCACCCAGTGTGTTTTCTGAAATACAGTCCCGCAGAGGGCAGTCTTGGGAAATTACTGCTCTCACATACTCTTCCTGACCCTACCCCTCCAGCATCTCCCTGCTATCCAAGGGTTGGGATTTTTAAAAAGAAAAACAAATTTTTAAAAAACCAAGTGAATCTTTTGCCATCTTGTAAGGGTGAAAAGCTCCCACCAAGTCTGGATGAACATTCATGCGTGGGCTTGAGGGCTTGGGAAAAAGACGGGGCTTGGCCCCACAGTGCAGGCAGGCCCTGTGATCCCATGAGAGAGGCCAGGAGGTGGGAGGTTGCCTGTGGGCAGGAGGTCAAGTATGTGGTATTTTATGACTGGTGCTTGATGAACCAAGGGAGAGGGCACCGAGAACAAGAGAACAACAGTATTTAATTGTAAAATCTCCACCCCTGAGGATATGTTTTCAGGTCTGGGTGACTAGTAAGACTGGGAAACAAGGGAGGGAACGACGGCGCTGTGCTTCCTCTGCCCGCTGCCTCTGTGGATGCGTGGACCGCTGGCTTCAGTCCTGCTTTTCTTTCTGATGGCCCTTGTTGTTTATGCTACGTATTTTTGTAGGAGGCCTGAGGCGGGCTGGGGTCACTCTTTCTTCTCCTATGACTGGGCTTCACTCTCCTCCCCCATCTCTGTTGGGGCTTCGCTGTCCCTGTGGTAAGAGTAACAATGCCAAGGTTTTGATTCTTGAAAGGAGCAATTAAGCTTCTCACCCCCTCCTCATTTTAGTTGGGAACTGTGAGGGCCCCTCATTTACCCAGGTTCCCTGCTGAGGATCTCCTCCTCATTAGATGACTTCTTGTGCAGCTTCTCTGCCTGGTTATTTACTCTTGTGGCACTGAGAGGTTTGCACATATCTTTAAGCCACAGCGGCTGTCTGAATGAGAAAGATCCATCCTAGAAGATAGAAAGGGAAGTATTAATTTTGCATGTCCTTTGCTTTCCCTGGCCACAGCAATGAATCCTCCAAAGTACCTGAGTCTCACTTGGCGAACAGCATCTCCTACATGGCAGAAATCTGAAAATGCCCCTGGGGAGACACATGCACAAGATAGTGAGTGATGCTGCCCACGTCTCTCACAATGTACTTCTCTGGTCTTATTAGGACTAAATGAGTACCTCAGTCCATAATCACAGTGAGAAGAACCACCGCAGACCACATACCTGGGGTCCTGAAAATAATCCCATGTATGTGGGACTTTCAGAAACTCTCCATGTCTGTTCAGAAGGGCCCCACAATATACTGGGAGGACTTTGTATGCGGCTCAGCATGGAGCATCGGCAGGATGTTCAGTCCCAGTCACCCCCTTGGCCAACTGCCCTCGTGCAGAGAACAAATTGCACAGCCATGCTGGGCAGAAGCATTTTATATCAGTCCCCTTCAGACTTAGTCTCACAGGCATCGTTTGATGGGGGGTGGGAGATGAAGTGGTTCTTTTCTTTCTAGATACTTTATTCTATAAGTTGATCACCTCAAGCAAATGCCTGAGTGCAGGTAGCCAAGTTATCTATCTCACAGTCTTCATATGGCTGGCTGTCGCTGGTGAGTGAGTGAGCTGTGAAATCAGTTTAAAGGACAACATATTCTTTTTGAATCTGAATAAAATAGGAAAAGCCAGAGTGCATTGTGTGACCATGGGGCAACTCTCCCTTTCTCTTTCTCAGTTTTCCTGTCATAATATGACGAAATACTGTCTAAGGTCTCTCGTAGTTAAAATTCCTTTTTTTTTGTTTTTTTGCTTGAGACAGTTTTGCTCTTGTTCCCCAGGCTGGGTGCAATGGTGCGATCTTGGCTCACTGCAACCTCCGCCTCCTGGGTTCAAGCAATTCTCCTGCCTCAGCCTCCTGAGTAGCTGGGATTACAGGTCTGCGCCACCACACCCAGCTAATTTGTATTTTCAGTGGAGATTAGTAGAGATGGGGTTTCACCATGTTGATGAGGCTGGTCTCGAACTCCTAACCTCAAGTGATCCACCTCGGCCTCCCAAAGTGCTGGGATTACAGGTGTGAGCCATCCTGCCTGGCCTTTCTAGTTAAAATTCTGTGAGGTTTGCATAAAAGGAATAGAGTGGGGCCCAAAAATCAGTAAGATGAGAAAACAGTGTTTCCTCACTTCTAGGATCCAGGCAAAAAAAAAAAAAGAAATAAATAAAAAAGAGAAAGTAGTGTTTCCTGCCACTTTCGAGGAAGGACTCACATATTCTACCTTCCATCAGCTTTGAAGGAGACGAGTGCCCTCACTCCCACACCCGGTGGCCTTCCTTACCCCTTCCCCAGAGCCTCCAAGAAGACCCTGGCCTGATGCCCACCGTCAGCAGGAACAGGCACCAAAACCTTTCCCCTTCCTGTCCCTCCCCACAGGGCTGGGGACAACAGATGTGTCCTTGTTAGTTCCATCCAGCTCAGCTTTTGGCTGGGGAGCTAATTTCACTGGAGCCAGGCTAAGCATGAGGGTAACTAAGTATTTGTCCTGTCTTGGGCAGTTTCCTCACTGAAAAATGAGGGCAGAGTTCTAAGCTCTCCTCTAATTCTAAAATTCTAATTAAAACGTCGTGAGACTAGTGACGGCGCATGCCTGTAATCCCAGCTACTCGGGAGGCTGAGGCAGGAGAATCGCTTGAACCTGAGAAGTGGAGGTTGTGGTGAGCTGAGATCGCACCACTGCACTCCAGCCTGGCAACAAGAGGGAAACTCCGTCTCAAAAGAAAAAAAAAAATCACCTAACTAATATTTACCTTGAGAATCCTTCTTCATCTTCTTGTGATGACTTTCGGTGAGAATAAATCTGTTTTGGAAGAAAACGCAATAAAGATTATCTATCACAACAACCATCATCTCCAAATCTGTATTCATTCCTTTTATTCATTTTAAGTCTCATCTGCCTGAGGAGATAACTTGTTTGAAGAGAGGAATTGTATGCTGTTTAACAGAGCTTTGATTCTTCCACAGTTCAGTCATCCTTGCTATCTTGCGGTGGACTGGTTCTAGGATACCGCCGCCACACCATACCAGAATCTGTGCATGCTCAATCCCTTATAATGGTGCAGTATTTGCATGTAACCAACACACATCCCCACATATACTTTATTTACTTAGCAACAGGATTGCCCTCTGTTGCTCAGGCTGGAGTGCAGTGTCACGACCGCAGCTCACTGCAGCCTTAATCTCCTAGGCTCCAGTGATCCGCACACCTCAGCCACTTGAGTAGCTGGGACTACAGATGCATACCACCACACCTGGTTTTTTTTTTATTTATTTTTTATTCTTAATAAAGACAAGGTCTCACTGTGCTTCCCAGGTTGGCCTCCCAAAGTGTTGGGATTACAAGTGTGATCCACCATGCCTTGCCCCACGTACTTTAAGTCATCACTAATAAAATGTATAGATACTGTACAGTGGTGACAGTTGTTATATTGTAGTTTCTATTTGTATTTGTTTTTGTTTTTTTTCTTCTTCAAATATTCAGCCTCATCTAGTTGAATCTGAAGACTGTGGACCTGCTGATGAAGACAGCTGACTGTATCTAACTTAGGGTCTTGCATTCAGCTGACACTTAATACATTCTATTGACTGTTTTAGATAACATTCAACAGATAATTCCTAATAAAAACTCTTAAAAGTAGGAGAAAAAGGAAACCTGAGTCCTTTCTCTCTCTGAAGTGGCAGGAAAACTAGCCTGGGCAACACAGCAAGACCTTGTCTCTACAGACACATTTTTTAAATTAGCTGCCTGACTATAGTCCCAGCCACTCAGAGGACAAGGATTCCTTAAGTCCAGGAGTTTGAGGTTACAGTGAGCTAGATCCCACCACCGCTTTCCACCCTGGGTGACAACAAGGTCCTGAGAAGGAAAAAAAGAAAAAAGGAAAAGAAAAAGGAAAGGGGAAAGGAAGGAGAGAGTAGAAGCATTGGAAAGGAAGAGACAACACTATCATAATTATTTGCATATTAAATGATAAATATTAGCCAAAGAAGCCTAAGAGAGTGAACTAAGATTTTACTGGAAGTAGTGAGAATTCAGTACAGTGGCTAAATACAAAATCAAGAGAGCAGCACACAAACCTCAAACACTTTTCCCATATACCACCAATAACTAATTAGAAAATGGAAGAAAGATCCCACTTACAATGGCAATACAAATGTCTGAAGTATTTAGGAACAAAAACACAAAAGATGTGTAAGATCTGTATATGGAAACACTAAAGCTCTTCTGAAAGACATTAACAAGAAATGAATACAAGACATGAGATAGCATGTTCCTAGAATGTCGTACAGTTGTCAATTCTCAAATTAATCTACAAATTTAATGTTATCCTATTCAAATCCCAAGATAGTTTTTGGTGGCAGCTGTTTGTGAGACAGGGTCTCGCTGTTGCCCAGGCTAGAGTGCAGTGGTATGACCACAGTTCACTGCATCCTCAACCTCCCTGGCTCAAGCAATCCTCCCACTTCAGCCTCTGAAGTCTCTCATGTGGTGTCCAAGAAATGGGGACAAATCTCACAAAGGGACTAGGCTCAGGAGGGCTGGAATATTCAGGGAAGATGTCAAGAAGAAAGATGAACCTGAGTTGGCTTTTGAGAGATTCATAGGATTCCCACAGGCAGAGTGAAATAAGGGCATTTTAGATGGACAAACGCACAAAAGCAGAAATGCGGATGGTGTGACTGGAGTATGGTGAGGGGCTGCTCTGGCTGGAATGGAGGGCTGCCACAATAATGGAAATGGTAAATGAGGCAAGTAAGGTTGGATTGGTAGCATAGTGTCAAGGTTGCCAGTTTATTAAATCACTTCCAATATGCTAGCACTGGCCTGTTGGGAAAAGTAATACATCATGTAATCGAACAAAAGGCGAACAGAGGCAAACTCCAGGAATGGGCACTGTGAACAGGACTCGCCCCAGAGTAGCCAGATGTAGGCTTTAGATACGTTGATGCAGGTTGAGCATCTCTGATCCAAGGGGGAATGTCTCACATGGTCTCCAAGAAATGGTGACACATCTCACAGAGGGCCTAGGCTCAGGAGGGCTCGAGTATGAGACATTCCCCCTCCCCTGTGAACTTAAAAATGTGGCCAACAATTTTTTTAAAAGATGGCTACCCTGTAGTGCTTTAACTGGACCTATTTAGACAACACGTTACACACTGGAAAAGGATGATACTGTGTGAACCTAATAAGTCTACAAGACAATACTTCTCTCTTTTGGCTGTCTCCTTCCTCTCCAGGGTGATGACAACTGCGTGAGATGGAGATTATACGTCTCTCATCATTTCAACAACAAGGAAATAAATTAGTGGCAGAGTAAGGGTGACTTGGTGAGACATCGTTTTGGGTGGGAGAAATTTTGCTATTATACCAACTTCTTTTTTTTTTTTGAGACGGAGTCTTGCTCTGTCGCCCAGGCTGGAGTGCAGTGGCACGATCTCAGCTCACTGCAAGCTCCGCCTCCCGGGTCTACGCCATTCTCCTGCCTCAGCTTCCTGCCTAGCTGGGACTACAGGCGTCCGCCACCTCGCCCGGCTAGTTTTTTGTATTTTTTTGATAGAGACGGGGTTTCACCCTGTTAGCCAGGCTGGTCTCGATTTCCTGACCTCATCCGCCCGTCTCGGCCTCCCAAAGTGCTGGGATTACAGGCTTGAGCCACCGCGCCAGGCCATACGAACTTCTTAAAATAGTCTAGTGGGATTAACTTGGTTTCAATTCACAGAGATCTCCTGGAAGCGAGGATCCTTTAAACTCCTGGAATATACACTACAGTAAAAGAACAAAGCAGGCCGGGCATGGTGGATCACGCCTGTAATCCCAACACTTTGGGAGGCCGAGGCGGGTGGATCACGAGGTCAGGAGATCGACACCATCCGGGCTAACACGGTGAAACCCCATCTCTACTAAAAATGCAAAAAAAAATTAGCCGGGCGAGGTGGCGGGCACCTGTAGTCCCAGCTACTCGGGAGGCTGAGGCAGGAGAATGGCATGAACCCGGGAGGCGGAGCTTGCAGTGTGCCGAGATCGCGCCACTGCACTCCAGCCTGGGCAACTGAGCGAGACTCCGTCTCAAAAAAAAAAAAAAAAAAAAAAAGAACAAAGCGTACCTCAGCCTTAACTGACTGAAGAAGAATGTCAAGTAGCAGCAGGTGGGAAAGTGGCTTTGGTTTTGAGTTTGTGGGCTCTGAATCCACACAAAGACAAGACTGCATTCTGAAAACCTGAATTAATTGTTGTCCTCACCTCAATGAGGCAGAAAATTATAATCAAAGTTGTGAGTATTTCGGTCACAAATAATGCCAAGATGAGTTTGTTGTTATAGCCATATCCTGGAACTTCTTTTGTGAGCTAAAAAAAAAAAAAGAAAGAACAATTAAAAAACAAAAAACAAAACAAAACAGAATGAGAGCTAACTATTCAAAACGCCAGTATTCCAGGTGAGTAGCTTAGTTTCTTTTCTTATTTTTTTGAGAGTCTCACTCTGTCACCTAGTCTGGAGTACAGTGGTGCGAACACAGTTCACTAGACTCGACCTCCCTGGGCTCAGGTGATCCTCCCACCTCAACCTCCCGAGTAGCTGGGACTACAGGCACTTGTCATCACCCCAGCTAATTTTTTAATTTTTGTGGAGACAGGGTTTCACTGTGTTGGCCAACCTGGTCTCAAACTCCTGACCTCAAGTGATCCACCAACCCTGGCCTCCCAAAGTGCTGGGATTACAGGCGTGAGCCACCCCACCTCACCTACAATTCATCTTGTGCACTAATCTATTTCACCCTCTACATGAGCAAAGTAGGAGATCACCGTCATGGCCGAAGTTACATGACCAGGACAAGCTATGGCCTGGGAGTCCCAGGTTCTCCTGTGTGGGCACTTTACTGGCATACACTAAATGATGGCAAATCTGGGTCTCATGTTTCTGTGTGGTCCTCACCTCACTCAACCTCTGCTCTTTCTGCTCATTCTGGGCTTCCGTGCTCTCATTGATATAGTTCTCAGTTTTCCACTGTTCCGTATCCCATTCTTCCTTGGATGCCTTTACTTCCTGCTGCTCACTGAGAAGCTTCATCAGGAGGCCTGTCCTGGAGATGAGCTTGGCACAGGTCACTTGCACACGGGTGTCAGAGCAGTCCATTTTCAAGGTCCGGATAACGTGAGAAATAAGCCTTCTCACATTGTTGTTGGGGATGAGGGACTGTAGCTGCTCGGTTAGCTGATTTTCAAACTGATCACCTGGAGACGAGAGCAACGGGTAATTGAAGCTTTTGGGCTCGGAGGACAGGTCAGTGCCCACGTTGTTGTATTCCCATTGTGTCTGATTAGTTCGTTTAACAGCTGGCCCTAAGTTGAACGCAGTCCCAGCGGAATCTGCCTCAGGAGGAGGATTGTAGGTTGTGTTTTCAGAGATGGTGCCTTCTGGCATAGTAGTGTTTTCCATAAAAACGTTTTCTTCAAAGGCATTTCTTGCAGTTGTGTCTTTTACATTAGTGTTTTCTGTAAAACGTTCTGAAGGAGCAAATCCTTCCAGAAAAGGATTTTCCTGAGGACTCCAGTCTCCTAATGATGAAAAAGCCCCGTGTGAAGGGGAATTTATGAGGCTGTTCACTGCAGAGAATGGCGGCCTGTTTGCGAGCATCAGTCTATCGAGATAACTTTTCTTTCTGAACTTTTGACTCTTTTTGGCCTTGAGTGTTCTGTGGGCCACGCGGGAGCGAGTTTTATGATAGCGGTATTTTTTTCGGGAATGTACGATTGGTTTGGCAGCCTTCATACTTTTAACTCTAGCCTTTGCGTTTTCTAAAATGAAAATGGCGTGGGTTAAGTCTTTCGATCTGTCTCTGACCTCAGGTAGGGCTTTTGCAGGGGTGGAGGCAGAAGGCTCGCCCATGGAGAAGGGTTTCAGCACAGAAGACACTGCTGTGTTAAGCTCTTGGGTGAACGAAGGCTTGGTGTAGACGGTGTTTCCCACTAACTTCTCACGCCCCTGCTCTGTGTGAGGCTGTTCCAGCTCCCTTGAGACCGGGCTCCCGAGCCTTTTTTCTTGGGCAGCGCTCTCCACAAATGCCTGCGCACCCTCTTCCCTCCTGGTGCTCTGCTTTCCCACCTCTTTGAAGTGCCTTTTCTGGATGCTCCTTGGGCCCGTGAGGACTCTGTTCACTCTCTGCAGGTTGTTGCCTACACTTTGAATCTTTGCCAGGCTGTTTTCCTGTGGTTGGACAGTTTCTAATTTCTTTTCAAATATTTGGCGTTTAAATTTGTTACCTAGAAGGCTGGTCTGCATAAGCATGGCAGTTTTTTCTTCCCTTTTAACTTCATCGATTTTTTCCTGTATTTCTGCATCTAACATATTTTCCAGCAAGTACAGCTTTCTCAATTTATTTTCATAAATTTTGTAAGTTGAGTTGTCCGATGCAGGTTGAAGAGAGGGGCTCTTTATATTGTTTTTCAAAATACCCAGGGGCCTATCTCCATCTTGCACATTTGAAGAAAGCTGTTTAATGAACGGTAACAACATTGATTTCACATCTAGATTCACCGCTGAGAAATAAGGCAAGATGTAACTTAGTGCACTGATAACTTCATTCTCGTCATTGGTGTCTAGCTGCTCACTCCCAAAGCCTGACAAGTTGATGCCACTGCTGTCTGAGGGCGCCTCCGGCTCAATAGTCAGTTCAGTGCTCGTGTGCTTCCACCGGGCTTGTAACACCTTCATGAACGCTCCTTCTGGATTCCCTACAGACAGTTCTTCAGCTGTGAAAAAAGAAGAGACTGTTTTGATCATGAAAGATGATGGGACAGCATGCATCAGTCCACAGCTGTATGTCCCCAGTCACACGGAGTAGGAATCAGCAAACATTCGAGTGCCATTCAGAGAGGAGAAACACACACCCAATCCTAAACCTACAAAATGGCAACAACAAAAGGAGAAAAGACATCTTTTGAAAACATGGCCACCTACTTGGAACATTCCATAGTGTGACATAGAGTAAGTCTGCTTAGGATTATTCCGTTGATCCCCAGGGGCCAGTTGCCCTGTGCTCAGTCAAAGCCCAAGGTGGAAGACAAGTGCTTCCCTGATGAGCTGGCCTCTCTGCAGACTGCTCCGTGCCCTGTGCTGTCCTGCCTCACATGCAGAGAGAGTACAAGGCTCCCTCTCTCCTCGTGCTCAGTGTGCCTGTGTTCTTGCTACCATCACAGCTGAATGCAATGAAAGGCGGTCCTCTGAGAGGAGCAGGGTGGAGATGCTAAAGCGGAGGATCCCTCCCATTGCTGATAGATCCTCATCTGGCACGTGCTCCACTCACCCACCCCATTCTCTGCTCCCACATATCGCAGCCCCATCACAGAAGATGCGGCATGGAAAAAACACTGTGTCCACCCTAGTTCTTAAATTTGGACACGGATTCAGGGGGTAGGTTAAGAGTTTTTTTAATTTGCCAGATTATATGCCTATGTTGTTGAATGTACAATGAATCTATGGTATGAGAGCAGTTTCTGGATAAACATTACTTGAGGTCCTATAATGCAGAAGGGAAAAAGAAACTGTTATCAGATGCCTACTTTGATTTCATTTCATCTCTAATATTCTGGATGGGGAACCATCCAAAGCTTCTGACTGCATGAAGGTCAAGTGTGCCCGTGTGCAGCTGGCTTTCTTTTCCAGAATTAAAAGTATTTTGGGTGGTGATGGTCAGAGGAAGACAATTGTGAGAAAGGAGAAACACAGGCTTGAGGAGAACCCAGAATTGGGGGGAGAACCCAGAATTGGGGACAGAAGACCTGGCACTAGGCTACAGCACTCAGCACCTCTGATCTTGTTTTTCCTCAGCTGTAAAAGGAGATTACCAATGCTTTTCTGCCCATCTCTTCAGGAGAAGGGAATAATATAATTGTTTAAAAAAAAAAAAAGTTTTGAAAAATAAACAACACTGACTTTATGTAGCCAAGCATTATTAATCATCCACCTCACATCACTGGTAGATACCTATATTCAAGCTATCTGGACATGAAAGCAGTCACATTTTAGAAGTCATGAAGTTGGTGCTAATAAACCTAATCTACAGAAACACTCCTGAAAGCACTTGCGCATTTGTTCTGTGAATGGAAAGGTTTGAGATTCAGAGCAAGTTCAGCGTTGGATGGTCTAAGCATGGAAAAGCCCTCCATTCCATTAGAAGAGCTAGGCAGCAATTTCTGGTTATGGAACCAGAAGCTCTCAGGCTTCAAATAAAACAGCATCACTTGTACTCTTATGAAATTGTAAAAACAAAAAACCAAAACCGGATCTACATCTGTCCTACAAGGCCGAGAGTACTCGAGACCTCATGGATATAAAACCAGCTTACAAACTACATTGCACTGTATGAAGAAATTATCACTGGGGGCAAAGCACCAAGCAGACAGCACAGTACACAGTGTGTGGATGTTACTGTTACTCCCTAGTCTTCCCATTCCTTTGTTTTGGTCCTTTGTGCATATGGAACAGTTCTGTTATTAAATTTTGTAATCATAACTGAGAACCTGACTCTCAGCAAGGGAATAGTTCAGAAATTGAGGGAGTTTAACTCTGAATGAGTAAATAAAAAAGCAATAATATCATAAAATTTTATCATCATTAAACATAAAAAGTTTAAAAACAAATACTTAAAATAATGTAACAATTGATCACCAGGCAATTTGGACTCACAACAACGTATGGTGTTTGTCAGACATGCACTGTTGCAATGCAGCTTGACTGTCTTGCCGACAGCCTCAATGCTGTTTTTAAATTGGCAGAGGCAGCAGGCCATATGGCTAGGTAAGATCCTATAGATGAAAACAGAGAACAAAAAATTAGTGGTAAAGCAGTTACTTGAGAAGGTAAAGGAGGCAGGCCAACAC
This sequence comes from Macaca thibetana thibetana, assembly GCF_024542745.1. NCBI lineage: Eukaryota > Metazoa > Chordata > Mammalia > Primates > Cercopithecidae > Macaca > Macaca thibetana. Next base: position 56,297,437 of record NC_065593.1, on the reverse strand, counting down.
TACCACAGGGGTGGGCAAAAATGTGTTACTGAAGCCTATGGACTGGACAGTTGGGTAGGAACCAGAAGGCCAATAGGAAGGAGGGCAAAGGTGCCCAGCCGAACAGTAACCATGGCAGTGAGTACGGTATGCCTAGAATAAAGGTGGTTGGGATTAGAATTGGGTGACACTGATCAGTAGTTTAATTCAGAAGTATCTCTTCCCAACTCAAAAGTCTCACTTTGGGCTGAAAGTATATAGGAAGAAGGTAGACTTCTAAGAAGAATCTGAGTAAGTCCCCAACTTCTGGAGGCCCTTTCTCAATTCCTGTTGGGAGTGGGAAATACTATAAATTACTCTGGGCATTAAAAATAGCTTAGTTTAACCTGGATTGTGGGGTTAAAAAATAACAGAGATAGCATTGGCCAAATCTGGACAATCTGACCATTCAAAAGAATAACAACATTAGAAAGTTACAACATCGTTAATATAAAGAAGAATCCATGAAGGGTGATATTCAAAAAGAAAAAGGGGGAGTTCTTCAATGAAATAATGCCAGCTAGTATATGTAGAAGGAATGACAGAATTTTACAAAGTGTCACTTTGCAACCACCAATCTAATAAAAATTCTTTCAGACAAGGATTATCCTTGATGCACATTTGGGTGAAAAGACATTTGAGAACAGGATCTTCACTGAACTCAAAGTACCAACCCACAGATTATTTATTACCAAGGGGGAAATTAGTATTATTTTTTTTTTTTAATGAGACAAGGTCTCACTCTTTTGCCCAGGCTAAAATACAGTGGCAAAATTATAACTCATTGAAACCTCAATCCCCCTTGACTTGGGCTCAAGTCATCCTCCAAATTCAGCCCCCTCAGTAGCTGGGAGTATAGGCTTGCACCACCATGCCCAGCTAATTTTTTTTTTTTTTTTGTAGTTTTAGTAGTGACAGGGTTTCACCATGTTGCTCAGGCTGGTGTAGAACTCCTGGACTCAAGCAATCCTCCCACCTTGGCCTTCCGCAGTGCTAGGATTACAAGTGTGAGCCACTGCAGCCAGCAAAATAATTACAATGGAGAGATCTGGAAGATCACCTTAGTATTACAGGCCACCTGCGGTTACGAGGCAGGAAGGATACATATGCAGTATTTTTCCCAAAAATGCTGAACTTGAATCTCATCATGAGGAAACCGACAAATCCAGATAGTGGGATAATTTACAGGACAACGATCTTTGACTCTTAAAAAATGCCAATGTCATGAAAGATCAAAGAAAGTAGAGGAATGTTTTAGATGAAAGGAAACGAAGACATGACATGCAGTGCCTGATCTTCAATTGGATTCTGTACTATTCTTTCATCTTTCTGGCATGTTTGAATTTTCTTCAAAATGTAAATTTGGGAAGAAGAGATAACCAAGACAATTGATTAATTTATTGCTATGGCTTATTGGGGGCAGTTTCAGAGAGATAAAGACAATCCCTGTAACTGGAGTAAAAGGTTAATCTCAGGGAGTATAGCATGGTCATTAAGAATACAGATTTCACAGCCAGACTAGGCTTAAATCCCAGCTCCGCTAATAATGTGAATTTGGGCAAATTGCTTAATCTCTGTTCCTCGACCTTGTCATTATAATAGTACCTACCTCTAATGAGTTTTGAGGATTAAATGAATCAATACCTGAAAAATGCCTGGCACACAGTGAGTGCTCAATAGCAGTTAACTACTATAATTATTATGTTGCAGAGGTTGTGGGGGGCCTTTTCTGAGTCCTCCAAAAGGATGGCTTTATTAGGGCCACATTAAGACTGTGGAGACAGAAGAGTGTTTCATGGATACATGAAGTCTATGAGTTGGGGGTAAAATGTATATAGAGTTTTAGATTAAAACTGCATCCAATAAGTTGGCCTGACACATCTTTCAAACCTACAGAGGAATAATCACAAGGGACTGGTATTATTCCTTTGGGTCCAGTGGAAGCCTCTGATCTTCATGTGGAATGGACCCAGAACCGTACCCCAGCATTTTATTATACAGCAACCTTAACTCTGACACAAAGATGTTTCTTTTGTTTGTTTTGAGGCCGGGTCTCGCTCTGTTACACAGGCTGAGTGCAGCGGTGCAATCTCGGCTCACTGCAGCCCCTGCCTCCTGTGCTCAAGTGATCCTCCCACCTCAGCCTCCTGAGTAGCTAGAACTACAGGTGTGTGCCACCATGCCTGGCTAATGTTTGCATATTTTGTAGAGATGGGGTTTCACCATGTAGTCCAGCCTGGTCTGGAACTCCTGAGCTCAAGCAACCCTCTCTCCTTGGCCTCCCAAAGTGCTGGGATTACAGGCACGAGCCCAGAGGTTTTGTGTTATTTTCCTGCCCCCAACTTTTTATTTTAAACATTTTGTTTTTTTCCTTTAAGCCTTAGGATGGCTGGGAAGCCTTTTTGAATGGTATAATGAACACCTGTATAACTTTCATCTAGAATCAACAGTTGCTAATACTTTGCCACATTTGCTTTCCATGTGTGTATCTCTATACATTTTCTGGACAAGCCATTTGAGAGTCAGTTGCAGACATAATGACCCTTCACCATTAAATACTTCAGTGTGCAGCCCCTAAGAACCAAGGCATTCTCCTACATAACCAGAATACTATTATCACCCAATGGAACTTAATATTATCATTGTCTACTATGTAGCCCATATATACATTTTCACAATGTCCCAGTCATAACATGGCTTAAACAAATTCAGAATCCAGTCAAACATCAGACATTGCACTTACTGCATGATTCTTTAGTCTCCTTCAATCTAGAACTGTTCCCAGGAATGTTTTAAGTATATTGACAAACCTTTGAGACTGTAAATGACCTGAGGTATATGTTATCCTTACTTGAGAATAATTTTTCAATATGCATTAAAGATCATTACACATGAGCCAAGACTCAAATGCGCTGGCCTACTTACTTTGTATATCAATGTGTAAACTCCTGAAGACTTCCAGTAATGAACTCCCATAAGGCAGTTAGTTCAATGTCTTTATGGCCTCGGTGACAAATGGTTACAGAGAATGAGAGCTTTTTTCTATCCACTAATGGTCAAGAAAAAAGCAGACAGATCCTCACTGTCTTAGAGAATAAGTGAGAAAGCTGGTCGATGAAGAGGACTTCATCCAGAGAGGAAGGGATCTAGCTGACAGGAAAGATGCTGCAAGAGGCTGAGGGAAGTGCGGCTAGAGCAGTAAAACAGATCTGACAGCCTGGAGAAGATAAGAAAGTGACCTGACAAAAATGAATGGAGCAGTGCTAAATGAAGGGCCCTTTCCATGCTAATCTTGCATACTGCCCTCAACCAGCCTTAGCATAAGAGAGTTTCTATTTAGCTTGCTATATGGTGGGGTGGTGGCACTATTTGAGTTGCAGTAAAATGTGTAACAAACTCACAATAGGGCCCTGCAGGCATACATATATATACACACACACACACATATCCTGCAAAGAAGGCCAGGCACGGTGCCCCATGCCTGTAATCTCAGCTCTCTGGGAGGGTGAGGCAGGAAGTTCACTTGATACCAGGAGTTCGAGACCAGCCTGGGCAACAATGAGACCTCGTTTCTACAGAAAAAAAATAAAAACAAAAATAAAATTGCAAAAAAGAAGATACCTCACATCATGTATGCAAATTAACTCAAAATGGATCATAGACCTAAATGGATACAATTTCTGGGAGAAGACGTAGGAGAAATATTTTCAACATTGGATTAGACAACAGTTTCTTAAAGATTTCTTAGGTAAGAAACAAAAAATCACAAGCCATTTAAGAAAAAATTGGTAACTTAAAGCTGATCAAAATTAAAAACTTCTGCTCTTCAGAAAACATTTTTATTTTTTACTTTTTTTTTTTTGAGACAGAGTCCCACTCTGTCGCCCAGGCTGGAGTGCAGTGGTGCAATCTCGGCTCATTGCAACCTCCACCTCCCAGGTTCAAGCACTTCTCGTGCCTCAGCCTCCAGAGTAGCTGGGATTACAGGCGTGGGCCACCACACCTGGCTAATTTGTGTATTTTTAGTAGAGATGGGGTTTCCACACAACTGGAACACTACTCAGCAATAAAAAGGAGTGAACAGCTGTCCCTTGGTGTCTGCAGGGGATTGGCTCCAGGACCCCCTGCAGATACCAAAGTCCACAGATGCTGAAGTCTTTTATATGAAATGACATAATGTTTGTATATAGCCTCAGGTATACTTTAAATATCTAATACAGGGTAAAGGATATGTAAATAATTATACTGTATTTTAACTTCTACTGTTTTTATTGTTGTTTTATGCATTTTATTTTTTCCAAATATTCTCCATTCATGGTTAGTTGAATCCATGAATGAGGAACCTGCAGATACAGAGGGCCAGCTGTAGTGATGGGTGCAACAACGTGGATGGTAGCAGAATCTCAAAACAAATTATGCTGAGCGAGGCCAGGCGAGTGGATCACATCTGTAATCCTACCACTTTGGGAGGCCGAGGTGGGCGGATCACTTAAGGTCAGGAGTTAGAAACCAGCCTGGCCAACATGGTGAAATCTCGTCTCTACAAAAAATACAAAAATTAGCCGGGCGTGGTGGCATGCGCCTGTAATCCCAGCTACTCAGGAGGCTGAGGCAGGAGAATCACTTGAACCCGGGAGGCGGAGGTTGCAGTGAGCCTAGGTCATGCAGCCTGGGTGACAGAGTGAGACTTTATGTCTCAAAAAAAAAAAAAAAAAAGTGAAGTGAAAGAAGCCAAACACAAGAGGCAACATGCTGTATGATTTCATTTATAAGACATTCTGGAAAAGGCAAAAGTATAGGAACAGAAATCAGATTAGTAGTTAATAGGGGCTGATGCTGGGAGGAGGGGATTGACTACAAAGGGACATGGAGGGCCTTTTTGAGGTGTCAGAAATGCTTTATATTGGGAATGTGGTGGTGGTTATGTAACTATACATTTGTCAAAACTCATCAAACTGTACCCTTAAAAAGGGTGAATGTTAGTATATGAAAATTACACCTCAATAAACCTGATATAAGAAAATAATAAAACAAACCTAAAGAACCAACTAAGTGAAAATAAATCTAAGAAGAGAATAACTTACAGTTTTTCCAGTTCAACAGTCATCGTGAGAATGTTCTTAAGTGTTGTAAGTGGAACTTGCGTTTTTCCCATGTCTCTGAAGAAGAAAGTCGAAACATTCATGATATGAACCCCAATAAAAAATTCTGTACTTAAAAAGATATTTCAAGGACATGTGATTACTTCAATTTTGGCTTCTCTATAAAACAAGCCAGCTCAAGAGTTTATTTGCTGTAGAATTCCAGGGAGCTCTTATTAGAGAAATTTAAGTTGATTTGCATCATCAAATTCATGATATTCAAGAGCAGAACTTACACCTTTTTTTTTAACCATTATCTTCTCATTTTCATATTGCATTTACCATCTTATTTACTCTTTTCTTCATTTTTACAATAATGAATACCTTTGCCCCTTTGCTTTCTTAGTTAAATAATATTCTTCCATGTGTCTACATGTTCCAAATCTATATAGGTTCTTCAACACTGTTCTCTTCCTCTGCTGGCTGTCTTGACCATTATACATCCTCTTTAATTTTTTTCTTTGTCAATAACCCAGTTAAAATTTAAATTATGAAATTTTAGCCTAAATACAAAATACTTAAGTTTGATGAAAAATTTAAAAAGCATAAATCATCTCATGACTCGTGAGAGTACTATAGTACTTACAGATATTTTAATGCTGGCAATTTAAAGAGATACGGATCTTCAACAGTTGTCAGAGGATTGCGATTGAGAATTCTGAAAAATGGAATGGAATTAACCTGAATTTTCAGTATATGAAACTGCAACTAAAATTTATATTCATTTTTTGGTACAGAACTTGTAGGTAAAAAAGAAAAAAATGTTTTCTGTTTTTACCTAATCAATCACCATTAGACTCTGTAAAGCACTATTCCTCTGGGAATTACCCAGGTCTCTAGAAGATAAAGTAGAGGAGAGAACAAGGGGAAGAACTACCAGGGAAAAAAAGTGGATAGCAAAGAAAAAATACGCCACAGAACTTTTCAGGTCAAAAACCCTACAAGTGACTATGTTGGTAGGAAGTGCTGACTGTGTAGCAAACACTATTTCTAGCGTCCTCCATAATTCAAGTTGCTCATCACAATTCAAGTTGTGTTTTTTGTTTTTTGTATTTTTTTGTTTGAGATGGAGTCTCACTCTTGTTGCCCAGGCTGGAGTGCAACGGCTCAATCTAGGCTCACTGCAACCTCCACCTGCCAGGTTCAACTGATTCTCCTGTCCTGCCTCAGCCTTCCGAGTAGCTGGGATTACAGGCACCCACCATCACGCCCCGTTAATTTTTGTATATTTAATAGAGACGGGGTTTCACCATGTTGGCCAGGCTGGTTCTGAACTCCTGACCTCAGGTGATCTACCTGCCTCAGCCTCCCAAACTGTTAGGATTACAGGCGTGAGCCACTGCAGCTAGCTGCTTGTCTTTTATCTTTATAAAGCTTTTTAAATTTATGATTTAATTTGCACAGTTAAAAAAAAATAGGACCAATTACTTTGCTTTATAGCCAAAGAAAAAGGAATAAATCTAAGAGGAGGAACTGGTCAAAACCATACTCTCACTTTCTTCTTGTATGACATCACAGCCTTTCTTACACTGCATGTAATCACCTGTCCACCTGTCAGTCTCCTGGACTAGGAGCTCCTTGAGGGTAGAGATCACATTTTTTTTTTCTTTTTGAGACGGAGTCTCACTGTGTCACCCAGGTTAGAGTGCAGTGGCACAATCTCGGCTCACTGCAGTCTCCGCCTCCTGGGTTCAAGCAATTCTCCTGCCTCAGCCTCCCGAGTAGCTGGGATTACAGGTGCCCGCCACCATGCCCTGTCTTCCCTGTGCCTGGCATGATGTCTGAAATGTATTAGGCATTTAACAAATGTTTATTGAATAAACAAACGGCATTTTGTTTATATGTCAATAAAATGAATAAATTGGTTTTGATGCAAATTTTTATTCCAAAATGTTGGAATCCATTTTCTTTTTAATCCTTTAAAGCGAACAAGAAAAAGAAAAGAAACATGAAGAAATAAAAGAAAATCTGCTTTTAGGTTAACCAAAGAATCATCATTGTACTTCTGCAGAAATTATACAAATAATAATTATCATAGTGAGTATCTACTGGTTTGCAACATATTTGTGATTAGAATTTCACCTTTAATCCTCACAACAACCTTATGTGGTAGATATTATTGCCCTATTTTATTTTTTTATTTTTTTATTATTGCCCTATTTTTAAATGAGGAAACTGGGGCACAGAGAGGTTATATACCTTGTCCTAGGCCACTAAGCTATTAAACAGTAAAGCTGTAATTTGAACTCGTGTTTAATCTGTATGAAGAAAAAGGGTTTAATTTAACCTTACTTTTTTTTTTAATTTTTATTTTTGTTCATTCTTTTTCTTTTTCCTTCTTTCCTTCCCTACCCCTTCCTTCTTTCTATTTTATTCCCTTCCTTTCTCCTCTCCCCTCCCCTCCCTTCCCCTCCCCTTCCCTCCCCTCCCCTTCCCTCCCCACCCCAACAGGGTCTCGCTGCATTGACCAGGCTGGAGTGCAGTGGCGTGATCTTTGCTCACTGCAACCTCTGCTTCCCAAGCTCAGGTAATCCTCCTTCCTCAGTCTCCCATGTAGCTGGACTATAGGCACGCACCACCACGCCTGGCTAATTTTTGTGTTTTTAGTAGAGATGGGAGTTTCACCATGTTGGCCAGGCTGGTCTTGAACTCCTGAGCTCAAGTGATCTGCCTGCCTTGGCCTCCCAAAGCCAGCCTTAATGTTGAGAAGACTAAATACAGAAATGCCTTTCAACCTTCTTCTACTCCTCTGGGAGGGCCTCTATGAGAATTACAATTTCTCATTAGCAGTTCACGGCCACGCTTGCCTATAGTTCCAGCTGTTCGGGAGGCTGAGGCAGGAGAATTGCTTGAACCCAGGAGGCGGAGGTTGCAGTGAGCCGAGATCAAGCCACTGCACTCCAGTCTGGGTGATAGAACAAAATACAGAGGATTACAGATTCTCTTTTTATGTCTTTCCCCTAATCATTTCCCATGATTAAATAGTTAATTAGTCTATGGTCAATTAGACTTTTTTTTTAAGGGACACATTCTCAGTCACTGTGTTGCCCAGGCTGGAGAGCAGTGGCTATTCACAGGCACGATCCCACTAGTGATCAGCATGGGAGTTCCAACCTGCTCCATTCCCGAACGGGGCTGGTACACCCCTTTTTAGGCAACCCGGTGGTCTCCTGTTCCCGGGAGGTCACCATACTGATGCTGAACTTAGTGAGGACACTCAATCAGCATAGCATGCTACAGCCCAGAATTCCTGGACTCAAAGGATCCTTCTTCCTTTGCCTCCCGAGCGTCTGGGAATACAGGCACGTGCCCTGTGAGCCTTTAGAGATTTAAAACCATGCTGTAAGTGACATCAGTGAAAATGGTGGAATAAAGACATCCGAAAATTCGTCCTTTCCTAAAAACAACCACTACCAAAAAAATTGTACAAAAATAAACGACCAGAATAAACTTTTTCAGAACTCTAGAAATTTAACCAAAGTCTTGCAGTGACCCCAGGAGCATTTATTCAAGAAAAATGTCTGTAAGAAAAGTGAGATTTGTGTTAACTTGCCTTAGACCATTCCTCACTCTCTAGCTCAGTAGTCGCCTTGAAAAACAGCCCACATCCCCAACCAGAGGGAGCAGAATGGAACTGGAGCTGCTTCAAAGCCTTATTCTCAGTTAACTGTCATGATGTCATCTGTCTGGTGGTTCCCTGGAAGACCTCATTTGAAAGATTTGTCTTTATTTGACCAGAATAAAAGATGTCTAGTGCTAAAGCCTCTCCATAGAGGGTGTTTTTGGAAAACAATTACAGTGTTTTAACATGGCAACTATATTAGGCAACGAATAACAGTTTGGGGGAAAAAAGCCTAATCAAAAAGCTTAATAGGAAGAGCTGAGGAGAGATGTCCACGGGAATTTTGAACCAGTCTGATATATCCTTGGGAAACTAGAAGTCCATAAGACATATTCCTGGCAATTTGGAATGTCGTGCACATGCATAGGGCGGGCTGTCAGCATGGTCAGGAAAGACCTACTAAGTTCTTTCTACTACTTGTGACCTACTACTAAGTTCACAAACTCTCACCCCTGGCTGATCTTGAGGTTCTGCACAAGCAAGAAGTGAAAGCTAAGGCATGGCTGTAAACTGTCTGGCTGAGTGCTAAAGGTATGCCCCAACATGTACACAGAGCCCCTTGGCAAAAACTACATTTATCAGTTTCAAGAATTTAAGTAAACCTCCATTTAATCATTAGCTGATCAGTAAGCTAACCAAGGAGAGACTTCAGTGGGCACACATGATATATAACGCAAGACTTTACCGAAGAAGTTCAGAAAAGTCACTAAATAAATAGCAACTACTAGCACAAGCAGCAGTAACACCAAACCCTGGGAGCATGGATCTGATTTTCAGAATTGCTACATTATATTATTTAAAATACTCAATTTTCAACAAAAATTTATGAAAGATGCAAGAAAACAAAGTATGGTCCATACATGTGGTGGGGGCGAGAAATAAGCAGAAATTGTTCCTGAGAAAGACCAGATGTTAGACTTACTAGACAAAAAAAAAATTTTTTTTTGTAGAAGTGGGGACTTTCTAAGTTGCCCAGGCTGGTCTTGCACTCCTGGCCTCAACCTCAGCCTCCCAAAGTGCTGGGATTATAGGCACAAGCCACTACGCCTTCCCTAGAGAAAGATTTAATTCAGCTATTTAAAATATGTTCAAAGAGATAAACCATTCAGTTCTGTAGACTAGAGAACTAAAGCAAGTATGAAAGCAATGTCTCATCAAATAGAGAATATCAATAAAGAGATAGAAACCATAAAAAGAAGCCAAATAGAAATTCTAGAGTTGAAAAGTATGGTAACTGAGATGGAAAAATTACCAGAGGTTCTCAATGGCACGTTACATCAGGCAGAAGAAAGAATTGGGAACTTGAAGGTCAATTTAGATATTTACTCGGAGGAACAGAAACAAAAATGAATGAAAGTGAATGGAATCTCAGAGACCTGTTTGTGGAACACAGCATCAAGCTAACTAACATATACATAATGAGAGTCCCAGAAGGAGAAGAAGAACAGAAAAAAGGAGAAAGAACATTTGAAGAAATAATGGCCCCAAACTTCCCAAACGTGATGAAAAACAATCTGCATATTCAGGAAGCTCAAGGAACTACAAGTAGGAAGAATTCAGGGATCCACATCTTAACATACTATAATCAAACTGACAGAAGCCAAAGACAGAATATCTTGAAAGCAGCAAGAGAAAAGCAACTCGTCATATACAAGGGATCCTCAGTAAGATTAATAGATGATTTCTCTTCAAAAACAATGGAAGTGCTGGGCATGGTTGCTCACACCTGTAATCCCAGTACTTTGGGAGGCTGAAGGCTCAAGAATTGCTTGGAGTCAGGAGTTGGATACAGCACGGGCAATGTAGTAAAATCCTGTCTCTACAAAAAATTTTTAAAAAGCTGGCTGTGGTGGCGCATGCCTGTAGTCCCAGCTACCCAGGAGGCTGAGGTGACAGGATTGCTTGAGCCTGGGAGGTGGAAGCTGGGAGGTGGAAGTGGTGAGTGGCTGCACCACTGCACTCCAGCCTGGGTAACAGAGGAAGACCCTGTCTGAAAACAAAACAAAACAACCAGACACAATAGTGAAGGCCAAAAGGCAATGAAATGGCATATTCAAAGTGCTGAAGAAACTGTCAACCAATAATTCTATACCCGGCAAAACTACCTTTGAAATAAAAGAGAAATTAAGATATTCTAGATAAATAAAAACTGGCAGACTTTGATGCTAAAAGACCTGCCCTATAAGAAGTACTAATGTGAATCTGCACAAAGAAATAAAAAGCACTGGCCAGGTGCAGTGGCTCAGCCTGTAATCCCAGCACTTTGGGAGGCTGAGGCTGGAGGATCACTTGAGGTCGAGTTTGAGACCAGCCTGGGAAACATGGTGAAACCCTGTCTCTACTAAAAATATAAAAATTAGGCCGGGCGCGGTGGCTCAAGCCTGTAATCCCAGCACTTTGGGAGGCCGAGACGGGCGGATCACGAGGTCAGGAGATCGAGACCATCCTGGCTAACATGGTGAAACCCCGTCTCTACTAAAAAATACAAAAAACCAGCCGGGCGAGGTGGCAGGCGCCTGTAGTCCCAGCTACTCGGGAGGCTGAGGCAGGAGAATGGCGTAAACCCGGGAGGCGGAGCTTGCAGTGAGCTGAGATCCGGCCACTGCACCCCAGCCTGGGCGACAGAGCAAGACTCTGTCTCAAAAAAAAAAAAAAAAAAAATATATATATATATATATATAAAAATTAGCCAGGCATGGTGGTGTGTGCCTGCAGTCCCAGCTACTCAAGAGACTGAGGCACTAGCATTGCTTGAATCTGGGAGGCAGAGGTTGCAGCGGGTCAAGACTGTGCCACTGCACTCCAGCCTGGGCCACAGAGCGAGACTGTGTCCCAAAATAAAGAAAAACACTAAGAAAAAGACACTTACACAATGCAATAATTATAAATCTAGTTGATGAATATAAAGAATATAAAGATGTAATGTGTGACAATAACAGGATAAAAGAGGGGGTGAGAGTGGAGCCTTAGAGAAGCAAAGTTTTTATATACTATTGAAACAAAGTTGGTATTAATCTGAACTACAATGTTATAAAATTAAGATGTAGCTGAGACCACAGGTGCGCACCACCACACTCGGCTAATTGTAAAAAAAATTTTAGAGATAGGGTCTCACTATGTTGCCCAGGCTGGTCTCAAACTCCTGGTCTCAAGCAATCCTCCTTCCTTGGCCTATCAAAGTACTGGGATTATAGGTACGCACCACTGCATCTGGCCACAAACATTTTGTTTTTTTATTTTGCATTTTTCAAGACAGGGTTTCACTCTGTTTCCCAGGCTGGAGTGCAGTGGCACAATCATGGCTCACTGCAGCCCCGACCTCCCGGCCTCAAGTGATCCTCCTGCCTTAGCCACCTGAGTAGCTGTAACTACAGGCGTGTGCCACCACGCTTGCTAATTTTTAAATTTTTTTGTAGAGATGAGGTCTCAGTATGTTGCCCCGGCTGGCCTTCAACCTAGGCTGAAGCAATCCTCCCACCACAGCCTCCCAAAGTGCTAGGATGACAGGCGTGAGCCACTGCACTGCACAAATACAGAAGACCAAATTATTAAAATTAGGAATGAAAGAGGGAACATTACTATTGTTCTTAGAGACATAACAAGGATTATAATATGAATAAAAAGGATTGTATATATAAAGAATATATGCTAATAATTAGATAACCTGGATGAAACAGACACATTACCATAAAGATATAAACTACTGAAACTGACTTTAGAAAAAACAGAAAATCTGAATAGACAGACCTACGTCAAGTAAAGAGATTGAGGTAGTAATCAAAAAACCTTCCACAAAGAAAAGCTGAAGACCAGCAGGAAGCTTCACCGGTGAATCTACCAAATACTTAAAGAAGAATTAACACGGATCCTTCATAAAGTCTTTCAAAATATAGATGAGGAGAGAACATTTCCTAACTTATTCTATGAGGGTGATATTACCCTGGTATCCAAATTAAACACATCACACACAAAAAATTACAGACCAGTATTTCTCACGAATGCAGATGGAAAACTGCTTAACAAAATCTGGCAAAACAAATTCAACAGAGCATTCTGTAAACATGGATCACATAATAATAGCGCGATTCTCCAAATTGAGCTATGGTTTCACTACAATTTTTTTTTAAGTAAAAGTTTTCATTTATTGGCCAGGCATGGTGGTTCATGCCTGTAATCCCAGCACTTCGGGAGGCTGAAGCAGGCAGATGATCTGAGGTCAGGAGTTCGAGACCAGCCTGATCAACATGCTGAAACCCCGTCTCCATTGGAGTCTCACTGTCGCCCAGGCTTGAGTGCAGTGGTGTGACCTGGGCTTACTGCAACCTCTGCCTCCCAGGTTCAAGTGATTCTCCTGCCTCAGCCTCCCAAGTAGCTAGGATTACAGGCGCCCGCCACCACGCCCTGCTTATTTTTGTACTTTTAGTAGACACGCATTTCACCGTGTTGGCCAGGCTGGTCTCTAACTCCCGACCTCAGGCCATCCGCCTGCCTCAGCCCCTCAAAGTGCTGGTATTACAGGCGTGAACCACTGCACCCTGCTAACATATCCTCTTTCTAAAAAGCTGCATATATTGCAAAGTATTGGAATAGGAATAACATAGCATTTAGGTTGGGCATTTAGGTTGATTACGTGTCTGCTATTGTCAGCACAATTCTTATCAAAATCCCAGCTGGCTTCTTTCCAGAAAGTGACAAGCTAGTTCTAAAATTCTATGGCAATTTAAGGCACCCAAAATAGCAAAATAATCTTGCAAAATAACAAAGTGGGAAGACTCAAATGTCCCAATTTCAAAACCCAAATCAAATCTACAGCAATCACAGTGTGATACTGGAATGTGGACAGACAAATAAATCAATAGAATAGAATTGACAACCCAGAAATAAACCCTCGTATTTACGGCAAATTGATTTTTGACAAGGGTGCTAAAACACTTCAGTGTGGAAAAAATGGTTTTTGTTTTTTTTAAATGGTGGTGGAACAACTGAATATCTTTGTGCAAAATAATGAAGGTGGAACCCCTACACCTCACACGATTATAAAAATTAATGCAAAATACATCAAATACCTAAATGTAAGAGCCAAAATGATAAGACTCTTAGAAGAAAGCATGGGAGTAAATCTCGTGACCTTAAATTAGACAAGAGTTTTTTTCTTCTCCAAACTGGATTTTTTTCTTTTAAATCAATTTTTGTCTTTTGAATTTAATGAACTATTACTAGCTGAAGGCAGCCTGACATGGTGAAAGGAATATCAGACTAATGAAAGGTACACAGCCTGATTTAAAACCAAACCCTGAACCTTCTTAAAGAAGAATAAGACATTTTATACACAAACATGACACCAAAAGTACAAACAACCAAAGGAAAAATAGATAAATTAGATTTTATGAAAATTAAAAACTTTTGTGCATCAAAGGACACTGTCAAGAAAGTCACAGAACTCACAGGATGAGAGAAAATACAGGCAAATTATCTGTTAAGGTCTAATATCCAGAGTATCCAGAAGATATACCGAATACTTGTAATTCAATAAAAAGACAAATCAATTTTTTAAATGGGGAGAGGATTTGAATAAATATTTCTTTAAAGAAGCCATATAAATGGCCCATATGCACATAAAAATGTTCAATGTCTTAAATCATTAGGGAAATGTCCATCAAAAACCACAGCGAGATACTAGATACTACTTTACACTAACTGGAATGGCTACAATGAGAAGAGATAGACAACGACAGTGTTGACAAAGACATGGAGAAATTGAAACCCTCAAACATTGCAGGTGGAAGTGTAAAATGGAGCAGCCACTGTGGAAAACAGTTTGACAGGTCCTCAAAAAGTTAAACGTAAGAGTTGCCCTATGATCTAGCAATTCTGCTAGGGATGTACCCTAGAATTAAAAACATGTCCACACGAAAACGAGTACATGCATGTCCACAGCAGCATTATTCATAAATGCCAGAATAAAGTAGAAACAACCCAAATGTCCACTAAGTGATGAATGGATGAACTGATACAGTGATGGCTCCATACAATGGAATATCACTCAGCCTTGAAAAGGAATGACACATGCTGCAGCATGGGAGGACCTTAGAAACAACATGCTTTGTGAAAAGAAACCAGACACAGAAGGCCACATACTGTATGATTCATTTATATGAAAGATCTAGAATAGGCAAATCCACAGGGACTCAAAGTAGATTAGCAGTTACCTGGGGCTGAGGGAAGATAGCAATGGGGTGACTGATTCTCCTCCCTCAGCTTTCAGAGTAGCTGGGATTATAGGTGCCCATCTCCATGCCTGGTTAATTTTTCTATTTTTAGTAGAGACGGGGTTTCACCATGTTGGCCAGGCTGGTCTTGAACTCCTGAGCTCAAGTGATCCACCCATCTAGGCCTCTCAAAGTGCTGGGATTACAGGCATGAGCCACCATGCCGAGCTGTGAGCCTATATCTTAATCAAAGTCCTGAAAATAACCTTGAAGAAGACTCCCTGAAAATGAGGAACAACAGGAGAAGCAAGGGACCTGGAATCTGCAGACCTGGGTTGGAATTCTGGCTCTGTCACTTTCTGGTGAAGTGACTTGAGTAATGAACATGAGCCTTTCTGGGTAGCATTTACAGCACAAGGCAGTTTGAGGAAGCAATGAAAGAGCATGTGTATAGTGCCTAGCAATGCGCTGGACACAGTGCCGATGCTCAGCCGTCATGTCACACCAGCACTGACTAGTGAGCATGAACCCTGGGGATGCCCAGAGCTGGTACGGCCAGGAGCTCCGGAAGCATGGGATTCTCAGAGGGAAACGGAGCTCACTGCTCTAAAAGTCCTATTCAAGTTCGAAAATAAGATACAATGCACACAAAGCCAAACTGACATCATTTAGCTCCTATTACAGGGGAACTAAGAGCTGCATCGAAAATTACTTGCATGGCCGGGCGCGGTGGCTCACGTCTGTAATCCCAGCACTTTGGGAGGCCGAGGCGGGCGGATCACAAGGTCAGGAGATCGAGACCACGGTGAAACCCCGTCTCTACTAAAAATACAAAAAATTAGCCGGGCGCGGTTGTGGGCGCCTGTAGTCCCAGCTACTCGGGAGGCTGAGGCAGGAGAATGGCGTGAACCCGGGAGGTGGAGCTTGCAGTGAGCCGAGATTGCGCCACTGCACTCCAGCCTGGGCTGGGCGACAGAGCGAGACTCCGTCTCAAAAAAAAAAAAAAAAAAATTACTTGCAAAGCTGGTAAGTGGTTCTGCCACTTATTAGCCATGTGAACCTCAGCAAATTACCTAGCGTCTCTGAGTTTCAGCTTCCTCATCTGCAAAATAGAAATGATAATAATAACCGCATCGCAAGAGTTGCTGGAAAAACGAAAATGAGATATCATAGGAGGTAACATGTATAGAGCATTTACCATATGGCAAGTTCTGTTCTAAGAACTTCGGACATGTTATCTCACTTGTATAAGTACTTAGGTGCCTACAACCTAAACAGGACCTAGTAAATGTAAGTACTGAAAAAATGCTATGGGGCAGAGAAGAAATGCTGAGCTTCTGTGAGAGGAGAAGACAGCTTGTTACACAGGTGAGAAGAATAAGCTGCAGCTGAGAAGAAAAGTGTAACTTGCTACGTGTGACAATCTCAAGACTTTTCAACCATTACAAATTTAAACAGCCACCCTAAATCACCCCAAGGACAGACCCCAGTTGTTCTTTTCATCTGTAATGTTTACGCCTCTCTGAATCCGAGAAGCAGCTGCCAGGGTTCCAATACATACCAAAGCATGATGACAACATCCTCGACTGCGCACACTTCTGTGCATCTACCGCCGTGTAAAGGAAGCTGATGTCAGTAGACTGGGGGGCACAACAAGGCATGTTTGTGAACGAAGCTCAATTTGCCATCACGGGGTGGCCACACCTACCTCACTAATATTCTAATAGTGGGATAAATAATTCAATAGGGATAAAGCCTGGATTTTGCTCTGATTCTCTCTTAGGGCTTACATTCTTGGCATGATACTGATGCGCCGTGCTCTATCGGAATAAAGTACAGCCGTTCTACACTGCAAAGTCATCCAGTTTCTAAAATTATTGTTAGAACCAATGAAGTGACTAAAAGAATTTTAAAAAATAAGCCATCAGTCTGGACCTGTGCATGGGAATGAAGAAGCACTTTAAAGTCAGGGAAAAAATATAAACTTACTTAACATTTAGGATTATCAACCACTGCTACTTTTCCATAAACCATTTCATTCATCATTTCATCTGTAAGAGGTAAGATTACTGCCCCCATTTAGAGGGGGACTTTGATAGTTAGCTGCCTGGTCCTTCTTGCTTGGATGCCCTGCAAATAAATGTCCTCCTTTCCCCAATGCAAAACCTCGATATGGGTGTTTGGCTTTACTGCGCTTGGGCCAGCAGAACCCAGTTAAGTCCACTAATAAGCTCTTGGTTTGTCTTTGAGATGGATTTCAGATTCAAAATGGACTGACCCTATCACACTGCTAACTTGGCCAGTCAGTATTTGTCAATAACATAGAGGCTTTATTCAAGAGATGCACTGGGTTGTAACTATTGGAACCCAGGGGTGATTTCAGGATTTTGTGGGGCCTGAACCTTATCTAGTAAAAACATTTTTAAAAAAGTATGAATACAAAAATTTCCAGGGGCCCTCCCAGGACCTTGGAAGGGCCTGTGCAAGTGAGAAGCCCTGAAGCTTAGGCTCTATTCAATTCATCATCCAGCAACCACAGCTGGGGCCTCTTTTTGTTGTTTGTTTTTTACAAACTTATGTAATGCCGGGAAATATATTGTTTCAACTTACAAACACCACAAAATGGTGTCATAAAATTACTGGCACCTTCCCTTGGCAACTTGCCTTTGGAAAGAAATGCAATGGGCCTATAGGTCACATGTGCCAAATATGACTCTGCAGTGTAGCTTTGTTTACCAGAAAGATTTGACCCAAACAAAGGAGCCCAGCCCCTAACACACTTGGTGTGTTGAGACCCTTGTGCCAATCTCTGAAAGTAACTGTGACTTAGTTTGAAGGGTTCAGCTCTATTCTGTTTATATGAAATGAGTATTAATTTCCAGTATCAGCTGGCTCTGATTTTTTCATCACCATGAAGCAAATGCCCTTTTCTGTTAAGATGAACACAGAAACTGGAGATAAGCAAGTTAGTGTCTCCTCAAGTCTTTCTTACCACCACCCATTCCTGCTTTGTCCTCTCCTGGTCACCCTGCTGTACAGATCCCCACATGGCTCTCGTATGTTTCCCATCAGCAGCCGCTTCCTCCTTGAGGAATGAAAGTCCCTTGGGGACAAAGTCCTCATCTTGGTGTGTCTTTGAGATGGATTTTTTTACCCCTGGCGCTTAGTAGAGTACCTGGCACAAACGGACATGGCACTCAGTGAATGTTTTTGAGTGAATTCATCAATTTTTATCAACCGTGATTCCAGTGTTTTCCTGGCGTTTCCTACATAATTGTAGTGAAGCTGGCTAGATGATGATGATGATGATGATTATCCACTTCCCGGGTTCCAGCCATTCTCATGCCTCAGCCTCCTGACAGCTGGGATCACAGGCACCTGCTACCACGACCTACTAATTGTTGTATTTTTACTAGAGACGGGGTTTCGCCATGTTGGCCAGGCTGGTCTCAAATTCCTGACCTCAACTGATTCTCCCACCTCGGCCTCCCAAGGTACTGGGATTACAGGTGTGAGCTGCCATGCCCGGCCCTATACTTTGGATTTAACTTTGATTCCTGCTCATATGCAGAGTTTCTAATTGCTTAAATGTCTGCAACATTTAGCTGCAAGTAAGGAAGAGCTTAACACAGATTCCTGCAGGGGCAAAAAACTGCACCACTAAGCCCAGCCAGTTTTTTTGTATTTTTAGTAGGGACGGGGTTTCACTATGTTGCCCAGGCTGGTGTTGAATTCCTGACCTCAGGTGATCTGCCTACCTCAGCTCCCAAAGTTCTGGGATTACAGGCCTAAGCCACCCAGACCAGCAACAAGGCTAAGTTGAGGGTCACTTCTTTGATACCTTTTCTTGCCGATGCACAGGTCAGAACTAGCACAAGCAGAGCAGGTCATATATAAGCTATGTACGTCTCTTGGCCTCTTTGTACCTTAGTTTCCCCATTTGAGAAAAACGAATGGATCTTAAGATATACTTTTCAGAATTCATAAAGGGCTTATACCCAGCAAACTAATAATTGTATGAGTTTTTATACATAAATAGTTCTTTACATGTATTCATCTTCTATTTCACTTACAACTTGTATAAAAACTGCATTCCGTGCCAGGCCTGAAATGTTCCAAAGCTCAGTTCTGTGAGTAAATTGCAACCAAGATTTCTACAAAAAAAAAAAAGACACAAGCCAAAGGAAAAAAAAAATTGTTTCAGAACATTCATCATTTGCCATGATTCTAATTTATATAGGATGGAATATAACCTCAATCCTTCCTGTATGCACTAAGGAAATCTCACTGTGGAAGATACTGGCTTATGATTTATTCTTTAACATTGCACATGTGGTGCATTAGCTACAAAACAGTGAATGCTCAGTAAATACCTGTGTGAAGTGTGAAGTGATCTTTATTTCTCTAGAACAGGATTTCACAACTTCAGTACCATCGACATTTTGGACTCTATAACTGTTTGCTGTGGGCATTTGTCTTGTACCTTGGAGGATGTTTAGCAGCATCTCTGGCCTTTGCCCACCAGATGCCAGGAGCACACCCACAGTTTTGTCAATCAATACTGTATCCAGACATTACCAAATGCCACCTGAGTAGAAAATCACACCAGCTGAGAACCACTGCTCTCTATGATTCACTAAGATCTGTGTAATAATTCTCACAAGAATCCTTGCTAGAGACAAAAAGGATTTGCTCTATAATTTTAGTACCTTTCTACTGGTAAAATTTTAACCATATTTCAAAATGAATAGCAAAGAAGTTTATAATTAAGTTTTATAAAAATGCCAAATACAATATAGTTATATGTGTAACTTACATAAACTGCAAAAATGGTAGTGGTTCAAATGTACGTCTTTCAATAGACTGTATTTTATTGCAGGATAAATCTCTAGAAAAAACAAAAGGAAAATATCGCCTTGGTTAGTTATTAAATGTCGATTAGTATGAATAATAGCAAGAGTTTAGAATAATATTGAATACACATTTTTCATCTCAACTCTAAACGTTTGGACTTGTATTTGAACTTTCCAGAGCCCCTAACCCTGCCCATACCTCTCCTAGAGTCTCACCTTCGTGTTTTTAATAAATATACAACTTAACAAACTTTGGAATCAATTTCTCCTGAGAGGAGTAGACTTGATTAGATGCCCTTTAGTAGTCTCACCAAATTGTAGATTATGAGCTCAAAGTTTTTATCTCTATATATAA
Organism: Macaca thibetana thibetana; assembly: GCF_024542745.1. Lineage (NCBI taxonomy): Eukaryota > Metazoa > Chordata > Mammalia > Primates > Cercopithecidae > Macaca > Macaca thibetana. The sequence goes on along the minus strand of NC_065593.1, from coordinate 56,277,239 downwards.
TTTCTAATATTAAAAAAATAGTCGGGCCATGCGTGGTGGCTCACGCTTGTAATCACAGCACTTTGGGAGGCCGAGGCTGGCAGATCCTGAGTTAAGGATATCGAGACCATCCTGGCTAACACGGTGAAACCCCGTCTCTACTTAAAAAAACAAAAAATTAGCTGGGCGTGTTGGCGGGCGCCTGTAGTACCAGCTGCTTGGGAAGCTGAGGCAGAAGAATGGCGTGAACCTGGGAGGTGGAGCTTGCAGTGAGCCGAGACTGCACCACTGCACTCCAGCCTGGGCAGCAGAGCGAGACTCCATATCAAAAAAAAAATAGCCTCACATTTATACACCTTCCTAGTTTAGGTCTGTTTTCCTAAGCCAGTTCAATATCAGAAGAAATAAAAGACATCCTTTCACATCATCTGAAAGGAAATTACCCCTTTACCTAACACATAACTTTGAACTGAATTCAAATATGATTTGAATTAAATCATATTAATAGAATTTCTATCATATTATTAGAAATTCATTTTTGGTTTTATATTGCTTTAATATTTTATGAAAGCAATTTCTTCAGTTATACAGCGATGGGGCTTCTCCCTCCCTCTTTACCTGGATGGTGTAACGCTGTCTGGCTGATGTCTCCATCTCTAGTCTCTCCCTTCCTAAACTATCCTGCACACAGTCATCAGATAAACTCTCCATAAGTGGTTTGCAAAGACCAGCATTTCCTGGGAAATTATTGAAGATGCAAATTCTTGGTTCCACTCTAGACCAACTGAATCAGTAACCACGAGGGCGGAGTCCGGAACTGAGTTCTAACGCGCCCTTCTCAGGGATTGTGATGCAGATCTATCTACAGCACTGCTGCGGTAACACGGTTCCCCATGATGGCTCCTCAGCTTGGCATTCAAAGCCCTAGAAGATCTGGCTCCAATTTCCTACTCTCCCTCCTTGTACTCTACAGGTACTCATGGTATTCCTCGAACACTTTCCTGCGCTTTGCCCTTCTCCCATTTTCCTTTTGCAAGTTTAGAATATATTCCCCAAGATGTCTGTCCGATGTTACACAATGGCCCTTCAAAGTCCTATTCAAACGGCATTGTTCTAGTAACATCCTCCTGGGTCCAAATTGAAGACATTTTCTCCTCTTCTGTGCTCCAGAAATAATTTATCCCTCCTATGCTGCAGAAACAATGTATCCCTCCTAGTGCCCACATCCATTTATTCTTTTTAATGTAGTTATTTTCCATCCAATTTCTTCTGAGCATAAATTCCTTGCAAGCATGGACTAGGTCTTGCTCATCTGCATTGCCCACCATGTTTAAAACTGACACATGGAAAAAAAGTAAATTCAAATATTTGTAAAATAAATGAATAGCTGGGGGAGTGAGTAGAAGGAAAATGACTATTTTAAAGGAAATGTAGTTTTATTACTTCATGGCCACTGTGGCACTTTGGCATCCACTTGAGGGTCTTTACACCCACTTTCCTTAATTCCTCTACATTTGAAAGAATCTGTTTGCAAAACAGCGTCACTAATGAGCTTAGTAAGGATTAATGACATACACACCTCTATGGACAAAGGATAAGAATCAAACTTTCATAACAATGAACATAGTATCTTCTTGTCTCTAAACAGACAGAAATACTATGCAGGTATCACTTTCTTGGTAACAGAGTTGGGGAGATAGTATTTTGTAATTGGTGAAGAGTTAGGGGCATTTCTGATATGCTTCTTAGTGTAAACATTTCTAGCTCTGTCACTTAACCATCATTTTAAACATCTCTTTTCATATAACAATTCCTGAACTGAAATCTTTAATACCAGTCTATTCTCCTGGGAGCTTAATATTCTTGATAATATTATTTATATAATTCAGCTGATTTTTTTTTTTTTTTTTTTTTTTTTTTTGAGACAGAGCCTCACTCTGTCGCCCAGGCTGGAGTGCGGTGGCTCACTGCAAGCTCCGCCTCCCAGGTTCACGCCATTCTCCTACCTCAGCCTCCCGAGTAGCTGGGACTATAGGCGCCTGCCACCTCGCCTGGCTAATTTTTTGTATTTTTTAGTAGAGACGGGGTTTCACCGTGTTAACCAGGATGCTCTTGATCTCCTGACCTCGTGATCCGCCAGCCTCGGCCTCCCAGAGTGCTGGGATTACAGGCATGAGCCACTGCGCCCGGCCAATTCAGCTGATTTTTAATAAATGTTAATTTAATTTCCATTAAATTACCAAAACATTCTGGATTAATGACGTTCAAATGAATGTAGATGGTCTATATCTTCTCCTTTAGGCAACAATCTGAAGTTAACTTTAATTCCTTTCATCCTACTAAACCAACTTTTTCAAATCTTTTTTTTGTGAAGTCAGACAGTAAATACTTTAGGCTTTGTGGGCCACATGTGATCTCTCTCACATATTTGTCTTTGTTTCTTTTCTTTTTCTTTCACAGTCCTTTAAAAATGCAAAAATCTTAATGTGCTATTTATCTATTAGTTGTAGACTGAATAGAAGAAGATGGTGTGTGAACACTTATAAAACAAGGTTCATACAGGTGTCAGTCACTGCTCAGATCTTCTTACCATGTGAAATTTTTTTCTGTCTGTATTTCGTCTATGGAATTAAAAAACTAAAAATGCATAGGAGGTAGCTAATACTAGAGATGGGCAAACCTATACAAACTTACAGAATTGCAGAATTTTGTTGCTGGAAGAAATCTTAGAGATTATCTAATTTGAACCCCTTATTCGTTTTACAGATTATATGACTAAAAACTCATAAATGTGATTAACTAACTTACAAATACTGGAGGGATAGCAGGCCTTCAAATGAATCCTTATGTAATTCAGTCAAATAATTTTCATTGAGAATTCTGGAAAATGAACAAGTTATTTCTAGATTAAAATGCAAAGTACAACTATTTGCCGCACAGGACTATGTCCTGCATGTGGGGGAAAGCTGGGTCATGGTCGTTTCAAGACGGTGGTATCTGCTCTGCTTTCATTCAAACCTTTTCTTACATTTTCCTTTTTGTGTCCATCTCTCTCCACCACCACCACCACCACCACCACACACACACACACACACACACACACACGACACCCCTGGCCACTCTTCCCACCAAATTGTATATTTCATGCCTCCTCTCTAGATCACAAAATCCCTTTCAGAATCCACCTCTGGGTGGCACCAAGATCAGCAGAACCTCCATTTCCTCCTCTTTCCCTAAACCTTATTATGAAAGCCCCACATGGAACCATTTCGGGGCTGCAAGTGAAGCCATTCAACCTTTTTCCCCATCAAAAGTATGTGAGAACTACAATGTGCATAAAGTACACAGGAGATCAATGTTCCTTATATTTAATTTAATTTAATTTCTGAGACAGGGTCTCACTCTGTTGCCCAGACTGGTCTCAAACTCCTGGCTCAAGTGATCCTCCTGTCTCTGCCTCCCAAAGTGTTGTCATTGCAGACATGAGCCACCTCACCTGGCCAAATATTCAGTTTAATAATTATAAAGCAGATACCCATGTAAACATTGTTACGAAAGATCATTGCTAGCATCCCAGAAGCCCCAGTGTGCCCCTTCCCATCATATCCCTCTCTCTAACCCTAATAGGTAACCACTATCCTGACCTTTGTAATAATTTTCTTGTTTTTAAAATGTAGTTCTGGCCTGGCAGCTCACACCTGTAATCCCAGCACTCTGGAAAGCCAAGGCGGGTGAATCACCTGAGGTCATGAGTTTGAGACTAGCCTGGCCAACATAGTGAAACCCTGTCTCTACTAAAAATATAAAAATTAGCTGGGCATGATGGCGGGCACCTGTAATTCCAGCTACTCGGGAGGCTGGGGCAGGAGAATTGCTTGATCCCGGGAGGTGGAACTTGCAGTGAGCCAAGATTAAGCCATTATACTCCATCCTGGGCAACAAGAACAAAATTCCATCTGAAAAAATAAAGCAATTCTCCTGCCTCAGCTTCCCAAGAAGATGGGATTAAAGGCATCCACCACCACACCTGAAAAATTTTCATATGAAAATTTTCATATTTTTAGTAGAGATGGAGTTTCGCCCTATCGGCCAGGCTGGTCTCAAACTCCTGACTTCAGGTGATCCGCCCACCTTGGCCTCCCAACATGTTGGGATTACAGGCATGAGCCACTGCGCCTAGCATGTGTTTTATTTTTAATTTAGAACTCATGCATGACTTGTCTATATATGTTGAACTAATGATGTGACACACAAACTGTTATGAAAAATGTCCGTTACTTCGAATGTAAGCATTTTTTCCAAAATCATTTATGTGTCTAAACCAATTCCTTCTATAAATCAGTAAGAAAATGATAAAACAATTCAATAGGAAAATGAACAAAGGCCAGAAAACTCAGAGAAGAAACACAAATGTTCAATAAACATATAAAGACATTTAGTTAAATTCATGAGTAATCAGAAAAATTCAACTTTAGATGGAATCCCTTTTATTCATCTATAACTTCAACAAAAAGTTGGAGAATACCCACTGGTGAAAGGTGTGGGGATATGAATGCTGTCATCTTCTCCTGACAATAGAGTAAGTTGGGACATTTTTGAGGGCCATTAAAATTTTACATCTACATAATCTTCACCCTAACAATTCCATTTCTAGGTATCTATTCTACAGGAATACTTGCCCATGTTCACAAAGAAGCATGTACAGGGATTTCATTGCAGCAATGTATGTAACAATAAAACTAAGCATAATCTAAACATTCATCAATGGGGGAATAATTAAATAAACTATGATGCATCCAGACTATGGATGATGCAGGAGTTTAAATGAATGGGGTGACCCTCTGAGTACTGGGAAGGAAACAAATCTAAGGCATGTCATGAAGTCAAAGAATCAAGTTGCAAGATGTTACCACTTATGTAAAGAAAAAAATTTAAAGACCACACAACAAATCTATTTTGCTTTATGTAAATATGTATGTAGGCAAATGGGAAAAAGTCTGGAAGCATGTACACTAAATGCAGAGTAGCATTACCTCAGGGATGCGGGAGTAGGGCACAAGGGGCGTTTTTGTTATATCTGTTATTGCATTTTTACACATTAAAAATAGAATCATGGGCTGGGGATGGTGGCTCATGCCTGTAATATTAGCACTTTAAGAGGCCAAGGTGGGAGGATCACTTGCGTCCATGAGTTCAAGACCAGCCTAAGCAACATAGGAAGACCCTGTCTCTACAAGAAATACAAAATTAGGTGGGCGTGGTGGCATGCACCTGTGGTCCCAGCTAATTGGGAGGCTGAGATGGGAGGATTACTTGTGGCTGGGAAGTGAGATGTGATTGTGCCACTACACTCCAGCCCAGGGGACAAAGTAAGACCCTATCTCTGAAAAAAAAAAAGAGGACAAAAAAGAATATAACCATGTATTATTTTTATGATAAAAAATAAATTTAAATTGCCTCTTAAAGAGAGCGTACCACATTTAATTTTAAAATAACCATAGAATTGCCATCAACAGAGGTTGATTTGGGGTATGAGGGGAAGTATCTTTTCTCAGAGGTACCGACCTCAAAATTCTGGACCGAGAAGGATCTTACAATGCAGTTAGTTTTTTGTCATATTTGGAGAGAATATACTCACAGTTTCTCGGTCCAAATGTATGCTTTCCATACATTTCCATCAATGTACGAAATATAGTTTCCTTGGAAATTTCTGTGAAGAAACACAGTTTATATCCTTGAATAGGTAGGAAAAGAATGAACAGGATAAATAAAGGAATGATGGCAACCTTGTCGAGGATATTCAGAAACAGAAAATAACACCTGCTTTCTCATTTCCAGAGCAATCAGCTTCCCAGTTTGCACAATTCATCAAGAAACAATGCGGGGCCACTGGCACAAATGATGAGGCATCTCCCGGAAGCTTAACTTCCTATGCATCCCATCTCTTGGACAGACAGTGCCAGTTAATTATTTTGAATGTAAGTATTTTATCCAAAAGCACTTATGTGTTTAAACAAACTCCTACAAATCAACACAAAAATGGTAAATAATTCAACAGAAAAATAGGCAAAAGCCTATCACTATCAATAAATAAGCAGAAAGAAACCCTATGCCAGGTAGCACCAAAGCTTTGCCCTCTGCTGAAACATCCTAGGCTTTTTCTTTCCACTGTTATTACAACCATCTGATTTGGCCCCTTCACACTTTACTCCTACGTTTTGCGAGACCTTTCTATGTTGTCTCCCTGGAAATAAGCTTTTCCTTTTGGGCGCTCTACATACGGATTCTAAAATAATCCTTTGCATGTCTGCATTTGAACATAAAGCAAAAAACAAAATAAAATAAAATAATCCTCCTGTTTTAATCATTTAATCTCTCTTGCTTGGAAACTTTCAATGGCTTTCCATACCTCACTGTGTAACTTTCAAACTCCTATAGCTGACAGTCAAGGTTTTACATAATCATATCTTCACTGCTCCCTCACCTAATTCTTTGCAGCCAGATTGATCTACTAAATTCCAACCATACCTGTAGCCATGCCTTTGCCTAGACTGTACTCCCATTTTTTTTTTTTTTTTTTTTTTGAGACGGAGTGTCACTCTGTCGCCCAGGCTGGAGTGCAGTGGCCGGATCTCAGCTCACTGCAAGCTCCACCTCCCGGGTTCACGCCATTCTCCTGCCTCAGCCTCCTGAGCAGATGGGACTACAGGCGCCCGCCACCTCGCCCGGCTAGTTTTTTGTATTTTTAGTAGAGACGGGGTTTCACCATGTTAGCCAGGATGGTCTCGATCTCCTGACTTCGTGATCCGCCCGTCTCGGCCTCCCAAAGTGCTGGGATTACAGGCTTGAGCCACCGCGCCCAGCCCCATTTTTTTTCTATTTAACAAATTATAGTTACTCTTTAAGACCCAAATAAAGTTTTAGTTTATCCATGTAGCTTTCCTTGATCTCCACACCTCAAGGATCACAGATTCTGGTAAATTCTAGCACCAACGGTCTGCAATATCTTTTAGTCATTAATTATATATACCTCCCTTTTTATGCCTATTCTCTTTCTTCCCTCCTATCATTTTCATGTTCTGGAGACAGTAGCATACTTGGAACGAGTGTTACATATAGAAAGTCAGGGACAAAGATGAGTTGTGGACATAACTAAAGGACTGAGTAATCATGTTAACAGCCAACACTCCTACATATGCTAGGCACTGATGAAGTGTTTCATATATTCACTCACCTAAATTTCACAACAATCCTATGAAATGGGAACTGGCATAATCCCCAGTTGAAAGGTGAGGAAATTGAGTCACAGAGCGGAATAACTTGCTCTGGGTCACCAAGCTAATAAACAGAACTGGGTTCAACCCCAGGCAGCCTGGCTCCAGAATCAACTCTTAACCACTTAGAGCCTCATCACTGAGATTGGGAGAGGGACAGGCTGCTGTAAAGAGGGTGAAGCAAAAATGGGAGGAGAGCAGCAGTTAAGCAATGATGTGATGTGGCTAAATAAAAATGGGTAAGAAAACAAGTAAGAGTAAAAGCTGGAGTAAAAGTAGAAGACTGGAGAATGGGTCTAACATTAAAGGAGAATAAGGAGAAGGAAGAGCTGACAAGCAAAGGTGAAAGCAGAAAGTCAGTTGTCAGGATGGCTTGGGGAGACAAAGAAAGCCCAGGAAGGCCTCCAGGAAAAGGCTGCCACGTCAGGCAGGACACAGAGGACAATTGGGGAAAGGTGATCCTTACAAGATGGTGAAGGTGCCATTGTAGGTGTTGGGCTCTGGCACAGGCACTTGGCGGAGCCTCTGCTTTGGGCTGAGATCAATACACGACAGTGTCTCATCTCCGCAGGTACAGAGTTCACATATGTTGGTGCTTGTGGAGGCCTTCTGTTCCTCTGGTGCAGTTAAAGCCTTACTTTGGGCGTAACTTTCAGGCTGCACCAATGAATTTTGAGTAGGTTCTAGTTCAGTACGTGGACCTGTGACTTCAGTCAGTTTTCGATGCAGAGTCTGAACCTGGTCTGGATGAGCAGCTGTAGTCTTCTCCAGGGCTGTGGAATGTCCAATCTCTGTAGTGGGTTCTAGAGTTACGGTAAGTCCTGCGTCTGGAGGCTGAGTTGAGGTCTCCTCCATGGTTGGAGACGGTTTAACCTCTGTAGTGGGTTCTGTAGTTACGGTAAGTTCCAGGTATAAAGGTTGAATTGTGACTTGAGTCAGGTGTGAATGCTGAGCCTGACCCTTGTCTGAAGGTAGAAGTGTCACCTCAGGGTGTTTTGGAGGAGGAGCTGTAGTTGTCAGGGCTGTAGAAGGTACAACCTCTGTAGTAGGTTCTGGAGTGATGGTAAGTCCCAGGTCCAAAGGTTGAACTGTGACGCTGGGTGACATTGGATGCTGAGCTTCATCCTGACCTGGTGTTAGAATTGCTACCTCTTGATATACTAGAAGTTGGGGTACAACTTTCTTAGGAGGCTGAGTTGGGGTCTCCTGCACAGTTGGAGAAAGTTCAACCTCTGTCGTGGATTCTGGAGTGATGGTAAACCCTAGGTCCAAAGGTTGAACTGTGGCTTGAGTCAGGTGTGAATGCTGAGTCTGAACCTGGTCTGGATGTGGAAGTGTCACCTTAAGGTGCTTTGCAGGAACGATAGTCTTCTTCAGGGGTGTAGAATATTCAACCTCCATAGTGGGTTCTGGAATGATGGTAAGTCCCAGGTCCGAAGGTTGAACTATGACACTGGGCAATGTTGAATGCTGAGCTTGATCCTGACCTGGTGTTGGGCCTGTCACCTCATCATGAGCTGGAGGTTGAGCTGCAACCTCCTTAGGCGGCTCTGAAAGCTGCACTGGGATCATCTGCTGCCTTGAAGTTTCTACCTCCTTAGGGGGCTCTGGAGCCTGAACTGTGGCCTCCTGCTGGGTCAGAGAAGGTTCTGCCTCCACAGGGGGCTCTGGAATCTGAGCTGGAACCTCCTGCTGAGTTAGAGATGGTTCCACCTCCTGAGGGAACTCTGGAGATAAAGACGGGGCCATCTGCTGGGTCAGAGAGGGTTCTATCACCATAGGGGGGTCTGAAGACTGAGCAGGGACTGCCTGCTGTACTGGAGAGGATTCTACCTCTTTAGGTCGCTCTAAAAGTTGAGTTGGGGCCTGCTGTAGGACTGGAGATAGCTCGACCATCTCAGGTGGCTCTGATGGCTGAACTGGTATCTCCTGCTGCAGTGGAGGACTGATCTCTTCAGTGGACTTCAGAGGAGGACCTGAGGCTTCCTGCTGGGTTGCAGATGGGTCAACCTCCTTAGGGGGCTTTGGTGGCTCAGCTGGGAACTCTTGCTGGACTGGAGAAGGTTCTGCCTCCTTAGGGGAATCTGGAATCTGAGCTGTGGCCTCTTGCTGGACTGGAGATTCAGTCTTTTCAGGAGGATGCAGAAGTGGGGAAGGGAGGTCAGGCTGGGCTAGAGAAAAGTCAGCCTGCTCAGTGGGAACAGGAGGGCTGTCCTGCTGGACTGGAGAAGGTTGTACCCGCATAGTGACTGCTGTAGGTCTGGTAAACCCCATATCTACATCTGTATATGACATATAGAGAGGTGAACCTATTGCTTCATCATTCAGTGAACTTTCAAACTCTGAGGAGAGCTGAGTTGGAGGCTGAGTTGTGGGCTCTTTATGGACTGGAGGAAGTTCATAATTTTCAGGTCTATTTAGCTGCTGGTCTTTCAAATGTTGAAACTGCTCAGGGGACATTGAAGGCTGAGCTGGGGCCCCCTGTTGAGTTAACAGTTCAACCTGATTAGTGAAATCTGGAGTCATGGTAACCACGTGATCCACAGGATTAACAGTGACATTGTGCAATGTTGGAAGCTGAACTTGATCATGACTTAGAGGGGAAACTGTTACCTCATGATGCTCTGGAGGTTGAGCTACAACTACATTAGGGAGCTCTGGAGTCTGAGCTGGGGCCTCCTGCTGGGTTAGAGAAGACTCACCCTCCTCAGCGGTCTGTGGATGCTCAGCTGCAGCCTCCTGCTGGGTTGGAGAGGGGTTCTCATTATTAACAGGTTCCGGAGATTGAACTGAAGTCTGTTGAATTGCTGAAGGTCCAGCCTCTTCCAGTGACTCTGGAGGCAGAGGTGGGCCCCCGTGCTGGATGGCAGGAGGTTCTACATCATTACCTGGCCCTGAGAGCTGAGCTGTAGCCTCCTGGAGGACTGGAGAAGTTCCCACCTCTGCACTAGGCTCTGTTGCTATGGTGAGCTGCACATCTGGAGGCTTAACAGAGACACTGGGCAAATCTGAATGCTGAGTCTGATGGTGACCAGGAGGTGAAACTGTGACTTCATGATGTTCTGGAGGCTGAGCTGGGGTCTCCTGCAGGGCTGGAGAAGATTCGACCTCCCCAGAAGACTCAGAAGGCTGAGCTGGCTGCTCCTGCTCACTGGGGGAAAGCTCATGCTCCATAGGAGGACCTGCAAGCTCAGTTGGGGGCTCCTGTTGGGTTGCAGAAGGTTCCGCCTCCTCTGGAAACTGAATCGGGGCCTCCTGCTGGGCTTGGGAAGATTCTGTCTCCTTGGTAGGCTCTGAAGTTATGGTAACCTCCACGTCTGCAGGTTTAACTGTAATGTTGGGCAAGTTATAATGAGCTTGATCCTCACCTGGAGGCTGAACTGTCACCTCACGATTCGGTAGAGTTAGACTCTCCATAGAGGATGCTGGAGGCAGAGCTGGGGCCTCCTGCTGGGTGGAAGAAGGTTCTTCCTCCTCAGGGAGCTGTGGAAACTGCCCTGGGGCTTCTTGCTGGAATGAAGAGGACTGGATGCCTTCAAGGGTCTCTGGATTTTGAGTTTCAGGTTCTAAATGGAATTGAGAAAGTCCAACTTGCTCAGGGGGCCCTGGAGGCTCATCTGAGTTCACCCGGAGTTCTGGAGGCAGGCTGCCAGAATACAGTGTGTCCATACTCGAATATTCATCCTGCAAAGTCTGTTTCTCACGCTGAGGTTTGGATAATCGGTGTGGAATTCCAACAATCTCAGCAAGGCTCCAACGCTCAGCTAGATCTCTCTTCAGGTTCTTGGGCGAAACAATAAATGTGGTTGGTTTTGAAATCTTACTGTCTAGCGGAACAAGTATTTCATCTGCCTGATGACCTGCAGCCCGATCTAGATCTGCAGTTGGAACCTTACTTTTGAAGCGAGGAAGCTGAACTAGGGTCTGGTTCTGATCCCCGTCCAGCAGTGGGACCACCTCTGGGAGCCTTTCTTCCGGAGTCAGCTTGTCATTTAAATCCTGGTGTGCAGCGGAGAACTGCTCTGGCCCCAGGGGCAGCTCTTCAGCTGAATCCGTGTCCAGGAATGGAACCAAATTTTCAGTCGATTCCTGGGGTGGGGCTGACATCTGCGAGGAAGCAGAGGGCCCCAGGTAATCAAAGTCCCCCAGGTCTGCTGGGGGAGTGGGCGCATGGGGAGATTCCCATGGGAGATGGGAGGAGCGGGAAGACCGGGGCTCAGGCGGCCCCAGGGGGTTAGAGGTCAGCTGGAGCGGGTCCTTGACCCACTCCAGAGGCTGAGCCTCCTTGACTAGTAGACACAATAGTTGCCACGTGAGGAGGGGCCATAGGCCCCAGAAACGCAGCCGGGACATGAGGCACGCTGGCACCGCGCACTGAGCGGGAGCCATTCTGGCAGCCCTGAGACACTCATGCCTCTTATAAGCGTGCGCCCCGCCCTGTGTTTATGACACCTTTATTTATGCCACAGATCTGTTCCATGTCACCAGAGCATTCTTATGTCACAATCCTGCCCAGGCACCTCTTCCCACCCTGCCCGGCCGGAACACCCCTCCCCTTCCCTTAGTGAGGAAGGATTTGGTCCATAGACCCAGGTGGTCCCACGACTCCAGCGGCCTGCTGTGGTGGGGTGGGGTGGGGTGGGGTGGGGGCGCGGCAGAGCTTCCCAAGGAAGTCACAGGACCTCGCCTCAGGATCTTCAGAAGTGCTAGTCCAGTTCTGGCAGCCTGAACTCTTCCTCCTCCAAGGCGAAATCCGAGCATACTCTTCCTTCCAGGGAGAGCAACTGAGCTGCAAAATGGGCGCCAGTTCGGGTGGCAGGCACGAGGCACATTACAGTCATTTATTCCAAAATTTGCCATTTTCGCTAAACTTTCGGTATCTTTTGTTGCATGTTTTGCATGTTTGATAATGAATTCACCACCCTACTAGGTAGGGGCTGCCAGGGAACAAGCCAAGACTCCACATTTTCTGTAGGAGGGGTGTTGGGGGTGGGCAATTCAGTCTGGGAGAGAAGGCTTTAATCCCAGTGAAGAGCCCTTTGCACTAGCCTAGGAGGAGGCTGAACTGTCATCCTGCCTTGACTCAACACAGCCATTACCCTAGAAGTTACAGCGCCACCCTTCAGAGATCTACCCTGTGTGCACACATGGAGAAGAGGCTTAGGCTGTTGAAGTCAGCATGTTAAATAATTTCCTGAAATTCGACTATAACTAGGACCCAGCTGACTTCCCCCACAGCCATTCTTACCTATTTTATTACTGTCTGGCACAATTATCAGCATGTAAACTCCAAGAAGGTGCTTCATCTTATTCCAGTGCCTAGCAGAGGCACAGGGTGCATAGTGATGGTTTTAAAATGGAAGGGGAGCCAGGTGCGGTGGCTCACACCCGTAATCCTAGAACTCTGGGAGGCCGAGGTGAGTAGATCACTGAGGTCAGAAGTTCGAGACCAGCCTGACCAACATGGTGAAACTCCATCTGTACTAAAAATACAAAATTAGCCAAGTGTGGTGGTGCATACCTGTAATCTCAGCTACTCAGGAGGCTGAAGCAGGACAATTGCTTGAACCTGGGAGGCAGAGGTTGCAGTGAGCCAAGATCGCAACATTGCATTCCAGCCTGGGCAACAGGAGAGAAACTCTGTCTCAAAAAACTAAACTAAAATTGAAGAGATTCCAAGATTCGCCTCATTTAGGCATGGATCTATTGTTATAATCAGATTCCTGAAATCAGTGCTGACTTCCTCTCACATTTCACAGGAAGCTAGACTTCTTAAAGCTTGAGGTATCCTTGGTGGGTTTTATTTAAATTGAATTAAAATAATTATTTTACAGGGAAAAACTTCAAAACACTTTCCAACTTTGGGGTGAAAGTTAAATAAAACACTGTAGCCCCAAGTTAAGTTCCCACTGAAATGATACTTTTGCTCCATTTAAAAAAAAAAAAAAAATTCCATATGTAGTAAATAATGACTGTTTTGAGATTAATTTAGAAACTTATTCCCTATTTAAGAGCTTTCATATGCAGTCATGCGTTGCTTGCCATGTGAGGAGCTTGAGAAATGTGTCACTAGGTGATTTCACCACTGTGCTAACATCATGGCGTATACTTACACAAACCTAGGTGGTGTAACCTACAGCACAACTAGGCTATATGGTACGGCCTAGCACTCCTAGGCTACAAACCTGTACTGTATGTTACTGTACTGAATACTAAAGGCAACTGTCACACCATGGCAGGTATTTGTGTACATATACATGGAAAAGGTACAGTTAAAATACTGTATAAAATATAAAAATGGGCCCGGATGCAGTGGCTCAGGCCTGTAATCCCAGCACTTTGGGACGCCAAGGTGGGTGGTCACCTGAGTTCAGGAGTTTGAGACCAGCCTGGCCAACAAAATCAGTCTCTACTAAAAATACAAAAATTAGCTGAGTGTGGTGGCGTGTGCTTATAATCCCAGCTTCTCAGGAGGCTGAGGTAGGAGAATCAGTTGAACCCAGAAGGTGGAGATTGCAGTGAGCTGAGATCGCACCACTGCACTCACTCCAGCCTGGGCAACAGAGTGACTCCATCTCAAAAAAAAAAAAAGATAAAAATAGTATACCTGTATAGGGATAGCTCCATTATACTCTTATAGAACCACCATCATATATGTGGTCTATTGTTGACCTAAACTTCGTTTTGCAGCACATGATTGTGAATGATCGACAGAAAGATCTTCAGCAAAATATTCCACCCAAGGTACATGGGAGATACTGAGATCCAAGTAATAAGCCATATTTGAAAGGCATTATCGTTTTCGAAAGCTGTAGCACAATCAGTCTTAAGGCCACTTACATTCTCCCCACATCTCTGGGATCCTGTTTGAAGGGAGTTCTAAAAAGGCCTGTGTTCAAGCAGCCCAGCATCCCTTACTCCTGGGGCCGGAGGAGACTAACCCCTCTCCTGTGTCCACAGCTGTAGTAACACAGTCCTCAGTTCTGTCTCCAAACTCCAAATAAGGGGAAAGAGCCAAGGGTCAAGACTTTAGGAAAAGCCCCAGAAATACCCTGCACTCAAAAAGCAGTTTCGGAGTTTCACATTTTCCTGAGAATGAAGGAAATTATCCTCCAAATTCTGCTGCTTATTTTGAATTATGGTTATACTGGATATGTTATCTGACCCCTGAGTTGTTTTTATTTATTTATTTATTTTCTTTCTCAAAACGAGTCTTGCTCTGTCACCCAGACAGGAGTGCAGTGGAATGATCTCGGCTCACTGCAACCTCTGCCTCCTGGGTTCAAGTGATTTTCCTGCCTCAGCTTCCCAAGTAGCGGTGATTACAGGGGCCTGCCACCACACCTGGCAAATTTTTGTATTTTTAGTAGAGACAGGGTTTCACCATGTTGGCCGGGCTGGTCTTGAACTCCTGACCTCATGATCCGCCCACCTCTGCCTCCCAAAGTGCCAGGATTACAGGTGTGAGCCACCGCGCCCAGCCTGTTTGTTTTTTGAGATGGAGTTTCACTCTTGTTGCCCAGGCTGGAGTGCAATGGCGTGATCTCGACTCACTGCAACCTCCGCCTCCCGGGTTCAAGCGATTCTCCTGCCTCAGCTTCCCGAGTAGCTGGGATTACAGGCGTGCGCCACCGTTTCTCCACGTTGGTCAGGCTGGTCTTGAACTCTCAACCTCAGGTGATCCTCCCGCCTCGGCCTCCCAAAGCACTGGCATTACAGGTGTGAGCCACTGCACCTGGCCCTGTTACTCCTGAGTTTTTATCTCCACATACTTGAATTAAACCGTGTAGTTCTTCTTCCCATCTGACATCTACAATCTCTTCACTGGGTCTGTATGCCACAACTATTTTACTACTTTCTGAAATAAAGTTAGCAAAGATCAATTCAGAATCTTTTTCATTCTAAAATGTCCTGCATATAATGGTAGCAGCCCACAATGAGACATTCTTTTGGTTTCTAAAAGCAGAAAATAAGAGCATTTTCCTGGAAGTTTCCTCATCTCCTCATCATACACTTCGATTTTTTTTTCTTTTTTTTTTTTTTTTTTTTTTTTTTTTTTGGAGACAGGGTCTCATTCTGTCACCCAGGCTGGAGTACAGTGGCACTACTGTAGCTCACTGCAGCCTAGAATTCCTGGGCTCAAGTCATCCTCCTGCTTCATCCTCCAGAATATCAGGGACTACACCACTTTGCCCAGCTAATTCTCTTTTTTAGAGACATGATCCCACTTTGTTTTCCAGGCTGGTCTCGAACTCCTGGCTTGAAGTGATCCTTCTGTCTTGGCCTCCCAGAGTGCTGAGATTTCAGGTATGAGTCACCATGTCCGGTCTCACACCTCAGTTTTTAACATATGTGTGAAATATTAACTGTGTTTGGGTCAAAGTACTTTACGATGTTACAGATAGGAACTAAGGAATAATAACATAGGAAATAAGAAATGTGGAAACAAAAATGTTGAATCACAATATTATTAAATGGTAAGGCATCAGGTGGGGGGCTGAAGTAAGTTCAAATCCAAAACAGAGACCACGGGGCTAGTAGACACTTCACGTTAGAAGCACAGCTAGGTGTCTACTCCCTGAGAACCAAAATGCCACCAGATACAATGAACAAACCCTCAGAGATAGAACATTCGAACATTTTATGGGAAGAAAATGGCCCACGTACTCTATAGACAATACAATTTCCTTCAAGGAAAACTACAGCTATAAGGGCTTTTGGTCTAAGAAGTTTTGAGTGTGTGCAAAGGATACCTCTGCATACTAGGGAGAGGGGGACAACCCACACATTTAGCTTCGTTATTAAAGGTTGTTACTCAGACTTGACAGTTGATGACCAAGGAAGTAACACTTCCACTAGAAGGGCTGCCCAGGTTGGAAAGCTGAGAGCAATCATGGCCACCTCTTACAAGCAAATAAAAGTCTGTAGTAACTTAATTAGGATCTCTCAGTCTCTAATCCTTCAGGGCTGTGAAGCAGAAGAGCAACTCCGTTCAGGGACTCTTTGCTAAACACCATGTTTCCTTTGGGCACAGGCTATGACATCTGCACCACTGTAGAACTGAACAGGGAATACAAGCAATGCCATACAACAGCATGACCACTTCCAAGGCTCACAGCAAAGCAGCTGATTATTGTATGAGAATCATATTTGGCCAATATGTCAGTGCCAGAAATGAAAGCGGGAAGAGAATTCTCGATTCAGAAAACATAATCTAATAAACTCTTCAGCTGAGAGTGTATTTATTCAGAGAGAAAACAGCAATGACAATAACAGCATATTCTATCTGCTTACCTTGTAAGTACAGTTCTGAGTTTTGACATTTGTCGTCTCATTTTGTCTTACAATATCCCCCAGAAGCTTGACTGGCTTACTAACCCCAGTTTGCAGATAAAGATTGCAGCTTAGAGATATTAAATATCTTCAAATCTCTCTGGCCATAAGATCTAAAATTGCATTTAAAAATCTAAGAGACAGAGTTAGGACTCAAATCCATGTGTCCGAGGCTTATAATCACTATTCTGTATGATGGGTATGCAATTAAAGAAGACCTGCCTCAAACATTTTCTGTATGAACTGAGGCAAGTCCTTTCACATCTATAAACTAGGGACAATATTTGCTGTCATTTTTTCTACAAATGTCACAAAAAACAAATTTGAGTCTGTTGCTGTGAAATAATTTAGCAAATGAAAGCATACTAGGGAGTGTTTTATCCATCAATATTTTTATCCATCGATATTTTTATACAATTAACTTTTCAAAATGCGTTTATGTGCTCATTGAAACTGAAGTACTTCAACGACGATTGAGAAAGTTTTACCTAGAACCACAATCAACAGTCTCTGGAATGCATCTGACACAGCCTTCTGAATAGCAATCTGGACTATCTTTCCTTTCATAAATCCAACCAAAACAAATTAGTCTTAATTTTGTTTTGCTTGGTCTTAAATCCAACCAAAACAAATGGATTTAAGATGGCTAAGTGATAATTGCTACATGTTTAAAAAATAAAAATGCATCCACATTCTTAGCTCATAATCTTCGTGATTAAAGGCAGACAGCACAAGGGTATGGCTGAATGGCTCTGTTACAGGTACATCCTGGCAGGGCCCATTTTTACTGCCTCCATCTAGTTGGGAAGTTCCTGAAGTACTAGAGGCAGATACAAGCCAGGAACCTGGCACATGCTCACATCACCCAGAGCTTTCAGATTCATCAGTTAAGGCTACACTCCTACAGACCCTACCCTCCTATGCATCAAGGGCTGGAATCACTCACCGAAAAGTTTTATTGGCTAGACACGATGGCCCATGCCTGTAATCCCAGCACTTTAGAAGGCCAAGGCCGGTGGAGGCCAGGGGTTCAAGAACAGCCTGGCCAACATGGTGAAACCCCATCTCTACTAAAAATACAAAAATTAGCCAAGTGTGGTGGCATGCACCTGTGATCCCAGCTACTTGGGAGTCTGAGGCACAAGAATAGCTTGAACCGGGAAACGGAGGTTGCAGTGAGCTGCGATCATTCCACTGCACGCCAGCCTGGGCGACCGAGTAAGACTATTCTCAAAAAGAGACCGGGCGCAGTGGCTCACATATGTAATCCCAGTACTTTGAGAGGCCAAGATGGGCAGATCACTTGAGGACAGGAGTTTGAGACCAGCCTGGACAACGTGGTGAAACCCTGTCTCTACTAAACATTTTTTTAAAAATTTAAAAAAAAAAAAAATTGGCTGGGTGTGGTGGTGGGCAGGAGGCAGGTAAACTGCTTGAACCTGGGAGGTGGAGGTTGCAGTGAGCTGAAATCACACCAGTGCACTGCAGCCTGGGCGACAGAGCGAGACTCCATCTCAAAACAACAAAAAAGGTTTGGTACAGACAATCTGGCTCCTCCCTGGGCATCATCCATGAAAGCCTACAGCCCTGCCTCTGACTTCAAACCCTAAGCCTGAGGGTCATGAATACCTGAAAAAAATCTCAATGTCAGTATCAATTGGGTACCCTTTCTAGGTATCTATAGTAGACTCTTTTTCTGCAGAAGCCCTTCTATGAGTTAAAAAAAGACTGAATGGGCCGGGCGCAGTCGCTCACACCCGTAATCCCACCACTTACAGAGGCCGAGGGGGGTGGATCATGAGGTCAGGAGTTTGAGACCAGCCTGACCAACACAGTGAAACCCGATCTCTACTAAAAATACAAAAATTAGCCAGGCATGGTGGCATGTGCCTGTAATCCCAGCTACCCAGGAGTCTCAGGCAGGAGAATCACTTGAACCTAGGAGGTGGAGGTTGCAGTGAGCTGAGGTCACACCACTGCACTCCAGCCTGGGCGACAGGGTGAGACTCTGTAAATCTTTAGATGATGACTTGGCATGGGGGTGGCTCATGCCTATAATTCCAGCACCTTGGGATCCTGAAGCAAGAGGATCGCTTGAGGCCAGGAGGTTGAGCCCAGGCAGGACAACACAGCAAGACCCCATCCCTAGAAAAGATAATTAGCCACATGTGGTGGTGCATGCCTGTAGTCCTGGCTACTCAGAAGGCTGAGGTGGGAGGATCCCTTGAGCCCAGGAGTTTGAGGTTACAGTGAGCTATGATCATGCTACTGCACTCTAGCCTGGGCAACAGAGCCAGACCCTGTCTCTAAAATATAATAATAAATAGATAAATAAATCTTTAGATAATTTTGTTGGGATAACTAAGGCTGTAAGAGATACATATTTGAAGGACTATTTTAGTACAAAGCAAGTTCTTAATCAAAAACTGGAAAAACATTACTTCCTTCTTCCTCCTAAGCTTCTTGTCAGGAAGTACACTATACAATTTTAAATTTAAAGGTTCTAGCCGGGCACGGTGGCTCACACCTGTAATCCTAGCACTTTGGGAGGCCAAGGCAGGCAGATCACGAGGTCAGGAGATCGAGACCATCCTGCCCAACATGGTGAAACCCCAGCTCTACTAAAAATGTAAGAATTAGCTGGGTGTGGTGGTGGGCACCTGTAATTCCAGTTACTCAGGAGGTTGAGGCCGGAGAATGGCTTGAACCCAGGAGGCGGAGGTTGCAATGAGCCAAGATCATGCCACTGCACTCCAGCCTGGTGAAAGAGCAAGACTCTGTCTCTAAATAAATAAATAAATAAATTTATTTATTTATTGAAAGGTTCTGTCAGGTATTGCCTAGGGTAAAAATCTATATTTTAAGACAGAAAAACTCTGCCCAGGACTTCAGTAGCTCAAAGAGGGAAGGGCTTGATACGTGTCTGAAAAGATGAGTTTTAGAAAGCAAGAAAAAGAGATCCTTCCCACTTCAACTCCTTACCCTCCTCCACCCCCAATGAAAACAGACCTTTCCTCCACCTTATCCACAGGGTCCCCCACCAAGCCAACGCCAGAATCCTGCAATCATAGGATGGCAACACCACCTCTAAAACACAGAACTTCAGGCTTTGCTTTGGAAGTGGCGCCATGGTCTCTTCATTTTCCCTTTCTTCAAGGTCAGAAAACTGAAGCTGTTAGGAGGTTTACTGTAAGTTCCTTCCGAGGATATTAATTAGGCTTCAAACTGTTTTATTCTGAGAAATAAAAACTAAACTCCAGTCATTCAAGCTGACAGTTGAGGTATCCTATGGCTTCAAAATCAAGTAAGATTTGCAAATGAATTGCTAGATATGACAATGTTTTATTATATGCCACACAAACAGCAGAGAAAATTGTGGATACCACCATCCAAGTGATTGAGGTTATTAATTTTAGGTAGTAGGCCAATTTAGATATGTCCACTTATCCTCGATGGCAGGAGGCTTCTCACATCTCCCTATAACCCAGTTCAATACTTCTGTCTAAAGTCTAGAATTTCAGTGTTGAAAAGAGAGCATGATTAGTGAGAGAAAATCTACAGTTTATCCTGATGATCCTTTCTGACCATCCATTGAAACCAAAGGAGTAATTCACCAGTTCTTGGCATCAGGAGCTGTTTAAGGCAAGGGCCTGATGTGGAACTGCCTTATGTCTGGTGCCAAGATGAACCTAAAGTCACAAGAGATAGTGCCATAAATATCACAGCCTGCCAGAGATTTTATTTAGATACACCTGAGATTTATCAATACCAGCTGTGCAAAGAAAAGAAATTATTTCTATCTTCCCATTCAGTAGCTCCTTCTTGAGAACACGACCTGAAGAATAGATATGAACCCACCCATCCCCCGCCCCAAGTCACTAACACCCGTTTAAAGAGGAAATACACATACCTCTATAAATTTTACCAGCAACTAAAACTAGAGGTTCATCTGCATTTATAAGCTTTAGAATGCAAATATCTACTGAGTATTAATTCTTGAAATATTTTACACATTTCTGTGAATTTCTTACATCACCAGTTATTTCTTATATGTCTATTT
Organism: Macaca thibetana thibetana; assembly: GCF_024542745.1. Lineage (NCBI taxonomy): Eukaryota > Metazoa > Chordata > Mammalia > Primates > Cercopithecidae > Macaca > Macaca thibetana. Next base: position 56,256,593 of record NC_065593.1, on the reverse strand, counting down.
CATTGTTAAGTGTAGAATATGATTATATTCATGAAATTCAAATGATATAAAGTCAAATTTATTGTATTAGCAATTAATAAGAATTAACTTTACAGTAAAGTTAATTCTTTGTTGATTTGTTTATGCACCTTCCTCTGTCACTGGTTTCTAAGCTCCAAAAGTGCCAGAGGAAACCATATCTTATTCTTTTATCATTCCCAGGGCCAAGCACAGTTCTTGGCATATAATACAGGATGGATGATCTGTTGATTCAGTGAGTGAATAAAACAATGAGCAAGTAAAAAATGAAATTACTTTTTCCAACTGAAGAGAAAGAGAAATGCTTGTTGGAAAGGAGAAATGAAAACTAATTTTTTTTTTTTTTTTTGAGATGGAGTCTCACTCTGTCGTCCAGGCTGGAGTGCAATGGCGTGATATCCGCTCACTGCAAGCTCCACCTCCCGGGTTCATGCCATTCTCCTGCCTCAGCCTCCTGAGTAGCTGGGATTATAGGCGCCCGCCACCACGCCTGGCTAGTTTTTTGTATTTTTAGTAGAGACGGGGTATCACCATGTTAGCCAGGATGGTCTCGATCTCCCAACCTCGGGATCCGCCCGCTTCAGCCTCCCAAACTGCTCCCAACTGCTGCGCCTGGCAATGAAGACTAATTTTTAAATGTTGAGTGCTACCAGGGAGACCAGCCTGTATCATGAGTAACAGTGGAGCCTTTCAGGACAACTAGGAAACTTCAGAGGGACTCTGAGACCCTGGGTGGTACAGACAGTTGTCACCCTGGATAACGCTGCCACACTTCTTGCTGGCAACCATTTCCCTTCAATTCACTTAAACAAAAACAAAAACAAAAAACCCTCTCAGGTGCCTCAGGCCTTTTCTTGATTTTAAAACATTATTCTCTTTTCTATATTTATAAAAAGCAAAAAAGACAGGAACTAGGTGTATGTGCTAAAGTAGAAAAGAACACTTAAGGCCAGGCGTGGTGGCTCACACCTGTAATCCCAGCACTTTGGGAGGCTGAGGCAGGCAGACTGCCTGAGGTCGGGAGTTCAAGACCAGCCTGACCAGTATGGTGAAACCCTGTCTCTACTAAAAATACAAAAACTAGCCGGGCATGGTGGTGGGTGCCTGTAATCCCAGCTACTTGGGAGGCTGAGACAGGAGAATCCGGGAGGAGGAGATTGCAGTGAGCGGAGACCAGGACGTTGCACTCCAGCCTGGGGAACAAGAGTGAAACTCCATCTCATAAAAACAAAAAAGAAAAAGAAAAGGACACTTAAACTAGATAACAGTGGAGGGTCAAGTAGTAACCCCAAGGCTCTGAGTTCAGTAAGGAAATAAATCTAACATGAATGCCCTCTCCTCTCAACAATCTATTGACTTGGAGAACATTTCCTTCATTGCTGCATCAGCGATGAGCTTTATGCTGTGAAATTCTCAAAACCTAAAGCTTATGAAATGGTCTCAATGTCCAAAGAGCACTAAGAACTCATTACCTACAAAATGATACCAAGTAACTGTTTCATCATCTTTACTGCACCTTTACAATATTTGAGTGGCTATGTGAAATAGTCACAGGTTAGAAACACATCATAGTCCAAAAGTTAAATAATATCTCACAGGTAATCATTTCAGTCACAGGAAGTGGAACCAGGATTGAAGAGGGTGTTGAACAAGCTACGGAAGTGGATATAGTATACCTGTAGTCATTACTAAGCAGAGTTCTCAGATTTGATCAAGGTTAATTCAGTGAGGAATGGAATATAGACAAGAATAGGCAGCAAGATTAGCAGGAAGCAGTCAGATCAAGTAGCCAATCAGGAATTCAAGTGGTCCTTGAAAATGGAAAGGTGATTGAATTGAGGCATACAGTGAGATATCATTCTGTGGCTCTGGGAAAGTAAAATTGGTTGGCGTGTTAATATGGAATAGGGTTTCTACAAGGCTGCTTAAAGAATGTTCCCATCCTCTGAGAACTGAAGGGAGTTCCAAATAGGCAGTTTGTGACTGATGATGAGCATGATGAGCATGTTTATATAACAGCCGGCAGAAGAGTTGGTCACACCCACACATTTTACATAAAGGTAAATATATGGCTGGGCGTGCAGGCTCATACCTGTAGTCTCAGCACTTTGGGAGGTCAAGGCGGGTGGATAATTTGAGGTCAGGAGTTCGAGACCAGTCTGGCCAACATGGTGAAACTCCATCTCTACTAAAACACAAAAATTAGCCAGGCATGGTGGTACATGACTGTAGTCCCAGCTACTCAGGAGGCTGAGGCAGGAGAACAGCTTGAACCCGGGAGGTGGAGATTGCAGTGAGCCAAGATTGCACCACTGCACTCCAGCCTAGGCCACAGAGACTCCGTCTCAAAAATAAGTAAATGTAGCTGGACATGGTGGCTTATACCTAGCTACTTAAGAGGCTGAGGCAGGAGGATTGCTTGAGGTCAGGATTTAGAGACCAGCCTGGGCAACACAGGGATACTCTGTCTCTAAAAAAATTTTTAAAGTACCACCACCATGCCCGGCTAATATTTTTTGTATTTTTAGTAGAGATGGGGTCTCACCATGTTAGCCAGGCTGGTCTCAAACTCCTCACCTCAGGTGATCCACCCGCCTCAGCCTCCCAAAGTGCTGGGATTATAGGTGTGAGCCACTGTGCCCAGCCAATAACTTGCATTTCTAACAATTCCCAGGTTGTGCTGTCTGGGGAACCCTATTTTAAGAAACATCTCCCTATAACCTGATAGGTTATTTCCCCTAAGACCCAGATGAGTAAAAATTCATACACATTCGATGAAATTCCAGAAGTTACCTTCAAACTTTGCTACTCACTGAATGTCATGAAGATAGTGGAAAAAAAAAGAAAAAAACAAAAAACAACCTTGCAACTCAACAAGGGATTTGGTATTATCACATTTGAGAGCACTTCAGAATCTCAGGCCTGAACCCAGGGCTGCTAAATTAGGATCTGCAGTTTCTCACAATCTTCAGGTGATTTATATGGTCATCAAAGTTTGAAAAGCTGCCTTGAAACAGTCCTTCCTAAAACTGAAGTGGAGGAGAAGCAAAAATCATCTGGTAAATTGTTAAAAGTTATCTCAAATGCAACTCAAATTTACAGAATCCCAGGTGAGGCTCAGTAATCTGTATTTTTATCCTTCTCGCCAAATAATTCTGATGTGCAGGCAAGTTTGAAAACCACTGCTTTAAATGGATACTCCCCTTACCAAGCAGAAAGTAGGGTTTTGGAAACTCATGCAAGGGAAGCAAAAAGATGCCTCAGGAGGCATGAATACAGCAGGATTGATGCAAAAGGAAGCCGAAGTTTAACCAAAGACATTAATATATGCCTACAAAATATATGCCTACAAAAGAAAAAATTAATATATGCCTAGAAGTCAAGTGGTCTGCATGAATTCTGAAGACAAATGGAGAAACAAAGAACAAAATTTGTCAATGAATTTCCAGCACAGTCTAGGTTAAGGGAGTGACTTTCTTGACTGAATGACACAGACTCTGGACCACCTGATCGGTTATTACCTTAATGGAGGAATTATATTACAATGTACAGGTACTTTAATTAGAATGACCTGGCAGTTACTGAGGCAAAATTTTCTGCTCCTTTGTATCCTGTAATACAAGAAGGATCTACATGGATGTTCTCTTCTCTGAACTGTTTGGATGAACTGGTCAACGGCACTCATCATGCCAAAATCTGCACTGTGGTCATAATCTGTTATTTAATTAATTTCTCATATTTTTAATAAAAAGTTTGCCTGTATATTTTAGACAGAAATTACCTTACTGTGCTGAAATTCTGAGAAATCGTAGACAGTTTTCAAGGCCGGGCTCAAATGTCACCTCTACTACCCTTTGCTGTGCCTCCTGGCACTGTGCTTCTGATACTCTGTATGGTCCTCCATGACAGCGCGAGCACGATTATATTACCGGCAATTACTGATGCCCCCCTGGCTCATTTGTTGACTTCTTTAGAGCACAGATCATGTTTTATTTATTGTAGCAACTAAAACAATATTTGTTCAACCAATGACACCCATAAACAAAACTACCTGCCGAGGGCAGAGATGCAGGGGTAAAGTCATGCCAAGATTAAATCTCAGAAACCATTGTAGATTTTTCAGAGTTGACCAATGCATTTATTGTATTAATTCTAAAAAAAATGTTTACAATGTTTTCAGACTTCTAGACTTCAAAAGACAACTCTCCATATAATGTGTGTTTCTAGAAGGAAAAAATGTAACACTGTCCCCTTATTCCCTTATTTCTTTTTTTTTTTTTTTTTTTGAGACGGAGTCTCGCTCTGTCACCCAGGCTGCAGTGCAGTAGCGCGATCTCGGACCACTGCAAGCTCCGCCTCCCGGGTTCAGGCCATTCTCCTGCCTCAGCCTCCGGAGTAGCTAGGACTACAGGTGCCTGTCACCACGCCCAGCTAATTTTTTGTATTTTTAGTGGAGACAGGGTTTCACCGTGTTAGCCAGGATGGTCTCGATCTCCTGACCTCGTGATCCACCTGCCTCAGCCTCCCAACGTGCTGGGATTACAGGCATGAGCCACCACACCCAGCCCCATTGTCCCCTTATTTCTAACTGGTATCTGAGAAAAAGAGGCCTCACTCAGTATTGGTATAGGGAAGGGGGAAGTTCATTTCCAGCAGAAGTTAATACTCCAGAACTAATAAAATCTAATTATTTAATCTGCTATTACATACCTATAAACCATGAATGGCATATCAAGAAGAAATAATCTGTGACACATTTAAAGCTTTTTAAAATGATGAAACGTATTTGTCAAATGTAACAAGGATTCACCTTCTGATGTAGAATAGTGTCCCAGTCTAGCATTAACATTATTAGTGAACAAGGCTATGCTCTTCGAGTACATTCCATTTGCCCCCAATCCCTATCTTCTGTGTCAGTAATAATATAAAAATCACCAGCTGGCTTTTATAGGTGCCTTCTTTTTTTTTTGAGACGGAGTCTCGCTCTGTCGCCCAGGCTGGAGTGCAGTGGCGCAATCTTGGCTCACTGCAACCTCTACCTCCCAAGTTCAAGCCACTCGCCTGCCTCACTCCCAAGTAGCTGGGATTACAAGAGCCCACCACCACCCCCGGCTAATTTTTATATTTTTAGTAGAGATAGGGTCTCACCATGTTGGCCAGGCTGGTCTCAAATTCCTGACCTCAAGTGATCCACTTGCCTAGGCCTCTCAAAGTGCTGGGATTACAGGCGTGAGCCACCATGCCTGGCCTATACAGTGCTTTCTATTTGCCAGACATTGTGCTAAGCACTTTAAAGCACATTATCTCATTTTATCCTCAGATCGGCTCCATAAAATAGCTACCATTATTACCTCTACATGTATATAGATATACGTGTGTGTGTGTATATATACATATATATATACACACATACATTGAAAGTCTTACCAGTGTTTTAACTTTTTCCTTCAACCACTATACATATTTTAAAGAGCTTAAGAGGAGAAACAACCGTTTGTGTTTTTACATTTTCCCAGATACCATTTCAGCTCCTTTTTATTTATCTCTGAAGTTCTAGTATTACCACTGGTATAATTTTCCTTTGGCCTAAAGACCTTCTTATATATTTATTTTAGAGCAGAACTTCTGACAACACATTCTCTTAGATCCTCTTCATCTGAAATGTCTCTTTTTTCTTTTTGCCTTAATTGCTGAAGGATATTTTTGCTGGATATAGAATTCTGGATGGACATTTCTCTCAGTACTTTAAAGATGTTCTGCAATTACTTGAATCACTGAAAGGCTTAAAGTTGGGGACCGGCTCTATCACATACATGTTTTACAGAAAGGTTCATTACTTTTATATCTTCATTGTGGACCATAGCCTTTATCATCACTAAATCTTTGTCTCATTTATGAGTTTTTAAATTTTGCTTCGAACCTAAACTTTTGTAACTCCTTTTTATTTCCTACAATGTGGAGTTTATCGGGGACAGCATAGGCAATTGGAAATATATAACTGGAGTTTAGAAGAGAAGTCTAGGTAGGAAAATGGATCTAGAAGTCATTGATATTTTGGTGGTAATTGAGTCAACTGATAATTAGGGGAAAGTTGGGGAAACTAAATGCTGAGGACTATCATATGGAAGAGGGATGTTTGAAGGAGGAATAACTGTTCAAGGAAATTGGGTCATGAGTGGCAACAGGAAATTTAGGAAGGATGTAGTGGCCAAAGGTATCATATAGGCATTGTATATGTATGTAGATATATATATTTCAATGTAGATATATGTCTACATATATATACAATGTATGCATGTAGATATAACATACATTGAAAGTATAAATACATATCTATATATCTACATACATTGAAAGTGTATACAGATATATATACACATACACACACACATATATACAATTACAAGGGAGGGGGGCTAGAATAAAGAAACCTATATGGGTTGCAATACTTTTATGTTTTATTTAGAGGTAAAATCCTAACTCTAAGTAGGCAGGTTAGGTATATATTTTGTAATTCCTACAGCAAAAACATAGCACAGATATGACCAAAAGCCAATTAATAAAACATAACACTGAAAAATATTCAATTAATCCAAAAGTAGGCAGAAAAAAGAAACAGAAGCAGCCCCCCAAAAAAGAGATAATCAGAAAATAAACAAATAGGAAACCTAGATCCAATCATTATCAATCATATTAAATATAAATGGTCCAAAACACATTAATTAAAAGACGCTGTCAGTTTACATTTAAAAGAAAAACAAAAAAACAATAAACCATTTGAAAATATAATGATATAGCCTTTGGAAGGCCGAGGCGGATAAATCACCTGAGGTCAGGAGTTCGAGATCAGCCTGGCTAAGATGGTGAAACCCCATCTCTACTAAAAATACAAAAATAAGCCAGGCGTGGTGGCAGGCGCCTGTAATCCCAACTACCTGGGAGGCTGAGGCAGGAGAACTGCTTGAAGCCCGGAGGCAGAGGTCGCAGTGAGGGGAGATTGTGCCACCGCACTCTAACCTTGGTAACAGAGCAAGACTCCGTCTCGAAAAAAATTAAAAATTAAAAAAATAGGCCAGGCGCGGTGGCTCATGCCTGTAATCCAAGCACTTTGGGAGGCTGAGGCAGGCAGATCACGAGGTCAGTAGATCGAGACCATCCCGGCTAACACGGTGAAACCCCGTCTCTACTAAAAATACAAAAAAATTAGCCGGGCATGGTGGCGGGCGCCTATAGTCCCAACTACTCGGGAGGCTGAGGCAGGAGAACGGCGTGAACCTGGGAGGCGGGGCCTGCAGTGAGCCGAGATCGCACCACTGCACTCCAGCCTGGGCGACAGAGCAAGACTCCGTCTCAAAAAAAAATTAATTAATTAATTAAATTTTTAAAAAACCATTTAATACTAATATAAAATTAGTGTTTTATATTAGTAATATAATACTGTTTTTGACTAGTGTTAGAATGACATATCTTTACCCTTTTGCTTTTAATCTATATATCATGATATTCATTTATTTTTTAATTTGTAAAAATAGAGATGGGGTTTCTCCATGTTGCCCAGGCCGGTCTTGAATTCCTGGGCTCAAGCCACTTGCCCACTTCAGCCTCCCAAAATGCTGGGATTATAGACGTGAGCCACTGCACCTGGCCTGTTCTTTTTTATTTATTCATTTTATTTATTTCTTTATTTTGAGATTGAGTCTTGCTCTGTTTCCCAGGCTGGGGTGCAGTGGCATGATCTCGGCTCACTGCAGTATCCAACTCCTGGATTCAAGTGATTCTCTTGCCTCAACCTTCTGAGTAGCTGGGACTACAGACGTGCGCCACCACGCCAGGCTATTTTTCTCTTTTTAGTAGAGATGGGGTTTCACCATGTTGTTCAGTCTGGACTCGAACTCCTAACCTCAGGTGATCCACCCGCCTCGGCCTCCCAAAGTGCTGGGATTACAGGCGTGAGCCACCATGCCTGGCCAAATAATGGTTTTTAATATAATGATTATTACCTGAAATAAAGGTTATTTCAGAATGATAAAGGGGTCAAATAATCAAGAGGACAAAACTTTAAATGTTCCTGCATCTAATAACAGGGCCTCAAAATACAGGACTCATAAACAGAATTTCAAGGAGAAAGAGAACAAACCCATAACAATCATTGTAGAATTCAACATTCCTTTCTCAGTAATCACTAGAACAAGCAGACAGGAAATCAGCAAGGATACAGAAGACCTTAACACGATCAACCAACTTGACCTAATTATTATTTATGAAACACTTTACCTAATAGCAGCGTCTTTCCTATTACAAACTGAACATTTACCTAAACAAACCATGTTTCAGGCCATACACAAACCTCTAAATTTTTTTTTTTTAATTCATCATACCAAGTATGTTCTCTAACCATAATGGAATTAAATTAGAAACCAACAACAAAGATGTCTGGGAAATCCCTAAATGTTTGAAAATTAAACAATATGTTTTAAAATAAATCATGGGTCAAAGAGTAAGTCATAACAGAAATTTTATAATATTGTGAACCAAATGAAAATGAAAATAAAACACATATCACAAATTCTAAGATATGTTTTTAAAAGTGCACAAAGTGGCTGGGTGCAGTGGCTCATGCCTGTAATCCCAGCACTTTGGGAGGCTGAGGCAGGTGAATCACCTGAGGTCAGGAATTCGAGACCAGCCTGGCCAACATGGTGAAACCCCATCTCTACCAAAAATACAAAAATTAGCTAGGTGTGGTGGTGGGCACCTGTAATCCCAGCTACTTGGGAGGCTGAGGCACGAGAATAATTTCAACCTGGGAGGTGGAGGCTGCAGTGAGCCAAGATTGCACCACTGCACTCCAGCCTGGGCAACAGAGCAAGATTTTGTCTTTTAAAAAAAAAAAAAAAAAAAAGCATAAAGGAGGACAGTGGTTTAGCCTGGAATCCCAGCACTTTGGGAGGCCAAGGCAGGAGGATTGCTTAAGCCCAAAAGTTCAAGACCAGCCTGGGCAATATAGTGAGATCTTGTCTCTATTTAAAAAGAAAGAAAAAAAAATCAAAGAAAATGAGGTATATATGCACAATAGGATATTATTCAGCCATTTAAAAAGTGAAATCTATAAAGTTTGAGGTTTGGAAAATAAAACCTGTTTGCAGCAACACAGAAAGAACTGGAGGACATTATGTTAAGTGAAAGAGGCCAAGGACAGATAGACAAGTATCACATATTCTCATTCATATATGAGATATTAAGAAGTTGATCTCATGAAGATAGGCAGTAGAATGATGGTTACCAGAGGCTGGGAAGCGGGTAGAAATGAAGACAAGTTGATTCATGGGCATAAAAACTCGGTCAGATAGAAGGAATAAGTTTCAGTTTTTGTTTGCACAGTAGGGTGACTATGGTCAGCAATAACTTAGTGTATATTTTTAAAATAGCTAGAACATTTGTTATGCTCCCAATACAAAAAAAAAGGATAAACATCTGAGATGATGGATAGCCTAATTAACCTGATTTGATCATTACACATTGCATGAATCTATCAAAATATTACATGTACTCTTATAAATATATACACTTCACCTTAAGGAAACAGTGAAAAAAAAAAGGTGTGAAACAACCACCACCACAACAAAATCAAAGAGGAAAATCTTTGTGAACTTCGGTTATTCAGGCCTGGAATCAGCAAACCATGGCCAATCCACTACCTGTTTTTGTAATAATCAAAAGAATCAAAAACTATCTGACCTTTTACAGAAGAAGTCTGGCAAGCTCTGGGTTAGGCAGAGTTGTCAGATGAACACCAAATGTGTAAAAGAAAAAATGTGGTAAATCAGACTTCATCAAAATTTAAAACTTATGCTCTGGGAAAAAGACACTGCTAAGAGAATGAAACGCAAGGCACAGATGGGGAGAAAATACATGAACATCACACAGCCTAACAAAGCACTTATATCCAAAATATATAAAGAACTCTTACTATCCAATAATAAGAAATTGGCTGGGCATGGTGGCTCATGCCTGTAATCCCAGCACTTTGGGAGGTGGAGGCAGGCAGATTGCCTGAGCTCAGAAATTCAAGACCAGCCTGGGCAACATAGTGAAACCCCATCTCTATTAAAAATACAAAAATCAGCCAGACATAGTGGCATGTACCTGTGGTTCCCAACTACTTGGGAGGCTGAGGTGGGAGGATCACCTTGAGCCCAGGGTCGAAGGGAATGACAGGCTGCAGCGAGCCAAGATCATGCCACTGCACTCCAGCGTGGGTGAAAGGGCGAGACTCTAAAAAAATAAAATAAAAGAAGAATAACAATAAAGAAAGCAACTCAATTAAACATCTTAAATAAAGATTTTGGTATCTTGGCCAGGCATGGTGGCTCATGCCTGTAATCTCTGCACTTTTGGAGGCCGAGGCAGGCGGATTGCTTAAGCCCAGGAGTTCGAAATCAGTCTGGGCAATATATTAAAACCCCATCACTATAAAAAAATACAAAAACTAGCCAGGTGTGGTGGTGCGCACTTGCAGTCTCAGCTACTTGGGAGGCTGAGAGGTGGGAGGATGGCTTGAGCCCAGAAGGTGGAGGCTGCAGTGAGTGGTGACTGTGCCACTGCTCTCCAGCCTGAGCAACAGAGCAAGACTCTATCTCAAAAAAAAAATCAGTATTTTTCCAAAAACAATGATATACAGATGGCAAATAAAAAGATGCACATAAAAAGAGGCTCAGAACCATTAGTCATTAGGGACAAGCAAATTAAAACCAGAAGGAGCCACCACCATATACTTATTAAGGTGGCTAAAAAAAAAAACAACTACAAAACTGACAATGTCAAGTGCCAGGGAGGACACAGGGCAACTAGAACTCTTCACACATTTGCAGGTAAAAATGCAAAATGGTACAGCTACTTTGGAAGACAGTTTTGGCAGTTTCTTATAAACATACGACCCAGAAATCATACTCCTAGGTATTTACTCAAAAGAAATGAGTATTGCGTTCATACAAAAAACATTATGGAAATGTTTAGGGCAGCTTTATTCATAGCTCCCAAAAACTAGAAATAACTGAAATATTCAACTATTGAGCACATAAATGCACTGTGATACACTCATGTAAGGGACTGCTACTCAGCAATAAAGAAACTACTGACACAACAACATAGATGAATCACAAATACATTATGCACTGTACATGCATAAACTATTTAAAAAATTAAAATACCTTTTTAAAAATCAAACAGGCCAGGTGTGGTGGCTCACGCCTGTAATCCCAGCACTTTGGGAGGCCGAGGCCAGCAGATTACCTGAGGTCAGGAGTTCAAGACCAGCCTGGCCAACATGGTGAAACCCTGTCTCTACTAAAAATATCAAAAGTGAGCCAGGAGTAGTGGCGGGCGCCTGTAATCCCAGCCACTCAGGAGGCTGAGACAGAAGAATCGCTTGAACCCAGGAGGCAGAGGTTGTGGTGAGCTGAGATCGCGCCATTGCGCTCCACCACGGGCAACAAGAGCAAAACTCCGTCTCAAAAATAAATAAATAAATAAATAAAAGTCAAATAGTACATGAAAAAATTATGTGATCAAGAGAGGTTCGCTGCAAGAATGTTAGGGTGAATCAATATAAGATCTACTAATATGATTCTATGAATATACACTACTGTAATATGTAGCAAGCAGGAGGAAAACTATATGATCATCTTAAAAGATGCTAAGGTGACATTTGACAAAATATAATAGCCGTATCTGATTTAAAAAAAAAACTTCAACAGAAAAACAATTGAAACAGGCAAATACACTCAAACATTAAAGGCCTCAAACCAACAGCTAACCATTATACATCTGCATCAGTTCCACTGAATATACTAGATGCCCATCATTATAACTAACATGTGACACTGTGGTGGAGGTGGTGGTAGGGAATGTAATTTTTTTTTTCTTTTTTTATTACCCAGGTTCCCATCAATGGTAGAGGCAGTGTAATTTGAAGAGAAAAAGGAGATATAAGAAAATCAGATGTGTACATTATTCATGTTTGCAAATGATACAACTTTATTCCTAGATAAAGTTATTCTGATCAAAGGAAAAGCTACAAGAAACAATTAGAAAAAAGAACAGGTGGCTGAATTCAAAATTTTTAAGTTAATGAGTTTTCAACTAGAATCCCCCTAGGAGAGCAGGTATTTTTATAGACAAATTATAGATAAAATAAGATTTCATGGCATAAGTGAAAATATTTAGCAAATAAATTATAGTTCATCCAATTTTGTAAAAAGTATGTACATACACATGTGCCAGGTGCAGTGGCTCACGCCCGTAATCCCAACATTTTGGGAGGCTGAGGCGGGCAGATCGCCTGAGCTCAGGAGTTCGACATCGCCTGAACAACATGGTGAAACCCCATCTCTACTAAAAAATACAAAAAATTAGCTGGGCGTGGCAGTGAGCACTATAGTTCCAGCTACTTGGGAGGCTGAGGCAGGAGAATCGCTTGAACCTGGGAGGTGGAGGTTGCAGTGAGCCGAGATCGTGCCACTGTACTCCAGCCTGGATGACAGAAGAAAAAAAAAAGAAGTATGTACTTTTTTGCTCAAAAGAAAAAAAAAAGTATATACGTAATGTACGTATACATGTTCACCTAAAGATGGTTACCTAACGAGAGGAACCAAAATATTAATGTTCTGGGTTTTCTAAATTTTCTACATTACTTTCCTGATAAAGAGAAAAAGCAAAAAATAAAATTTAAAGGTTTTACTAGATTTCCAGAAGCATTATTTATGAAAGTCAAAGCTTTTTTCCTAAACTAATTATCAAAATCACAGACTAATGAATAAATGAATGTCAAGAGCTCAAAAATGGGGTGAAAAAACTATGGCCAGCCACAACCTGTTTCTGTAAATACAGCTTTATTAGAACACAGCCACACTCATTTGTTTACTTATTGTCTATGGCTGCTTTCATTCTACAAGGGCAGAGCTGAGCAGCTGTGACAGAGCCAGGTGGCCTACAAAACCTAAAATATTTACCAATTGGTGCCCTAAGAACAAGTTTGCCAATTCCCTGATCATTAGATCATCTAGTCCATCTATACTGCACAGGTGAGTAAACTGAGGTCTACAGAAGAATGACTTCTCTATGGTCCAAAGTCAAGTTAAGAAAGAAGCAATGAAGACTCCATTTCCATGGTACTTTCCACCACCTGACCAAGAAACTCTCAAAACAGACATCCTGCTGTTTGGGAGGTAAACCTCAGAGTCTCCTATCACATCGCAAGTGAGTATATTTACCAATAAATTGATGAGAAGAGGACCTTGGGCCTAGTCAGTATCCAAGAACACCTGCTAAAGGTCTGAGTAAACCTTAGTACATTCTAGAAAAAGTTAATTTAAAAACCACATAGGCGGGGCACAGTGGCTCATGCCTGTAATCCCAGCACTTTGGGAGGCCCAGGCGGGCGGACTGCCTGAGGTTAGGAGTTTGAGACCAGTCTGGTCAACATGGTGAAACCTCGACTCTACTAAAAATACAAAAAAATAAGCCGGGCATGGTGGCATGCACCTGTAATCCAAGTTACTCAGGAAGCTGAGGCAGGAGAACTGCTTGAACCAGGGAGGTGGAGGTTGCAGTGAGCCGAGACCACACCACTGTATTCCAGCCTGGGTGACAGAGTGAGACTCCATCAAAAAAAAAAAAAACATAAGCACAGACTAGGGGAGGTTTAAAAACAAACATGCTAGGCGCCATGTCCGGCCACGAAGTTGGTAAGAAGAAGTCACTGAAACAGCCCAAGAACCAGGCCAAGGAGATGGACGAGGAAGATAAGGCTTTCAAGCAGAAACAAAAAGAGGAGCAGAAGAAACTCGAGGAGCTAAAAGCGAAGGCCGCGAGGAAGGAGCCCTTGGCCACAGGTGGAATTTAAAAATCTGGAAAAAAGTAAGCTGTTCCTTGTGCCTGAGGAGATGGTGACCCTTTATTTCATCCGTATTTAAACATCTGTATTCCCTGCCATAACTTCTTTTGCCACCTATAGCTGGAATTAAGTGTTGTCTTGGAGCTGTTGTACATTTATGAATAAACTTTTGTAAAAAAAAAAAAAAAAAAAAAACAAACTTAGAGTGACTCATCATCTCTTTAGTTGTTTTCACTAAGTCATTCCTACCAAAACTGTGAATTCAAAGTAAAACCAGCTCAGAATCTTGCCAGAGTCTGTTGTTTGGTCCTTGTTCTCCCCTAAACTTTGTATCATCTGAAATTAAACAAACTCGTTTGAAAGGAAAAAAAAAAAAACAGATGCTGAGAGTATAATCTGGTTCAGTCTTCTAAATGGCACACACTGTAACCCAACAATCCAGTCCCACTCCTAGGAACCTACTCCACAGAAACACCAGCTTAAGTGACTAAAGATACTTCTCTAGCACATTTAGGACAGCGCTGTCTGTAACAGCAAAAAGGGCCTGAATTCTAGGCAAATAAATATCAGCAAATGCAGTTATATGTTAATAAAGAAGGGGGCACTTCATGTCTTTACCTTACAGAGGGTCCTAACCTTCTGAGCATGTAAATTTGTGACTCTTGCCATAAACAATCTCCACTGTTAGGTTTCTTCCGAGACACAGAAGATTCACAACTCATGCCATTAAGGCAGTTAAGGACAACCGCATACCTGGAAGAAGGTAATCTTCCCAGTTTACAGAGGATCAGAGATCCAATGCATTTCACCTGGATAATTCAGACTCAAAAGTTCAAATACATATCTGAAATTACAGCAAAGTCACTTTAAAACTTTTTATTCTTTGCACAGCACTTTGAAAGCACAGTACAGTCATAAAGTGGAGAAATGAGTAACTTACTGAATGAGACTTTCAGAAGTGTGTGAAATAATTTTGATGTCTACAGAAACAGGGAAAAGTGCACTTTCTTTCTGTCTACTTGTTCTCTTGATTACCGTGAGAAGAGTGTTGAAGTCTACAATATTGTTAAGGATGTGTCTGGTTCTCCTTGGAGTTCTACGAGTCCTCATGTATTTTGAGGCTCTGTTATTAAGTTCATAAACCTTTAGGAAGGATTGTTTTAGGATGGGCTAAGATGTTATTCACTGTTTTAAATGTTGGACCACTTCTTGGTCCAAGGACAAGAGAAATTCCACACAGATTAATATACGCATTTCTGAAATACTTTTTTTTTTTTTTTTGAGACGGAGTCTCACTCTGTTGCCCAGGCTGGAGTGCAGTGGCCGGATCTCTCGGCTCACTGCAAGCTCCGCCTCCCAGGTTTACGTCATTCTCCTGCCTCAGCCTCCCGAGTAGCTGGGACTACAGGCGCCCGCTACATCGCCCGGCTAGTTTTTTTGTATTTTTTAGTAGAGACGGGGTTTCACCGTGTTAGCCAAGATGGTCTCGATCTCCTGACCTCGTGATCCGCCCGCCTGGGCCTCCCAAAGTGCTGGGATTACAGGCTTGAGCCACCGTGCCCGGCCTCTGAAATACTTTTTAACTCCCACAAATAGAATATACACAAAGACCTCAAAAGAGGCACTATGAACATTCTGAAATCGAGCAGGAAGCCATATTTCTAGTAAAATATATAAACTGCACCTACTGAATGTTGACATTGGGTATGAATCACATGGCCATGCCGTTTCCCAAGTGTGTGAATTACAGAACATATCCATGAGTAGAGAGGAGTCTAAGCATAACTTTCTTAGCAAATCTCAGGGGGTTCCATAGATAAATAATTTGGCCAGTGACTCCTGAGAAAGAGGTTTTATATAGGAGAATCCAGACACACTAGGACATACTAACATCTCACAATTCAGTTTGCATATCAACATTTACACTTTTATAACACTGAAATTCTCTGAGTTATCAAATTTAATTTCTCAACCAAAAGTCTCTGAATCCTAATCCTTCCTTCCCTTCTGGCCTATATATATGACTCTTAGTTTAATTTTACCAGGACTGTGGCAGATTTTCTAATTATGTGTTAACTGACTGCCTCTTCACCCTACCACAAAGAACAACAAATAATGGAAAGTCATCTCACACATGACCCCAAATCTTATTGCAGAAATGCGATACCATCACATACACAAATACCGCGGGGCCCAGAGTCTCCACAAAGGAGGACCTCACTCAGCCAGATCGCTGGGGCTACCCAAGCTGTGCAGGATTTAGGGCAAATACAAGGCCAGAAAAAAAAGAGATGTTAGGTAAATTCTCACTGGTCTAACAGAGGCAGACTGCCTACAATGAGTCCAGGGGAGCTTTCTGCAATGATGTGAAATGCCCCAAATGCTCTACATTTGTGTGGTGCAATACACGTGAATACAGAGCACTTGGAATGAATGTATAATAGCTGGTGCCACTGGAGAAACTGAAGTTTTCATTTTACTTAATTTTTTTTTAAGAGATGGGTTCTCACTCTGTCACCCAGGCTGGAGAGTGGTGGCACAGTCCACAGCTGACTAGAGCCTCAAACTCCTGGCCTCAAGCAATCCTCAGGCTGGTCTTGAACTATTGCCTCAAGTGATTTCCCACCTCAGCCTCCCAAAGTATTGAGACTACAGGTGTGAGCCACCACGCCTGGCCTAGTTTCAATTAATTTAACTCTCCACATGTGGCTAGCAGCTACCATACTGGACAGTACAGAGGGTGAAAACAATCCACAGGCTTTGACTCAACATTCAGTTCCACAATTACCTGTCCTGGCTACTGCATTCAAGAGATTTAACCAGGCACTACAGAGACTGAATGGGACATTCCCTGCCCAAAGTAGGGTGTAATGAAGGAAGGGCCAGATCATTAACAGGCCATTTCAGTTCCAAGTCTTAACAGATAAAGATATAAAGGGGTTAAATAAGTAAGAGGATAAAACAATTCTTCCTAAAGGTGTATGGACTTTAGGAAGGAGCCTCAAAATACATGAATACAGAGCCTCAAAATACATGAAGATTGCGAGAACTTCAAGGAGAAACAGACAAATCCTTCACAATAGCTGTCAACTTCAACATTTCTCTCAGTGATCAACAGAACAAGTAGAAAGACAGATCTTAATAACACTATCAACAAACTTGACCTAATTGATATTCATGCAATACTCCACCTAACAAAAGCAGAATACAAAATTCTTTTCAACTACATATGGAACATTCCTTAGACTGATAAAATTTTGGGGTGCAAAACAAACCTCTAAAAATGTTTTGCAAAATTAAAGTCATACAAAGTATGCTCTCTGAACAAAATGAAATGAAATTAGAAATCAGTAACAGAAAGATACCTAAAAAAATCCCCAAATATTTGGAAACTAAAACAATTAATACACATGGTCCTGGAGGTTAAGGGGGTGGGAACCAAAGGAACTCAGCCCCACCTGGGGGTACAGGGAATGGTGATCAGAGAAGGCAGGCTGGAGAAGGTGATGGATGGGTGACTAGGAGTTATGTGTGTGGGAACTACAAAGAAATCAATATTACTAGATCAATTTGAGATGAAGAGAAGAAATAAGGAGTGAATAAGGAAAAGAGAAATAAGAGAGATGTAAAAAGTAAAGTAGAGGTTCCTCTCCAAAGACTTTCCTCCCTAATTAGGAATAAATAGTAACTTCTCTTAGAAGCAAAATTTATTCAAAGACCTGTGCTAACATTCTTAAATATCTGCTAGCCGTAATAAAGAAATAAATGTGCTTTATGTTCTTAGCTCCCACAATGTAGCCTAAATATTTGCCCTGGCATGCTTTTAGTGGTCCAAGCAAGCATTAGGTCATAGCCTGTTCCTCTTCCTTATT
Source organism: Macaca thibetana thibetana (assembly GCF_024542745.1). Classification (NCBI taxonomy): domain Eukaryota; kingdom Metazoa; phylum Chordata; class Mammalia; order Primates; family Cercopithecidae; genus Macaca; species Macaca thibetana. Next base: position 56,238,809 of record NC_065593.1, on the reverse strand, counting down.
TAAAAGTGTTTTACCTTTCTCAACATTCCACAAGTTACTTCTTCCTTCCTTTGTTCCCCTCTACCTTTGCCTCTTTAAAAAAGTTCTAAGTTACTAGCCAATCAGGACAAATACAGAATGTGAGGTCCCGTTCCAGCCAATGGAAACGGGACACAGCAGTAGGATAGACGCATCAGGTTAAAAATGACCCTGTCTTCTTTGTTCGGTGTACTCTCGTGGCAAAACTGCTGGCGAGTGTACCCTTTCTGCAGGAAGTAAAAATGGCCTTACTAAATCAATTACATTTATGTTCAAGTGCTATTTATTTATGGAACCGGAGAACAAGCATTTCAAACAGGAGATTCAGAAGTCAGTTCATGCTTGACTCCTTGTCTCCCCCTCACCACATCCCAGCCTAACCAATCTATCATTAAGGATTCATTCTAACTGCTGAATTATTTTCTACCAGGTGCGGTGGCTCACACCTGTAATCCCAGCACTTTGGGAGGTCAAGGCAGGTGGATCACTTGAGGTCAGAAGTTTGAGACCAGCCTGACCAACATGGTGAAACCCCCTTCTACTAAAAATACAAAAATTAGCCATGCATGGTGGCACACACCTGTAGTCCCAGCTATTCAGGAGGCTGAGGCAGGAGACTCCTTGAACCCAGGAGGCAGAGGTTGCAGTGGGCCAAGGTCATGCCACTGTACTCCGGCCTGGGCAACAGAGTGAGACTCTGTGTCAAAAAGTAATAATAATAAAATAAAATAAAATTGAATTTGCAATAATCCAGGAAATAATCCTAGTTATATACCTAAGAGAAATGAAAACATATGTATAGATAAAAACATGTACACCAATGTGCTTAGCAGCATTATTCATAATAGCCAAAAAGTGGAAACAGTTCCAATGTCCATGAACTTACAAAATGAATAAGCAAACCATGGTCTCTGGGCACAGAGGTGTGTGCCTGTAACCCTAGCTACTCTGGAGGCTGGAAGGCTGAGGCAGGAAGCCTGAGCCCAGGAGTTTGAGCATTGCAAGACCCTGTTTCCATGGGGAAAAAAAAAAAAAGTGGTATAACCATACAATGAAGTGTTATTCAAATACAGTACTGATACATGCTAAGATATGCATAAACCTTGAAAACATTAGGCTAAATGACAGAAGTCATACATTATATGATTACATTTAACAAGAAAACTCCCTAAGAGACAAATCAACAGAGAATGAAAGTAGATTAGTGGCTGCCAGGGGATGAGCAGGAGGGAGGTGAAGAACAGCCTGGGCAACACAGTGAGACTCCGTCTCAAAAGGAAAAAAAGAATTAGAATAATTAGTGTCAGTGTTAAGCTAGTGCTGAGATCATAGCCACTGTCAACAGGCACTCAAAGAGAAGGAAGAACAAGGTGCGCAACAGGACTCAGGGAAGATCTCCCAGGAAGCGGGATTCGAGCCTGGCTAAGGAGCAGGAAGGGAAAAGGGCATCAGCTAGGATTTGCTCCTGCCTTACCCAGATTACCACCTGCCCACCCTGACTACTACTCTCACCCCCATGTCTCCACCATTACGGGTCTTTAGTCAAAGAGAAGACACGGGGTCTTGAGGGCTGAGGAGAGGAGGACCTAACAGAAGAGACCAGAGCTCCTGGTCTTAACATCCCCAGTCCTGTTATACACGTTTCAATACAAACTTCCAAACACGCCCCTGGGTGAGCACAATAGAAAAGCACAAACTGGCCGGGCGCGGCGGCTCACACCTGTAATCCCAGCACTTTGGGAGGCCAAGGCAGGCGAATCACCTGAGGTCCGAAGTTCGAGACCAGCCTGACCAACATGGAGAAACCCCCGTCTCTACTAGAAATACAAATTAGCCAGGCGTGGTGGCACATGCCTGTAATCCCAGCTACTCTGGAGGCTGAGGCAGGAGAATGGCATGAACCCGGGAGGCGGAGCTTGCAGTGAGCCGAGATCGTGCCACTACACTCCAGCCTCCACCACAGGGCGAAACTCCGTCTCAAAAAAAAAAAAAAAAAAAGCACGAACTGTATGCAAGACTATTTATTACTGCATAACTAGGACACGCCTCTCGACTACTCACAAATCATGCTGTCCAGCTTTTTCAAAACCCTTTTGGCTCTCATTTAAATTCCCATGTTTAACCTCTTGAGGTACTGATACCTGAAAACAGATGTCATTAATTTCCCTTATAATCTTGACCTCCCTATTGTTCCTGAAAGTACTATCATTCTTAGGGAGGAACAGGTGATGCATTCCTCCCTCTACACTCTATGTGTCAAGGCCTGAAGAACTCTAAAGTACCTCCTGGACTGATCTTCCATTCAGGACTACAAAACCCACCAGCTATCTTGTCCTTGTCAATCCATCCTGCAGAACAGAAGCTATGCTAAACTTCGTGGCATGCCCCTGAAATTACACCCCACTCTTTCAAGATCTTCCGATCATCCCATACCCAAAATTAAAGATTTGAAATAGATTTGAGAGAGAGCTTCAGGCCACTTCCCCAGTAATTCTCTCAATTTTGGAGAAAGGGCTACACCAGTGGTTCAACAGCATCTCTGTGATGTGATGTGGTTATGTTTCATGTTTGTGCATGGTGCTGCTGGGAATACAGCATATCCCCTCGGGGTGTTCAGGAGTGAAAAAGGTCTTGAGGATCACAGTCTAGCCCCATCCTTATTCTACAGATGAGGGGGAAAGTACAGTTGCTATAGCCTGATCCTCTAGGTACTGCCCAACACAGCATACAAGGGAGCTTTGGTTTATTTCCTATTCACACACTGAGGCTCTTGTTAAACCGAGTTACTTGAGACTGCCCACACTTTACAACAAGTGCCTGCCACTCTTCCTGCTCCTTCCCCCTTCCTCCTTCAATCTGCCTGTCCTTACTCTCCACAAGCCCATCCAGGAAGCCTACACCCACACCAATCCCCTTAAACAGGGTATATAATCTCACCCTCCTTTAAATGCCCACTGCACTTTGTACCTCGCCTGTAGCAATCAGAAATTATACTGAAAAGATATTAAGTTGACACTGGTGGGAATAATATTATCAAACCAGTGACAAATTCTGTTTGAGGTAAATCTATGGTTCACGCATGGCATCTCTGCCACTGATCTCCACTGTCACAATTCTTAGAGGACATAAATCACTAACTCTCCCAGGATAACACCAGGGCTTTTGTTTTATGAAGTCATCAGAGGTTCCAAGTTTTAAAATTCCAGGTAAGTATTCTCAGAAGTATCACACAAGACTGAGACTGAAACACAAGAACAATTCTGTTTTACACATAATTTCTTAAAATTAGCAAATGCTTAATTTCAAAGTGCTGTCAGAACTTTACCAAATGGCTATTGAAAACACTTCCTATACAATCCTTCTCATCATATTGGCAATGTCATAAAACCTATAGGCTGAAGTAATTCTGAATTTAAAAAGTCAAAATAAATTAAAGCATTATTCAGCCATATGGCTTCAGCTTAAGCAAAACTCGGTGATTACAATTTTATACTAAAAAGTTGCCATCCTTACATTTTTTCCATATTTATCTTCAATAAATAAACCTTTCATGACTTTAGTAATATCAACTAATGTCTTTGCATTAAGTTATATTAGCTACAAAATACTGAGTTATTTCTTATATTAGGAGTGAGTTATTTTTCTTGTTAGGAATGTCACATGTCAGTAATTTAGCCAACACTGTAAACTATAAAAATTAATCAAATTACTCTAAATTACCAATAAAGTAAATTCCTCTTTCAGCCTTAGCAGTACAACAGGATTCAAATTCATCAGTCATACTTTTTTATGTGTTATTCGGATATCTTAAACCAGTTCTAAAATTTTTTTCTTCCATCTACACATTTACCTGATAGCCCTCCACCCAGGAAGTACAGACTATAAAACCGATGAAACTAGTACTGAGCCTAAACAACTCACTGTCATGTGCTGTTACTCATTCGAGGCAAGCGGGCATGTTCTAAAAGTTTAGAACTCAAAATGTCACTCATATCCGCGGGGGCCGGGGGTCGAGGGGAGGCAACTTAAGGGGAGGCAACTTAAGAAGGCGGGTCAATAGGTAATAGGTGCAGCAATCCACCATGGCACACGTATACCTATGCAACAAACCTGAACGTTCTGCACATGTACCCCGTTTTGTTTTTAGAAGAAATAAGGAAAAAAAAAGTCACATCCATTTTACCATAATCTTAAGAAATAATGTGTTGCAAAAGGTAAAACATTCAAATTAACATCGCAGCCAATAAACGAAAATGCCTGGCAAGCAATATGAAATAGCAATTCAAAAACAAAGTAACTCTTGCAATGAAAAACATTCACTGGGCCAGGTGAGGCGGCTCACGCCTATAATCCTAGCACTTTGGGAGGCGGTGGAGGGCAGATTGCCTGAGCTCGGGAGTTCGAGAACAGTCTGGACAACATGGTGAAACCCCGCCTCTACTAAAATACAAAAAATTAGCTGGGCGTCGTGGCGTGCACCTGTAGTCCCAACTACTCGGGAGGAGGCAGGAGAACTGCTTGAACCCAGGAGGCGGAGGTTGCAGTGAGCCAAGATCATGTGTGCCATTGCACTCCACCCTGGGCGACAGAGCGAGACTCTGTCTCAAAAAAATAAATAAAAAATAAAAATAAAAACATTCAGTGATCAAATTGTCCATCAAAACCCAATTAGAAAAGAACAACAACAACCAAAAAAAACAATTAGGACAATTTTTAGTTTCCTAAATCCAAAATATTTAGGGGTTATGACACCCGCTGTAGAATTATCAAAACTTATCTATTCCAAGTTCTCATCTACTAACAATAATTTATCCAACCAACTTTTGATGAGCACGGGCTATGTGCGAAACACTGTTACAGGAGCTGCAGGGGAATAAGCTCAATACTGTCTCTACAGAGTTAATCATTTCATATACGGATAGGACAAGTAGACACACAGTAGGCTCCAAGTGTCATTAAGAAAAACAAAATGTCAGGCCAGGCATGGTGGCTCACGCCTGTAATCCCAGCACTTTGGGAGGCTGAAGCAGACGAATCACCTGAGGTCAGGAGTTCGAGACCAGCCTGACCAACGTGGAGAAACCACGTCTCTACTAAAAATTCCAAATTAGCCAGGCATGGTGGTGCATGCCTGTAATCCCAGCTACTCGGGAGGCTGAGGCAGGAGAACTGCTTGAACTTCGGAGAGGCTGCAGTGAGCTGAGATCTTACCATTGCACTCCAGCTTGGGCACCAAGAGCAAAACTCCTCCTCAAAAAAAGAAAAACAAAATGTCACAAAAGTATCAAAGTAAACACTTTTTTTTAAAGGACACCTAGCTATAAATTGTAATTTAAGTCAGCATATGCAGAGCCATCAATCCTAAATATTATTTGCTAGGCCTTTAAGTAGGACTTAAAATTAGCTGAACTGCCCTGCCAAAATGTCTCAGCTCTAACCAGAAAAAACTTCCTCCAGGGGTGTATGCAATCCGGTCTCCATGTTTCAATTACCGGCTCTGGGTACAAAGACCAACATGTGATTTCTTAAGGTAAAAATTGTTACTATAAAACACGTACTAGGCCTGGCGAGGTGGCTTGCGCCTGTAGTCCCAGCACTTTGGGAGGCCCAGGTGGGCGGATCACGAAGTCAGGAGTTCGAGACCAGCCTGGCCAACATGGTGAAACCCCATCTCTACTAAAAATACAAACATTAGCCAGGTGTGCTGGTGGGCGCCTGCAATCCCAGCTGCTTAGGAGGCTGAGGCAGGAGAATCACTTGAGCCCGGGAGGTGGAGGTTGCAGTGAGCCAAGACTGCGCCATTGCACTCCGGCCAAGGTGACAGAGCAAGACTCCGTCTCAAAAAAAAAAAAAAAGTACTAAAATTAAGTTGGCAAGAATTTACATGTACTCTTTTCTACTTTTCTATAAGACATAAATACCTGACACTTGATTCATTCCCTTCATTATTCAGCCAGCCTCCCAGGACAAGTCTGACAACGATTCTGACCATCGGGCAAAAGTAATTACCTTTTTCAGTTTATGTTAGGACAGCCTACGTGGGTTTACATTTGGCTTAATATAATACTACCCTACTTCTCCAATAAGTAAGCATTTATAAAAAAACAGAAAGTTTTCAATTTAACCACTTCTACTACCCTAGCCTCTCTGAGAAAGCCATGACACACCTCACTTCAAGGAAAAAGGGTCCTTTTTCCTCACAAATATTTCCTCATAAACTTTTTATTTTAAATGCTTTTAAAACCAGATTTTGGCCGGGTGCGGTGGCTCAAGCCTGTAATCCCAGCACTTTGGGAGGCCGAGACGGCGGATCACGAGGTCAGGAGATCGAGACCATCCTGGCTAACACGGTGAAACCCTGTCTCTACTAAAAAATGCAAAAAACTAGCCCGGCGAGGTGGCGGGCGCCTATAGCCCCAGCTACTCGGGAGGCTGAGGCAGGAGAATGGCGTGAACCCGGGAGGCGGAGCTTGCAGTGAGCTGAGATCCGGCCACTGCACTCCAGCCTGGGCGACAGAACGAGACTCCGTCTCGAAAAAATATATATATATAATAAAAATAAAACCAGATTCTACGCCGGGTACCGTGGCTCACGCCTGTAATCCCAGCACTTTGGGAGGCCAAGGCAGCTGGATCACCTGAAGTCAGGAGTTTGAGACCATCTTGACCAACATGGAGAAACCCCGTCTCTACTAAAAATACAAAAAATTAGCCAGGCGTGGTGACGGTCGCCTATAGTCCCAGCTACTCGAGAGGCTGAGACAGGAGGACAGGGTGAACCCAGGAGGAGGAGCTTGCAGTAAGCCGAGATCCTGCCACTGCACTCCGGCCTGGGCGCCAGTGCGAGACTCCGAGTCAAAAAAAAAAAAAGAAAAGAAAAACAGATTCTAATTTAATTAATCTAGATTTCCAAAATTATAAAGGAAAAGTCTTGCCGGTTGTTGCTTCGGTTATGTTAATTTCACAATTTAGCACATTGCAACTACGTATTTAATACAAAGCAGCCTTTGGGGGGCGGGGCGTGTTTAACAAAATATATCTCACTACCAGCCTAAAGAAACTTTTCTGTGTGAAAACAGAAGAGGGGTTACCATGGAGAAATTCATTGCGGATTTCGGGAGGGCTTTTTCCTCAGAAATAGAGTGAAAAGAAAAAGTCGTTGTGTAAGAAATCTGATACTGACGCTGTGTGACTCAGAAGTTGGTCCAAAAGTTCATCTTCAGCAATTATGTCCAGATGATCAACTACACATCTTCTACAACAGGTTACACGAAACCGCATTCCCAAGCAAGGCAAAGCGATCAAATGAGTTAAGACGCGCGTTCCTGCGGTCTTGTGCTTTTATTTTTGATTTAACCAAAACAATTTTGAATCGGATGAATTACCAAATTTGGTTGGGTCTTGTTTGGCTTTCTGCTTTGCTTTTTAATCAGCCATTTACCAGCAACTGTAGCACGGGCCCATTAGCACTCGAAGAATAAAAACAAGCACACAGGACCAGATGAGGTTCCCCTATTAACCCAAATGATCCGTTTCCTTAACACAATTTTGAAACCACAGCTAGGGGTGTGAAAACAGGCATGTTTTTGTGTGTGTTTGTGTGCCACAATCTGTCCAAATCCTTAATTCCCTTTTAAGGAACAGATAATAAAAATCCGAAAGGAGCCACATTAGAAATGCAAAGAAGTTTGCAAAACAAGAGGCTTCTTTCATTCCAGAAAATCACACCAAAACAAGGGGAGAAAAATGAAAGCAATGGATATGTGTTTGCCAAAGTTTCAATCTTGCCTGGTGGAGACACTGCACCGGCACAAAGTCTAAGGAGGAAAAAGAGGGGGCTGGCGGGGGAAGTGGAGAGAGAGCAAGCAAGTGTGGCCTGCAAACCGCAACAATGTAATCTCTATTTTGAACAATGCGCCTCTTTCCTCTTATAAATCTAGTTTTTTGCCACTTGATGTGCCCTCGCACTACCCCTCTGGGGGTCGGCGGGGTTGGGGGGGAGATCGGAGCAGGATGCACAGCACAGGAGTGAGCAAGGGGGGAGGGCAGAGGAGGTGAGGAAGGAGTCTGCAGCAACTGGGCTGGGTGGGTACCTGGAGTGCTGCTGTAGGTTCTATGGTTCCTGAAGCTGCTTTCCGTGGAGTAACTGGCGTCCTCGTGGTTGTCTTCCAGCTCCTCCGTATAATCGGTCATCGTCGTCCTCCTCCATCCCCTCCTCCTAGTTGTCCTCAGACTCCTGGGTCTCCTCGGCGTCGCCGTCCTTCTCCTCTGCCTCCTCCTCGCTCTCGTGGTCATCCTAAACGACTTTGTTGACCGCCCTCTCGGCCGCGGTGGTCCGGGCCAGGTGGCTGCCCCCGCCTCCTCGCCAGCCCCGGGCGCTGGTGCTGGGCCGGGCCGGCAGCGGCGGCTTCCTTTGGCTACTGCAGCCCACCCTGGGCGAGATCAGCCGCATCTTGGGCGCCACTTCAGCCTGGCGGCGACCCACCTGCCCCGGTTGCTACCGCGTTGCCGCGAGCGGAGCCCCCGAATGGGTCCGGACCTGGGCGGCGGCGGCGACCGGCCGGGGCTCAGCGCTCCGCAGCGGGAGCCGCGGGCTGCTTGGTCAGCCTGCCCCGCCGGCCCCTCACGTTGGAGCCGAGGCCGAGGGAGAAGGGAAAGCGGGCCGGGAGGGCCCGGCGCAGTGGGGGCGGTGGGGAGCGCCGGGGCCGGATGGGGGAGCCCAAGGGGCCGGGCACTAGGGTCCCGACCGGTGGTTGGAGGGAGAAGGCTCAATCCGAGCGGCTGGGGCCCCAGTCCGGATAGCCTTCAACCGCCATCCTGTTTCTTCCGTCTACTGGAGCACGGTCACGTGAGCTGCGCCGCCGACGAGCCTGGGACGTGGCGAGGTGGCGCGGCGGCCGCTAGGGGGAGCACGGGAGCATTGAGTCCGTAGCTGAAAGCCCGCGGCGCCTGGGCTCGGCGCAGCGCTCGGTGCAGCTGGACTCCCGGCGCACTGGCGCGGCTTAGAGAGACGCACAGCTCACGAAATGCTCGGCGTCTAAGACCTTCGGAGACCACAGTCTCCGCGGACCCCTGGCTGGAGCCCAAAGCCGGCCGGACCTCCTCCCGCGTCTCCCCTTCCGCGGCTCGGAGAGGAAGGCAGGAGAACCCCCAGATATCATTCCCCTCTCGCCCCCTAGGGAAACTGTGGCTGAAAGAGCCAGCCAGAGAAAGAAAAAAAAAGTCTCGGAGGGGGGCGGCCCGAGCGACCTAAGGGACCGGGCAGCGCCAGCGACGGAGGGTAATTGGTCGGGTTGAGGGGACAAAGAGACAAGCCCCCAGAATTTGGGAGACTCCGAAGCTTGGAGCTTGGAGTCCTGAAATTGACTCAGATGACAACTGCTCCGAATCTGTGCCAGGAGCCACGCCCCGGGCTGCTCGCCCGGAGGGAGGGGGGCCCTAACACCTGTTGCGCGGAATCCCCACTGGGAAAACCTCAGTAAACTCCAGAACGCAACTACTGCATGTTCCAATCTCCCGCCACCTTCCCAGTGTCTCAGGTAGGATCTCGACCACCTCAATAAGAACTTACCTCTCCTGGCCGGGCGCGGTGGCTCAAGCCTGTAATCCCAGCACTTTGGGAGGCCGAGGCGGGCGGATCACAAGGTCAGGAGATCGATACCACAGTGAAACCCCGTCTCTACTAAAAATACAAAAAATTAGCCGGGCGCGGTGGCGGGCGCCTGTAGTCCCAGCTACTCAGGAGGCTGAGGCAGGAGAATGGCGGGAACCCGGGAGGCGGAGCTTGCAGTGAGCCGAGATCGCGCCACTGCACTCCAGCCTGGGCAACAGCGTGAGACTCCGTCTCAAAAAAAAAAAGAACTTACCTCTCCTTTGCTGTGGAAAAGACGGAATCTTGCCTAAAGCCTACTTCACGGTGTTACATGTTTGTATTATCGGGAAATAACCTTAATTCATTGACCCGACAAGTCACTAGGTCTCAGCTTAGCCCAGGGGACGAATCATGATATTTCAGGCACTCTGAAACCTTATCACAGGGACTCAACCCTGAGTGGTTGAGGTCAGCTCTTCAGATAAGAGAAAGGTTTTATAAACATATATTAATAGTTATTGAGATAACTGACAACCAAAAAGTAATTTAAAGAAAAATAGTTGGCCGGGCGCGATAGCTCACACCTGCAGTCCCAGCCCTTTGAGAGGCCAAGGCTGGATGATGGGTTGAGGTCACGAGTTCGAGACCAGCCTGGGCAATATAGCAGGACCTTGTCTCTAGAAAAAAATTGAAAAATTAGCCGGGCATAGTGGTGCGCACCTGTGGTCCCAGCTACGCGAAAAGGGGAGGGAGGAGGATCGCTTGAGCCTGGGAGGTGGGTGTTGCACTAAGCTGTGGTTGCAGCACTGCACTCCAACCTGAGTGACAGAGCAAGACCCTGTCTCAAAATTTTTAAAAAATAAAGAAAGAAAAATGGCTTATTTCAATCTAGTTAGGAAAATGGAACACATATGTGAAATGAAAATTAAACTACAAGCACTAATTGTCAAATAAATACATTCAATACAATATTGAATTGTTGAGCTCCAAGGGTGGCAAACGTGTATATGTCTCCAGGGACTAGGTAAGTAATGCAAGTCAGTAAAGTAGACAAGGTGAAGACCTAGGCAATGGAAATGCCCATATTTTGTTTGAAAAGGGTAGGCAGGCTCGTGGCTCAGGCCTATAATACCAGCACTTTAGGAAGCCAGATGGGTGGATCACTTGAGCCCAGAAGTTCGAGATTACCTGGCCAACATAGTGAAACCCCATCTCTACTAAAAACACAAAAATTAGCTGGGCATGGTGGCCTGTGCCTGTCGTCCTAGCTACTCAGGAGGCTGAGGCAGGAGAATCGCTTGAACCTGGGAGGTGGAAGTTACGGTGAGCCAAGATTGCACCACTGCACTCCAGCCTGGGCAACAGAATGAGACTCCGTCATCACCATCCCCACCAAAAAAAGAGAAAGATTAAACAAAACAAAACAGATCCCCCCCCCAAAAAAAAAAAAAAAACTTTTATTTGAATGGATTAGCAGGTGTTTGCTAATCATGGGTATCTATTTTATACTTATTGGGTTATAATTGGATATTTATTAGGTTATAATACAGTGTTACCTTATTTATTTTATTACGCAACTCTGCTTTTCTTTCTTTTTTTTTTTTTTTGAGACAGTCTTGCTCTGTCACCGAGGTTGGAGTACAGTGACACCATCTTGGCTCACCGCAACCTCTGCCTTCTGGGTTCAAGCGATTCTTCTGCCCCAGCCTCCCAAGTAACTGGGACTGCAGGTATCAGCTACCACACCCAGCTAATTTTTGTATTTTTAGTAGAGGCAGCGTGTCACCATATTGGCCAGACTGGTCTTGAACACCTAAACCTCGTGATACGCCCACCTTGGCCTCCCAAAGTGCTGGGATTACAGGAGTGAGCCACCGCACCCGGCCTTCTTTTTATTTTTTTAAGTTATAAATACTATATATCTTAAAAGTTTAAATAGTATAAAAGGGTATGCTGTGAAAAAATGAATCTCTCTCCTTCATAAGCTCCAATCTGACCTTCCTTTCTCCAGAGGCAATCATTATTGCTATATTTTTTTATCCTGCCAGATGTATTCTTGCATGTTTAATAAATACCACCTGTGCTTTCTTTTCTTTTTCCCTTTTTTTTTTTTTTTTTTTTTTTTGAGGCAGAGTCTCACCCTGTTGCCCAGGCTGGAGTGCAGTAGTGCGATCTGGGCTCACCGCAAGCTCTGCCTCCCAAGTTCACGCAATTCTCCTGCCTCAGCCTCCCCAGTAGCTGGGACTACAGGCATCCACCACCATGCCCAGCTAATTTTTTGTATTTTTAGTAGAGACAGGGTTTCGCCGTGTTAGCCAGGATGGTCTCGATCTCCTGACCTCGTGATCTGCCCACCTCGGCCTCCCAAAGTGCTGGGATTACAGGCATGAGCCACCGAGCCCAGCCCCTGTGTTTTCTAATATAGCCGTCCCTCAGTATTCTCAGGGGTTGCTTCCAGAACCCTCTGCGATAGCAAAATATGTGGATGCTCAAGTCCTGCAGTCGGCCCTGTGGAACCTGCTGATATGAAAAGGTGACATTCCATATCCAAGGGTTCTGCATCCTGAGAATACTGTATTTTCAATTTGAGGTTGGTTGAATCCAAGGATGCAGACCCTTTGGCCACGGAGGGCCGACTGTAGTGCCTTTTCAGTTTTAACTTGGATAAAATGATTAGGTAAGATTCTGCAAGTACACTTTCAAGTGCCTGGTTCTGAGTTCTGCTCTTCTGCATACATTATCTGCTATACGTATAATCCTATTAATTTTCCCCATTCTCCATTTGCTTAAAAATATGTTTATATTTAATAAAGATACCCAGATAGCCATATCCAAGCTTGTTCTCACATGTTCTACATCAATATTCCTGTGAATTCATGCATATTTTTGGAGAATGATAGGCTCTCATATATAAATACTGTTGGGCACAAATATACTTCGTCTTCAGAAAAAAGCATTCTTAGTTATCATGAATTATATTTATTCATATCTGTTAGAAGTATTCCTCTTTTAGATCTGTTTAGAAAAATGTGTAATTTTTTTATTAGAAAAGTTTCAGTATTCAGAAGTCTCTGGGGGATCAGTAATTGCAATAACACAATCTCCATCTTACTCTCCCCTCCCTATAGATCAAATCAGAGGAAATTTTATTAATTTCAGCCAGCTTACTTCCCCCCTTAATTTCCTTTTATGAATCGTGGCGTTAAAACAGATAAATCCCTTTTTGCTCTCCTGTGTTTTAGTACAATAACAGAGAACAATCTTCAGACCCCTAAAAGGCAATGTGAGATATGATTTTTTATAAAGTATGTTGAATTAGAAATATTTCCCGGAATAGGCCGGGCGCGGTGGCTCAAGCCTGTAATCCCAGCACTTTGGGAGGCCGAGGCAGGCGCATCACGAGGTCAGGAGATCAAGACCATCCTGGCTAACACGGTGAAACCCCATCTCTACTAAAAAATACAAAAAAAAACTAGCCGGGCGAGGTGGCTGGCGCCTGTAGTCCCAGCTACTCGGGAGGCTGAGGCAGGAGAATGGCGTAAACCCGGGAGGCGGAGCTTGCAGTGAGCTGAGATCCGGCCACTGCACTCCAGCCTGGGCGACAGAGCCAGACTCCCTCTCAAAAAAAAAAAAAAAAAAAAAAAAAAAAAGAAATATTTCCCGGAATAAAAAATAAAAATAGAAAAACAAAAACAAAAACAAAAAAGATATTTTCCAGGGTGAGCTTGTCTGTGTATAAAATTATATATACAGTGTAATCCTAATTAAATAAAGAACAAAATCAAAACAGGAATGGATAATCAAAAGTGTTAAGTGGTCTGATTTGGGGGAATGTAAAAAACTAAAAATGTTCATATAGGGCAATTGGTAAATGTCATTATGAATTATCATGTGATAGAACACTACATACTGGAGAATTAAGTAAAGTACCATGCAAAAACTGTGCCTGGGTCATTGGGATACTTAAATTCTCTTCCTCTAAATAACCAACTGGATCAGCTTTTATCATTGACAAATGACCAGTCAGCATAGTAGAATTGTAGTTGGTTTCCTTTTCATATGTTTTGCATTTCCTACAATGAGCATGTTCTATTTCAGTATAATTCAGCATGTAATGTACTTTTAAAAAGTAGTTAAACCTTTTGTAGTAATCAAGAACAACAAAGCACATTGAGCTTTAGGCCACAATATGTTCTTAGAAAGTTAGATGACTAAAATTTGTGTTTGTGAGATTGCCTTGCAACCTGCAGTTATCCTCTTAGTATTACACGGAGTACATGGAAGTAAGATGAGTTGCACCTTGGATTTAATGGTGAGATCTGGACCCCAAAAATGACATAAATATTTTTTTCTTTCTTTCCTTTTTTTTTTTTGGTTAAGGCACAACGTCAACGTGGTACTAGAAGAGGAGAGATTCACAAGAATTGAAAATTGATGGGGAAGAGAAGGGGTAACTAACATTTTTGAGTGCCTACTGTGGGCCAGGTGCTCAGCGAGGTATTTTACAATTCTTTAATCCCCTCAGCATCTTTTTAAGGAGTGTATTGTCAGTGAATTGAACATTCAGATAGAAGAATCCCCCATTAAAACACCAGTCCCCCACTGTTACCTTTATTTGTTCTCTCTGGTAACCAAAATCTTGGCTATGATAGTCAGTTTAGGACCACCCAGTCCAGGTAAATACCCAAAATAATATCTAATAGTGTTCTGTAACTTGGAGTTTTATGAAGTGAAAACAATGGAAACTACTGGGGTTCTGATAATAGCCAAGAATAATTTGCAGCATGATAATAAGAATTTCAGAATCATAGCCTGTCCTGATGACTTTGACTTGATGTTAACCTCAAACAAAATACTTCATTTCTAATGTATAGCTCTCTGGTTTTTATATACGTGCATGTCTACTTTAGGAGAGTTTAATTCTATTTTTGATAGTTAAATTTTTCTTCTCCATTTTTCCTCAATATTTTATGAAAAATTTCAAATGTACAGAAAGGTTGAAAGAAGTATACAGTTACCAGCCTGACCAACATGGCAAAACCCCGTCTCTACTAAAAATAGAAAAATTAGCCAGGGCTGGTAGCACAGGCCTGTAATCCCAGCTACTAGGGAGGCTGAGGCAGGAGAATGGCGTGAACCCGGGAGGCGGAGCTTGCAGTGAGCCGAGATCACGCCACTGCACTCCAGCCTGGGCGACAGAGTGAGACTCCGTCTCAAAAAAAAAAAAAAAAAAAGAAATTATCTTTTCAAAAAAGAAAATAGTGTGTTATGTTGCCCAACTCTCCCTGCAGTCTGAAATTCTAGACATAGGAGCATCATCATAAACAAGGCAAATCTGCCTCTTTTCTGCTTTCTGCTGATCAGACCACATTTTGAGTCTCCAGGTCAGTTCATGTCCAGCCTCACTGTAAGGACAGAGAGCAAAAGCAACTAGAAGAAAGCAGCTAGTGGATGAGGACACTTGAAATCACCTTCTGAGCCACCACAGAAAGAGCCCAGGTGGGACAGGGGCAAGCCAGGAGCGATGCTTTTTCTAGCCACTTGGCTCATCTTTCAGTCAGCTCTCCTTTGAAGATAACTAGCAGCTTTCTAGTTGTTTTTATGTAATCTTTGTTTTCTGTTTCTAATTGTCTTAAGATATAGGAAAACTCTCTCATATTAGGCTGAACTGTGGAGCTACTTCGACAGTTCAGCCCAATGTTGTTTGCAACTAAAACTCTCTCACATTAGGCTGAACTGTGGAGCTACTTCGACAAGAGTGGGTAATGTACCATCTTCTGGCCAGATCATGCATTTACATGACTCTAATGATAGTCTTGTATTGTCTTTAATTGACAACAGGAAGAGCTGAAGAGAGACCTGAAAATTAAGGACAAAAAAGACCTGATGCAGGTGGCTCAGGCCACAGCAGTAGCTGCACCTTGCCCCACCAGTGACGGCAGCTCCTCCAGCCCCTCCACCTTCACCTCCCGCTCCACCTGCTGTGCAACACCCTGTCCTGTCCACACCCACCGTACCTGCTGCTTCCCAGAAGAGGAAGGGGGAAGAGGAAAAAGACTCAAGCTCAAAGTCCAACAAGGAGAAAATGATCTCTGCTAAGGACAAAAAGCTTTACTGTATCTGTAAAGTGCCTTATGATGAATCTACGTGGGTAGATCTTTTTGAGCTCTAGTTTTTTGTCTTGAAAGTTTAGCTATGAAATTGAAAGTTTTGAAGAAAATGAATATTTTGGGAGTGATATAAATGAAAATATTAAATTTAAGAGTAATGTTTCATCTATGGTTTTGCATGCGATATTCTTACCCTTGACACTAGTGAAGTAAAATTTGCTATTTCATGTGTTTGTGATTGTCCTTTGTTATCTTCTTTTCTGTCAAAAACAAGCTTTCTGTTGCTCCTTTGCTTTCTCCTCTTCCCTCTGAATTAACTCCAAATCAACGACTAATTGATGTCTGGAGAAGGAGATGTGTTACTGTTGCCCAAAATGGGGAGCATCCTTTCTGAGATCTGTTCAAAGCCCTGTGAATACATGAAATCCTGGAAACCATTTGAACATGAATGGTCAGAGTTTTTGAATTTGAGTGGTTCGGTTTCTTAATTATTTTAAGCAGTTCTGTTTTTTGTATTAAAATACTGAAACTCAATATTTTGTCAAAGTTTCCACTTTCTTACCAGAGACAAAAACCAGAAAAATACAAAAGGTGTTCCTTTTCCCCATTCCTCAAGCATAACATCCAACAATTTGGCAGCTGGAAGCTGTTTTTGACAGTTGTTACTTGTATTTGGTGATATAAACAAGATTATAGAGGCACTAAACCATAAATGTAGTTTCTTTTTTTGGGGGGGGAGGGGTCATTACTATCATTTTACGAAATATTTAACTTCTACTTTGAACATTAAAATGTAGGCCAGCTTTTTAAAGCCACAATTAACCACATTTTTTACAAAACCAAAAAGTTTGATTGTGCTTTAAAAAATGATCATTTAGGGCCGGGCGCGGTGGCTCAAGCCTGTAATCCCAGCACTTTGGGAGGCCGAGACGGGCGGATCACGAGGTCAGGAGATGGAGACCATCCTGGCTAACACGGTGAAACCCTGTCTCTACTAAAAAATACAAAAAACTAGCCGGGCGAGGTGGCTGGCGCCTGTAGTCCCAGCTACTCGGGAGGCTGAGGCAGGAGAACAGCGTAAACCCGGGAGGCGGAGCTTGCAGTGAGCTGAGATCCGGCCACTGCACTCCAGTCTGGGCGACAGAGCGAGACTCCGTCTCAAAAAAAAAAAAAAAAAAAAAAAAAAATGATCATTTAGAATCAATTAATTAGAATTAGGAATGCTTAATGGAATACCTTAAGTGGATACCTAATTGATTCCTGAAATAAAATTGTGGTCTCCTTAGTGATGTTCAGGTTGCAACACTGAAGCTGATTTGGTGGTGCTATCTAAGTGATCATCTGTTTGCAAATGCCAAATGAAAACTCTTTGTTGGTAGATCGAGCTGTGTGTTGAATTAAACACAAATCAGTTTAGGCATCTTCACTTTTCATTATCTTATCTCTTTGGAAATTATACATAATGTAAACAGTAGAACCCAATTCACTGATTTTTTTCCTTAGTTTAATACCAGTGTGCCTCACTTTAAGCACAATATACTAAATGATTTCTGAAACAGGAGTTTCCTTACTTTTTCAGTTAAAAAGATTTGCCTACAGAATTTCTTTAAATAACAAGGCTTCTTTGGCCTGTTTAGAATATTCAGCTCACAGAAATTCATTTCACACACTTCTTTGAAATACCTACATTGCATAAAATGAGGCACACAGGTACATGTGCCCATTCCATCGAGACTGCCTCATTATTTTGTGGTTATTTTATATTCTTCAGTTTGTCATTATTAACACTTTAGTATGCTAGGTTCATTCACTCCCTATTTTAGTTGAGATGAGTTAGTGTCTCTAAGGAGTGTTTTGTAATCTCTTGTCCCAAATTAGGCTGGTTTGATAATCCAGTGACAGTGACTAAAAATTGAAATTCAAGTCCTGAACATCCTTCCAGAACACAGCCTATCACCTTGTGGAGATAACACACAAACTACCTCAGAGGACCCCCACCTGTGGCAGTGAAAATCATGTTAGAGTCATAATTCAAAAGAAAAAAGTGCTGGGCACCGTGGCTCATGCCTGTAATCTCAGTACTTTGGGAGGCTGAGGCAGGAAAATCACCTGAGCCCAGGTGTTTGAGACCAGTCTGGGCAACATAGGGAGACCCTGTCTCTACAAAAAATTGGCCAGACACGGTGGCTCACTCCTATAATCCCAGCCCTTCACGAGGCCGATGTGGACAGATCACCTGAGGTCAGGATTTCAAGACCAGCCTGGCCAATATGGCGATATCAAAAATGCAAAAATTAGCCAGATGTGGTGGCACACACCTGTAATCCCTGCTACTTGGGAGGCCAAGGCAGGAGAATTGCTTGAAGCCAGGAGACAGAGGTTGCACTGAGCCGAGATCATACCACTGTACTCCAGCCTGGGAGACAGAGCAAGGCTCCATTAAAAAAAAAAAATAATAAATAAATAAATAAATAACTGGGCATGGTGGTGCACACCTGTAGTCCCAGCTACTCGGGAGGCTGAGGTGGGAGGATCATGTGAGCCTGGGAGGTCCAGGCTGCAGGAGGCCATGATCCTGCCTCTGCCCTGCAGCCTGGGCTATGCAGCAAGACAAAAGAAAAAAGTTAGTGGTAACAGGATAAACTACATAACCATATATTATTCCTTCACATTCATGAAGCAGGTCAATTTGAAGCTTGAGGACGACTTCCATTCCTCTAGGTAAATCTACCAAGAAATGCCTTGGTAGATTATGACTATGACTTTGCCATGGTGTTCCTACACAGTGCCTATCAACGCTTGTAGACACACTGTGTAAGCGTTTCTTACATTTACTTTTCCTTTTGTCATTAGGTCTTTTATTACAGAGGCCACTCTGCACTCCACAATCACACACTTATACAGCTCCGCCTTGCCAAGCAGTGTAGACCCTCACAGATTTGGGATAACTATCCTTGCATCATTCCCCACTCCATGTCCCCGGTGTTGAACTGAAGCAGCTCCTTCCACTTTCCCTGCCCATTAGCCAGGCCACTGTCCACATTGTCACAAACATTATATTAACCGAAAAACTGGCCCATGCCTTATTCTATTATGAGAGGTTATTTTTAATTTGATTAAATTCGAATGTTTATTCAGATAACCTGGTAGAGATTGAATTGCTCTATGTACCTTTCTTAGTTTTCTTCTTCATCTCATATTTTGACCATTTATCTTCTACACCTGGCTGACCTGCATGTTCCTTGTAGTGTAACTTCTACCTGGTGTTTGCACGTTGCTTTGTTTTCAAATTTAAATTGTGAGATACATTTTCAAACCTATCTAAGAAATAGCCCTGATATTGAAATGGCTTCTGTAGAATAGGTTTGACAGATGTAAGTCTTTGATTTTTTGGCTTTGGTTTTTGTGCCTGTTACAGTTTTACACACATTCATTCACATGAAGACATTACCATCAGTGTGTGGTTTATTTTTCAAATTCCAGTATGTTTTAAAGACCCATATTTCACTAAGCAGTGTACTTGTTGAAACCGATGTGAGTGACTTTCTTTCCACACATGATAGAGCATCAGATACTGGAGTCTGCCAGGGGTAGAATGGTTGGATTCAGGAATGTTTAGCTGATTCATTGCAGGAAGTTATCCTGTAAAAAAAAAAGTGAAGCAAGACAGGGAAGACAGATTTAAGTACCAGGCAGCTTAAAATGACAATTACATTGTTATTTTCATTGTGAATACTTTCAGGTTCTATATTGGTTATGATCTTTGTACTAACTGGTATCATGGAGAATGTGTTGGCATCTCAGAAAAGGCGGCTAAGAAAATGGTTGTGTACATCTGTAATGATTGTAAATGGGCACAAGAGGGCAGCAGTGAGGAATTGTACTGTATCTGCAGAACACCTTATGATGAGTCACAGTGAGTTCTGATAAGAGCATCATATTTAATAATTTACGAAGCCAAATTGCTCTGACTGGTTACTTATTTATTTTAAAATAAAAAGCAGATTTTTTATATGTTTGATATACACTTCCTTTTCATTTACAAATTCATATTACAAATTCCTTTTCATTTTTCTCTTTTTCTCTTTTTACCTACCCTTCAAAATTTATCTTGCTTCATGGTGAATGTTTGAGACACATTGGGGAAAATGTGGTTTAATGGTAGATTTGATTCTTCAACATGTAACATAGAAATTAATGAGGTTAAAATAGCCTGACTTGTTTGGATTTTATCAGTGTTTAAAATGGTGATTTATTATAGGTTAGAAAAACACTAATTTGGGCCGGGCGCAGTGGCTCAAGCCTGTAATCCCAGCACTTTGGGAGGCCGAGACGGGCGGATCACGAGGTCAGGAGATCGAGACCATCCTGGCTAACATGGTGAAACCCCGTCTCTACTAAAAAATACAAAAAACTAGCCGGGCGAGGTGGCTGGCGCCTGTAGTCCCAGCTACTGGGGAGGCTGAGGCAGGAGAATGGCGTAAACCTGGGAGGCGGAGCTTGCAGTGAGCTGAGATCCGGCCACTGCACTCCAGCCTGGGCGGCAGAGCGAGACTCCGTCTCAAAAAAAAAAAGAAAAACACTAATTTGGGTACAAGCTCTGGGACTCTGTTATTAGCTTACAGGGTTTTGAACTCCCATATGGTACAGTACTAGTTGAAAGATTTTTGACTTTGTTTTCAGCTTTAAAATCAATTAAATGTTTCATATTTATCTTTAAATTGGCTCTCCAATATTACAGTGTTCTTACACATTTTTTTCCACTGCTTGTTCTTAACATCAAAAAATACTAAATTAATGTACTGGAATGTCAATCTAGAAAGTATTAAAACCATAAAACTAAAACTATTTTATATCCCAGGGTTTAGCAAATTTTCAGGTGCATGATTTATTATAAGTAACATCATCCCATCTGTTTTGAACTCACATTTCTGTTTCGGATCTTGCAGATTTTTTATTGGCCATGATCAGTGTCAGAATTGGTACCATGGGTGCTGCGCTGGCATCTTGCAAAGTGAGGCCGAGCTCATTGATAAGTATGTCTGTCCACAGTGCCAGTCAACAGAGGATGCCATGAGAGTGCTCACACCACTAACAGAGAAGGATTATGAGGGGTTGAAGAGGGTTCTCTGTCCTTACAGGTGAGGCCCCTCTGTGTGCAGCATTTGAAAATGAAATCAGCCAGCATAATTTTGGAAGCATTTCTAGGATTTCAAGTTTCCAATCTTAGAGTGATTATTTACTGACTCTCAGCTAGTCTAGTGAAGTGCTTGACAAACTTCAGTCCTTCACGTACCAGTGTCATGAGCTTTACCATATCCCCACACCACCTCAGCTTATCCAACACTCAGATAATCTAACATGACTCACTTTTTTATACATTTTATTTTTAAAGAAACTTCCTCTCACTCCCATGGATTGAGAAACAGTATGATTAGATAATAGTTATTATTTTCCTTATGAAAGACAGAAAGGGGGCTGGGCGTGGGGGCTCACGCCTGTAATCCCAGCATTTTGGGAGGCTGAGGCAGGCAGATCATGAGGTCAGGAGTTTGAGACCAGACTGGCTAACATGGTGAAACCCCATCTCTACTAAAAATACAAAAAATTAGCCAGGTGTGGTGGTGTGAGCCTGTAATCCCAGCTACGAGGGAGGCTGAGGCAGGAGAATCACTTGAACCCGGGAGGCAGAGGTTGCAGTGAGCCAAGATTGAGCCACAGCACTCCAGCTCGGGTGACAGTGCAAGACTCCATCTCAAAAAAAAAAAAAAAAAAAAAAAACAGGATAGGGATGGTTTGCAGGATTAGCAAGTGATACCGATGTACTGAAGACGTAGAAGGCCAGTGTGGCTGCTCACACCTATAATCCCAGCACTTTGGGAGGCCAAGGCAGGAGGATTACTTGAATCAATTAGTTAGAGACCAATCTGGGCAACAAAGTGAAACCCCACCTCTACAAAAAATAAAAATAAAAAATTAGCTGGGCATGTTGGCACACACTTGTTTATCCAGCTACTCAGGAGGCTGAGGTGAGAGGATCACTTGAGCACAGGAGGCTACAGTGAGCTATGATCATGCCACTCCACTCCAGCCTGGGTGACAGAGCAGGACCCTGTCTCAAAAAAATGGGGGGAAATAAAAGGATATAGTGCATTGGATTGAAACTTTCTCCTATTGTTATCACAATCACAAGAATTGAAGTAACTAAAAAGGGAATCATAGTCTTAATGTGTGGTTGAATGTTATTTAACATCACATCTCTGCCACCTCATCATTAACCAGCTGTGGTAATGACTCCACACTTTGGACCCATCCCACCCGTTTACAGAAGCGATTGCAATGCCAGCACCACTCAGTGACAGCTCATCATGTAGGGCCCAGAATACTGATTTTGAGACTTCTAAGCTTGTGTTCCACCCCCCACACCAAGGTCTTCTGACCAGCTTTTAAGTACCATTATTGTAGAGGAAGCTCATCTTAGGTAATTTATTACTAGAGCAGAAATCACCCAATATAAAGTATTTCATGTATCACATTTAAAACTGACTTTTGGGTTCATTGATGTAGTAACTCAACTGGCAAACTTAAATGGAATTAGCATTTTCACTGACAGTAAGAATGCCTACTTTTTCATTATAGGCCCATAAGACGGCCTGGCCTTCCCTTGAACCAGTAGATCCTAATGATGCACCAGATTATTGTGGTGTTATTAAGGAACCTATGGGTACACATGAGTTGAATTTGAAGTTTTTTCAGAAGTCTCAGTGGATATTTTATTATCCGTAAAATGAATATCTTAAATATTTTTAGCAAGGCTGGTGGGGGTATAAATTAGTATGGTCACTTTGGAGAGTAAATTGGTAGTATCCATTACAGTTGAATTGTGCATACTCGTTTGTTTGTTTGTTTGTTTGTTTGTTTGTTTTTTTTTGATATGGAATCTCACCCTGTTGCCCAGGCTGGAGTGCAGTGGCGCGATCTCACCTCAATACAACCTCCGCCTCCCAGGTTCAAGTGATTCTCCTGCCTCAGCCTCCCGAGTGGTTGGGACTACAGGCACATGCCAACACATCTGACTAATTTTTGTATTTTTAGTAAAGACAGGGTTTCACCATGTTAGCCAGACTGGTGTCAAACTGCTGACCTCAGGTGATCTGGCTGCCTCCGCCTCCCAAAGTGCTGGGATTATAGGCATGAGCCACCGCACCTGGCCCCGCAGTGATCTTTCTTTGAGGAAAAGCCATGGGGTGCTTTCTCTCTTCTGTAGCAAGGAAGATGGTTACTAACAGGGTATTTTAAAGGAAGTTTATCTAAAATAAAAGGGAAAGGCCAGGCAAGCTGACTCATGCCTGTAATCCCAGTACTTTGGGAAGCCAAGTGGAGAAAATCGCTTGAAGCCAGGAGTTCAAGACCAGCCTGGGCCACAATATGAGACCTTGTCTGTACTACAAAAAAAAAAAAAAAAAATTAACCAGGTTAGGTGATGAGTACCTATAGTTTCAGCTACTTGGGGGGCTGAGGCAGGAGAATCACTTGAGTATAGGAGTTTGAGGCTGCAGTGAACTATGATTGAGCCACTCCACCCCAGCCTGGGTGACACAGCAAGACCTTGCCTCTTTAAAAAAAAAAAAAAAAAAACTGAGGCCGGACACGGTGGCTCACGCCTGTAATCCCAGCACTTTGGGAGACCGAGGAGGGCGGATCAAAAGGTCAGGAGATCAAAACCATCCTGGCTAACATGGTGAAACCCCATCTCTACTAAAAAATACAAAAAATTAGCCGAGCGTGGTGGCGGGCACCTGTAGTCCCAGCTACTTGGGAGGCTGAGGCAGGGGAATGGAGTGAACCTAGGAAGTGGAGCTTGCAGTGAACTGAGAACATGCCACTGTACCCCAGCCTGGGCGACAAAGAGAGACTCCATCTCAAAAACAAAACAAAACAAAACAAAAAACAAAAAACAACTGAAGGACAAGCCCAGCTAAAGTATCCAATTTTTATTCTCAGCAAAGGAATTAAAAAATAAATGAATATATAAATATATATATATATAGGCATGGAAGCAAGAAAAGTAGGCAGCAGGGTATAGACCAAAAACCAAAAAACTACAAAATCTGTAAAACTGGGCCAGGCGTGATGGCTCATGCCTGTAATCCTAGCACTTTGGGAGGCTGAGACGTGTGGATCACCTGAGGTCAGGAGTTTGAGACCAGCCTGGCCAACGTGGCAAAACCCCATCTCTACTAAAAATACAAAAATTAGCCAGGTGTGGTGATGCACACCTGTAATCTCAGCTATTCAGGAGGCTGAGGCACGAGAATTGCTTGAACTTGGGAGGTGGAGGTTGCAATGTGCCAAGATCACACCACTGCACTCCAGCCTGGGTGACAGTGAGACTCTCATAGAAGAAGAAAAAAAAAATCCCAACCTTATCAACATAATGAGACCGTGTCTCTACGAAAATTTTAAAAATTAACCAGGCATAGCGGCGTGCACCCGTAGTCCTAGCTACTCAGGAGGCTATGACAGGAAGATCACTTGTGCCCAGGAGTTCAAGGCTGCAGTGAGCTGTGATTACACCACTGCTCTCCAGCCTGAGTGACAGAGTGAGACCCTGTCTCAAAAAAAAAAAAGACAAGAATAAAATAAAAATGTTCTGAGCTGATGTGAGTCACAAGACTTTAAATTCTAGCAGAGTAAATTCATTCACTCAGCACACGACTATTGAGAACCTGATGTGCGCCAGATACAGGGACTTTAGCAGTGAATAAATTAAAGCCCCTGCACTCTATGAGGGGTGGGTGGAGCAAGGGTCAGTTGATAAACATTATAAACCAGGTGGACGAATGGAAAAAGCCTCATTCCTACATACATCACTGTAAAATTTCCAGACACTAAGAATAAAATAAACTTTTAGATAAAACAGACAATCTATAAAACAAGAATTAGATTGGTGTCAGATTTTTCTGCTACAACATTTAGTGCTAGAAGATTATGGAAGAATACATCTAAAAGTTTAAGAAAAAATTATTTTCCACCTAGAAGTCTATGTGCAGCCAAACGGTGAAGTGTAGAGTCAGAATAAATACATTTTCAGTCATGTAAGGACTCAGGGCATCCTTTCTTGGCTGGTATTTTTTAAAAGCATGTGCTATTGGCCAGGCACGAAGTGGCTTATGCCTGTAATCCTAAGCACTTTGGGAGGCGAAGACGGGTGGATCACTTGAGGTCAGCATTTCGAGACCATCCTGGTCAACATGGCAAAACCTCGTCTCTACTAAAAACACAAAAATTAGACGGGCATGGTGGCGCAGGCCTGTAGTCCCAGCTATACAGGAGGCTAAGGTATGAGAATCGCTTGAAACCGGGAGGCAGAGGCTGCAGTGAGCCGAGATCCCACCACTACACACTACCCTGGGTGTCAGAGTGAGACTCTGCTCAGAAAAAAAAAAAAAAAAAAAAAAGTGAGCTATAAAAAATAAGGAAACAAATTTTTTCCTTTTTAATAATATATATTTTTAATTAGGGACGGGGTCTTGCTGTATGACCCAAGCTAATCTTGAACTCCTGAGCTCAAGTGATCCTCCTGCCAGCCTTGGCCTCCCAAAGTGCTGGGATTACAGCCGTGAGCCACTGCACTGGGCTAGAAATTTTTTTGTTGTTTTGGTTTTTTGAGACAGAGTCTCACTCTGTTGCCCAGGCTGGAGTGCAGTGGTGTGATCTCGCCTCACTGCAACCTCTGCCTCCCTGGTTCAAGCAATTCTCCTGCCTCAGTCTCCCAAGTAGCTGGGATTACAGACACCCACCATCATGCCTGGCTAATTTTTGTATTTTTAGTAGGGATGGGGTTTTGCCATGTTGGCCAAGCTGGTCTCAAGCTGCTGATCTCTCAGGTGATCCTCCTGCCCCGGCCTCCCAAAGTGCTGGGATTACAGATGTGAGCCACCGCACCTGGCCAGAAATTTTTATTTATTTGCATTCAGAAAACAAGAGGTTCAGGAAAGCAATGAGAATTACTCTGACCCAAGGTGACATTTGTACAGCAGGCTGTGTGGTAAGCAGTCCAATTCCTGGCAGGAGAATGGAGCACTCCCCAGAGGGTCAATAGAGCAAGAAAAGGACTCATACATTAGATAATTTGTTTAAGACAGAAAAAGATAAGGCTATGATTAAGCCAAAGAATGTCAGGGATAAAAATGAAAGGCAATTAGAAACGCTACTAAAAACAGAAAGTTGATTTTCACCTTTTAGAATCAGCCTACAGACAAAGCATGGAATGATATAATTTTTAAATTATAGGGAAATAAAACTTGGACTCAGCCAGGTGCGATGGCTCACACCTGTAATCCCAGCACTTTGGGAGGCCGAGGTGGGCGGATCAACTGAGGTCAGGAGTTTGAGACCAGCCTAGCCAACATGGTGAAACCTCGTCTCTACTAAAAGTACAAAAATTATCCAGGTATGGTGGCAGGCACCTGTAATCCCAGCTACTCGGGAGGCTGAGGCAGGAGAATCCCTTGAACCCGGGAGGCGGAGCTTGCAGTGAGCCGAGATCACACCACTGCACTCCACCCTAGGGACAAGAGCGAGACTCCGTCAAAAAAAAGAAAAAAAAAAAGAAAGAAAGTGTGACTAAAACTGTGAAACTAGAAGGGAGACCTTCTGGACTTTAATAGAAAAATGTGTGATTTTAAGATTGCTTTGTATTTTGTTTTGGCATAATTTTTCCCTTTCTTTCTTTTTTTTTTTTTTTTTTTTTTTTTTGAGACGGAGTCTCACTCTGTCGCCCAGACTGGAGTGCAGTGGCGCGATCTCGGCTCACCGTGTTAGCCAGGATGGTCTCGATCTCCTGACCTCGTGATCTGCCTGCCTCCACCTCCCAAAGGGCTGGGATTATAGGCCAGGAGTTCAAGACCAGCCTGGCCAACACAGTGAAATCCCATCTCTACTAAAAATACAAAAATTAGCTGGGCATGGTGGCAGGCGCCTGGTAACCCCCCAGCTATTCAGGAGGCTGAGGCACAAGAATCACTTGAACCCAGGAGGTGGAGTTTGCAGTGAACGGAGATCATGCCACTGCATTCCAGCCTGGGCGACAGAGCTAGACTCATCCTCGAGAAAAAAAAAAAGAAAGGTGATTCTTCTTGACTTTTTGCCTCACCTGGCATTACCTGTCCTCTACTGCCTCCCACGTGTACCTCTACACCCACTGCTGTTCTACTGCATTCAAGCCTCATTAGTCTTTCCTTATAGACCTGGTATTGAATGAAGACCTTAATGTTTATCCAGAAGGTTTCTAAGAACCTGGCCTGCATGTGTTTGCCAAATTGTGCATGTTAACTATGTGACCTCCAATATCACAGGTATCACAGTTCTGGCCTTTTTTTGCTTTGTTTCCAGAATTTCCCAGAAACGGACTATTATCTAATCAATCCAAGTCAAACCCTAAGCCTAAGCCTCAGGATTATGTAAAAGTGATTTTTTTCTTTTATTTTTCTTTTATTTGTTATTATTATTTTTTTGAAACTAGGTCTCGCTGTGTTCCCCAGGCAGTGGCACAGCTCACAGCAGCCTTGACCTCCCGGGCACAAGCCATTCTCCTGTAATCCCAGCACTGTAATCCCAGCACCTTGGGAGGCCAAGGTGGGTGTATCACCTGAGGTCGGGAGTTCGAAACCAGCCTGACCAACATGGAGAAACCCCATCTCTACTAAAAATACAAAGTTAGGCGGGAGTGGTGGCTCATGCTTGTAATCCCACCTACTCTGGAGGCTGAGGCAGGAGAATCGCTTGAACCCGGGAGGCAGAAGTTGCGGTGAGCTGAGATCGTGCCATTGTATTCCAGCCTGGGCAATAGGAATGAAACTCCGTCTCAAAAAAAAAAAAAAAAAAGACATTAGGCTGGCACAGTGGTTCACGCCTCTAATTCCAGCACTTAGAGAGGCCGAGGCCAGTGGATCACTCGAGGTCAGTAGTTCAAGACCAGCCTGGCCAACATGGTGAAATTCTGTCTCTACTAAAAATACAAAATTAGCTGGGCATGTTAATCCCCAGCTACTAGGGAGGCTGAGGCAGAAAACTCTCTTGAACCCGGGAGGTGGAGGTTGCAGTGAGACGAGATCACACCACTGCACTACAGCCTGGGCGACAGAGCAGGACTCCATCTCAAAAAATAAATAAACCAGACTTATTTATTTATTTATTTATTTATTTTTTTTTTTGAGACGGAGTCTCGCTCTGTCACCCAGGCTGGAGTGCAGTGGCCGGATCTCAGCTCACTGCAAGCTCCGCCTCCCGGGTTCACGCCATTCTCCTGCCTCAGCCTCCCGAGTAGCTGGGACTACAGGCGCCTGCCACCTCGCCCGGCTAAGTTTTTGTATTTTTAGTAGAGACGGGGTTTCACTGTGTTAGCCAGGATGGTCTCGATCTCCTGACCTCGTGATCCGCCCGTCTCGGCCTCCCAAAGTGCTGGGATTACAGGCTTGAGCCACCTCGCCCGGCCTTATTTATTTATTTATTGAGATGGAGTTTCACTCATTTCCCAGGCTGGAGTGCAATGGTGCAATCTCAGCTCACTGCAACCTCTGCCTCCCAGGTTCAAGCGATTCTCCTGCCCCACTCCTGAGCAGCTGGGATTACAGGCATCTGCCCCTACGCCTGGCTAATTTTTGTATTTTTAGTAGAGACAGAGTTTCACCATGTTAGCCAGGCTGCTCTCGAACTCCTGACCTTGTGATCCACCTGCCTCGGTCTCCCAAAGTGCTGGGATTACAGGCGTGAGCCACAGCTCCCAGCCTAGCCTTTTGACATTTAAAAATTCAAATTTGATTTGACTGGCCTGAGTTATGCCTGAGTTAATGTTTTTTATCTTAAAACTAGCTCAGAAGCTCTTCATTAGCTATATACTCTATCATGTAATAATGCATCTGACTCCCAAAAAGCAATTCTAGTAAAATTTATAATAAGTTTGGACAAAACTCATTTTTGGAAAATAGTCTAGAAATCCCTCAGTAGTGCTTTACCATAGAACACTCAGAACCTCTCAACTCTGTATTACCTGTCTGCCCCATCACTGGAACAAATAATAGTATCAGATATTGTAATGTTAGGCTGTTGCTTCTTGGCTCCTGTGATTCCCTAGCGTCCCACCCTGGATGTCCTTTATGTGTACAGTGCTACTACTGGGTGCCATGGACAGTGTCAGGACACATTCTGACCTTCCTGGGTGCATCACCGTGAGGCCAATAGGTTGCTCTCTCTCCAGTGAAATTCCTTCCTGTCTCGCTTTAGGCAGTCATCTTCATCTATGCGTTAGTGGTGTCTCTGTTCACCGTGCTTCTTATAAACTGAAGTACAGCCTGGTCTTCGGAAAAAATACTCTCATGTCTTTGTGGACTCAAGTATAAAATCAATATTTAATTTAGCTAGTGATTAAACCTTTTTAAAACCAACTGAAAAATGTTGAAAATTCACTTGCTTGTGAGCTGTCATTGGTTAATATTGGTTCCAAGGTTTGAGGAATGAATTTGAGAAAGGCTTTTTCTCAAACCTTTAGGACTCAAAGGCTAAAAAACAAGACAAAAACAAACAGGTGCATCCAAGACCTGATTTCAAGGCAAGATTTATCGCTTTACAAGCAAACATTATACTTGGTCTTAATAGAAAAATGACATCAGATACACCCAGAATACATTTCACATTGAGATAGCTGCCAATTCAGCACAAAACATACATTATTAGGAGCAGGCATGAAAATAAACTATATCTTACTTTTTGGTACATCAGGAACACTTTTGCCTGAAGTAAGCCCTTTAGTACTTTTTTTTAATTTTTATATATATATATATTTTTTTTTTTTGAGGCGGAGTCTCGCTCTGTCGCCCAGGCTGGAGTGCAGTGGCGCGATCTCGGCTCACTGCAAGCTCCGCCTCCCGGGTTCACGCCATTCTCCTGCCTCAGCCTCCCGAGCAGCTGGGACTACAGGCGCCCGCCACCTCGCCCGGCTAGATTTTTGTATTTTTTAGTAGAGACGGGGTTTCACAGTGTTAGCCAGGATGGTCTCGATCTCCTGACCTCGTGATCCGCCCGTCTCGGCCTCCCAAAGTGCTGGGATTACAGGCTTGAGCCACCGCGCCCGGCCTTAATTTATATTTTTAAGCCACCCATCTGCACACTGGCCGTTTAGTACTCTTTGTTTGTTTGTTTTTGAGACGGAGTTTTGCTCTTGTTGCCCAGGCTGGTGAGACCTCAGCTCACCTCAACCTCTGCCTCCTGGGTTCAAGCGATTCTCCTGCCTCAGCCTCCCTCAGCTGGGATTACAGGCATGTGCCACCACACCCGACGAATTTTTGTATTTTTAGTGGAGACAGGGTTTCTCCATGTTGATCAGGCTGGTGGGAGAGGGGAAGCAGTGAGGGAAGACGGTCAGGGTAAGCTGAGGAGGCCGAAAAGGGAGAAGAGGGAAGGGGAGTCTGAGACGGGAGGCGGGGAGGTCAGTAGTGGGGCAGGGGCGCTGCAGAAGAAGGGCTCTGGGAGGGGGAGAGGAGATAGGGGACAACGGAGGCTTCACAGGCACCTGCAAGCGGAGAGATGGGAGGGAGGCCCAGAGGCCTGGAAGTGAAGGAGTGAGAACCCGGACGCAGCCTCGCAGCCAAGCGGCACGGGCTTCCCAGGCCCCAAAGGAAGAAGGATATGAGGGTCTTGCCGTCTTAAGATTATAGCTTTTAAAATTACAACCCCCTGCCACTAAACGTGTCTGACAACACTGTTTACCCTTGTTACAAACTTGTTTACCCTTCCTTTAATATGTACGTATATGTGTGTATGTGTGCATGTGTGTGTATATATATATAATATACATATAAACATCCACCTCTTTGCTGTTTATAGTTTGTAGAGAAAGAACCAAGAGCAAACCCCAGGGGGAGAGGTCTCATATGACAGGTTCTTCTAATTGTTTAAGCACCCCTGACAACAGAACTATGTGGTTTTCCCATCCATGCTTACACCGTCATCTCGGTCCCTGCAGAATCACACATTTGTGAGTGGATTTTTATCGGGCTTCTTGGACACCACTTGTAAACCACAGCTAAGCAAGGTTTTAAAAGCTTGGCTGGGAGACAGAGGCCCCTGGTTAAGTATAAAAGCACACATCGCTTACATTTTTTTCCCCCTTAGATGGTGGAGGAAAGACTCCTAAATGGTATGGCATGAAAACACATTTTTAAAATTATTGATGATTTTCCCTAGTTCTGCAGACAGGTTGGTGGGTAAACTTCAGCCAGCTTGGGAGCTGGGCAACTTTCCATTGCAGGTTACACAATATCACCTCCTTGCTTGCCTGGCTCCCAGTGCCCTCCAAACAGGCAAGAACCGCAAGAACTCGACTTTATTTTTCTCTCCCCTTGCATTAAAGAGCTGGATCTGCCCCTTTGCAGCTCTGGCAACACTTCACTTACAGTGACTGGTCTTGCCAAATCGATAATCTGCTTTAAAATCAGCTTTCACCCAGCAATAATAGCTGGTTAGAGTTCATGTTTTTGCAAAGAGGTTGATTGTGACTCATTATGTTGTTAAACGGTTGTGCCATCCACAGCTGAATAAAGTTCTGTTGGATATCCAATTCCTGACTGTCAGCTGTTGACCTCACAACTGCTTCCCCATTGATCTCACTATCTGTTGTCATGGGAAAGATTGGTATTTGGGTTAAATGCCACTGAAGTCATTCAATTTCCATATGGCAAAATAACCCAGAGTAAATTGCCCTGTGAGGTTCAGAAGCTGTTTTTCCCAGAGATAGCGAAGCCGACAGAACATCCAAATAAAAGCAAGACAAAAACACGATCCCCCAGACAACCTCTCATTTCTTCATGGGCGGAGTAACTTAATTTCATTTCGTGCATGAAGTATAAGTGTGTGCGTGTGCCGGGCGCAGTGGCTCACGCCTGTAATCCCAGCACTTTGGGAGGCTGAGGCGGGCGGATCACGAGGTCAGGAGATCGAGACCATCCTGGCTAACACAGTGAAACCCCGTCTCTACTAAAAATACAAAAGATTAGCCTGGCGTGGTGGGGGGTGCCTGTAGTCCCAGTTACTCGGGTGGCTGTGGCAGGAGAATGGCGTGAACCTGGGAGGCGGAGCTTGCAGTGAGCCGAGATGGCGCCACTGCACTCCAGCCTGGGCGACAGAGCAAGACTCCGTTTCAAAAAGAAAAAAAAAGTGTGTGCGTGTTAAACCCCGGCTCAGGTGTTCCAAGGCTGTGCACTGGGGCTGCGGGGAGAGCAGAGAAGTGCCCGGGGCTGCCGGATTTCGGCCCGACTTCCCCCAAGCCCTCCCCAGCGCCCTCCTCAGCCCCTGTTCACCCAGCCTAGCCGGGCGGACCCTGCAGCGTCCTGCGAGCCCGGGCAGGGCACGGCTCCCGAAAGGCGCGCCACGACCCCTTTTGACACTTTCCCTCCTCTGTGATGGAGCAACTACTTAACATGCAAAGTTTGCCCCAGCCTGCCTGGCTCGCTGGGGATCATTTCAGTAGCTGAATTGGCTTCGTTCCGAAAAGGCTGCCAAGACACACAAAATCTTGGGGACACACTTTGCTCCTTCCTAAGACACACGCAGACCCGGGGTGTCCTCTCTTGAGAACTCTGACACCGGCCCTCCCCGCCCCCTATCCTGCGTTTCACTGCGCCCCCTCCCCAGCTCCCCCTCAGATCCCTGCTCCGCTGCTCCCAGGGCTCCGCACTACACCCATCTTACTTTTTCTCTCCACCGGGGCTTCGACGATCAAACAGAGGAGCCAGAAAACTCTAGTTGTCATTTTTGCAGAGTTCCCAGGCTCTAAAAGTGAGCCTGGGCTTTTGCTTGCTTTCTCTCCCCCAACCCCTTCTCCACACCCCACCCCCGTTCAGGCTAATGAGGGGCAGCCTTTGGGGAAATGGGAATCACTCGCTGAGCAGACCATTGGAACAAAACCGAGCCGCAGGGATTTCTCCCTCTTTCTTCCTGAGGGGGACGAGCACAGGGTCTCGCAAAGGTGCCCCCGAGAATGTCTGTCCTGTGATCTGCGGGCGAGGATAACATCACAGACTAAACTTTAAACCTGTGTGCGTTTGCGCTCTGCTGTCGGGGCAGCAGAGGGTGGGGTGACAAGTGCGGAGAATAAGGGTGTTTGGGAACTAAGGGACTGAGTCGGGGAGAACGAGTGACGGAAGCTTTTTTCTAGATTAGGTCAACAACAAATAGGAAAATCGTGCTTAAGGCAGCCTGGGTTTGTGGAAGGGAGGAGATTCCAGATGACAGAGAATGTATCCTGGAATGTGTGTGTTAGGCAGTTTCTAGAGAAACCAAGTCACTGCTTCCTAAGTTAGTAAAACTGTTTCATTATATATGACAGCTCACTGTAACCTCTGCCTCCCAGGTTCAAGCAATTCTCGTGCCTCAGCCTCCCAGGTAGCTGGGATTACAGGCATACACCACCATGCCAGGCTAATTTTTGTATTTTTAGCAGAGATGGGGTTTCACCGGGTTGGCCAGGCTGGTCTCAAACTCCTGACCTCAAGTGATCCACCCGCCTTGGCCTTCCAAAGTGCCGGGATTACAGGCATGAGCCACCATGGCCGGCCCAGAGGTCTAATTAATAATCAGAAGGTTGCCTGTTGAGGTTGGGCATGGTGGCTCATGCCTGTAATCCCAGTACTTTGGGAGCCAGAGACAGGAGGATCTCTTGAGCTCAGGAGTTCAAGACCAGCCTGAGCAACAAGGAGAGACCGGGTCTCTACAAAAAAATACAAAAATTAGCCAGGCATGGTGGCTCACGCCTGTGGTTCCAGCCACTTGGAGGCTGAGGTGGGAGGATGGCTTGAGCCTAGTAGGTGGAGGTTGCAATGAGCTGAGATTGTGCCAGTGTACACCAGCCTGGGTGACAGAGACTCTGTCTCAAAAACAAACAAACAAACAAACAAAAAGAAGGAGGATGAGGAAGAGGAGAAGGAGGAGAAGAAAAAGAAGAAAAGAAGTTTGTCTGTTGAGCATTAAATCAAATAAGAGAAATTTGCTGTTGAGTATCAAATTGCAGCTGAAGGAGGTGGGCTAAGCTTCCCTCATTCAGGTGTTGGAGGAGTGAATTATCTTCTCCCTCCAAAAGAGTAAACCTGGCCGGGCGCGGTGGCTCACGCCTGTAATCCCAGCACTTTGGGAGGCCGAGACGGGCGGATCACGAGGTCAGGAGATCGAGATCATCCTGGTGAACACGGTGAAACCCCGTCTCTACTAAAAAATACAAAAAAACTAGCCGGGCGAGGTGGCGGGCGCCTGTAGTCCCAGCTACTCGGGAGGCTGAGGCAGGAGAATGGCGTAAACCCGGGAAGCGGAGCTTGCAGTGAGCTGAGATCCGGCCACTGCACTCCAGCCTGGGCGACAGAGCGAGACTCCGTCTCAAAAAAAAAAAAAAAAAGAGTAAACCTCTGCAGCCACTGCAAAGCTTGAGTACACCAGAGTCAGATAAACACTAGTAAGTTCATGCCCTCGGGCCCTGTTTATAGATGTCCTCAGATCCCCTTCTTTCACATGCTCTTTCTTTAAGTCAAGTGGAATGAAATTCACTAGGCTTAAGATTTCTCAGTTACAACCACATCTCTGACATACCTTCTTAAGATTACGTTTAAATCACCCAGATCCTACTAGGGGTGTTCCCAAAACTCTTCTGTTGCAGGTATGTTGAGAATGCCCTGACACCCACACCCTGAAATGTAGAGGCAGGGAGCAGGCTGGATGGCTCCCAGGGGTTCCCAGAGGCTCTGGGGGTGGCACCAGCTGGAAGAACTCACCAGAGTCCGGTGCTGGGTCATGGGCAGTGTCTGGCTGGCAGCCTGAGAAATCACACTAATGGTGGAAGGTACAAAGAGTTCAAAGAGACTGATCTATGTAGCCAGAATGCCAGTTTATTAATTTACAATGAGAAGTCAACTCAGAAATGCAAACTCATGTCAGCCTGGGTAGCATTCTCTTTCTATAAACAATCCACACAGGAAGCCAAGTTATCCTCAGGGTACTTGGTAACATAAAACCAGAGCTCGGGGAGTTTGTCACCCGACTGGAATGTTTAACAGTATTGGTTTCTCACAGCCTAATGTGTTCTTTACAATAGGTGTGTACACCTGTCAGGAGGAAGAACCCAACAGACCAACTGGCAACTTCCTTGATAATTTGTGGTATTCTGAGTGTATGTTTCTGCTTAGCAAATATTTATTGAGCATCTACTGTGTGTTGTATAATAAAGAATTTGAAGGCCAGGTGCAGTGGTTCACACATGTAATCCTGGCACTTTGGGAGGCTGAGGCGAGCGGATCACTTGAACTCAATAATTCAAGACCAGCCTGGTCTCTACAAAAAAAAATAGCCAGCTGAGGTGGTAATTCTAGAGAATTCGAATTATCTAGAATGACTCACAGAACTCAGGATAGCATTTTACCTACAATGAGTTGTATTATTCTTTTGTTGGTTCATTATTTTATGTTTATCTTATTTTAATAGAGATGGGGGGAGTCAGATGCAGTGGCTCACACCAGTAATCCCAGCACTTTGGGAAACTGAGGCAGGCAGATCACTTGAGGTCAGGAGTCCAAGACCAGCCTGGCCAACCTGGTGAAAACCTGTCTCTTTTGTGTGTGTGTGTGTGTGTGTGTGTGTGTGTGTGTTTTTTTGAGACAGAGTCTCACTCTTGTTGCCCAGTCTGGAGTGCAATGGCACAATCTCGGCTCACTGCAACCTCCACCTCCCAGGTTCAAGCAATTCTCCTGCCTCAGCCTCCCAATAGCTGGGATTACTGGCATGCACCACCACAACATTCTTTTTTTTTTTTGAGACGGAGTCTCGCGCTGTGTCACCCAGGCTGGAGTACAGTGGCGCGATCTCGGCTCACTGCAAGCTCCGCCTCCCAGGTTCACGCCATTCTCCTGCCTCAGCCTCCGAGTAGCTGGGACTACAGGCGCCCGCCACCGCGCCCGGCTAGTTTTTTGTATTTTTAATAGAGACGGGGTTTCACCATGTTAGCCAGGATGGTCTCGATCTCCTGACCTCGTGATCCACCCGCCTCGGCCTCCCAAAGTGCTGGGATTACAGGCTTGAGCCACCGCGCCAGGCCACAACCTTCTAATATTGTATTTTTAGTAGAGATGGGGTTTCTCCACGTTGGTCAGGCTGGTCTTGAACTCCCGACCTCAGGTGATCTGCCCAGCTCAACCTCCCAAAGTGCTGGGGTTACAGGTGTGAGCCACTGTACTCAGTCGGGGTTTTTTTTTTTTTTTTTTTTTTTTTTTTTTTTAAGACAGAGTCTGGCTCTGTCACCCAGGCTGGAGTGCAGTAGTGTGATCTCAGCTCATTGCAACCTCCACCTCCTGGGTTCAATAGATTCTCCTGTCTCAGCCTCTCGAGTAGCTGGGATTATAGGCACACACCACCACACCTGGCTAATTCTTGTACTTTTAGTAGAGATGGGGTTTCACCATGTTGGACATGCTGGTCTCAAACTCCTGGGCAAAAGTAATCTGCCCACCTCGGCCTCCCAAAGTTCTGGGATTACAGGCATGAGCCACCACACCCAGCCCCATTTTATCTTCTATCTCTACCATTATTTATTTATTTGTTTGTTTGTTTGTTTGTTTATTGAGATAGGGTCTCACTGTTGCTTAGGGTGGAGTGCAGTGGCAAAACTCGATCAAGACTCACTGTGGCCTTGATTTCCCGGGACTCAGGTGATCCTCCCACCTTCGCCTCCAGAGTAGCTGGGACTACAGGTACCCGCCACCAAACCCAGCTAACTTTTGTATCTTTTGTAGAGATGGGGTTTCACCATGTTGGCCAGAC
This sequence comes from Macaca thibetana thibetana, assembly GCF_024542745.1. NCBI lineage: Eukaryota > Metazoa > Chordata > Mammalia > Primates > Cercopithecidae > Macaca > Macaca thibetana. Next base: position 56,202,233 of record NC_065593.1, on the reverse strand, counting down.
TGGTCTCCAACTCCTGGGCTCAATCTAACTAACCTCCTCGGCCTCCCAAAGTGCTGGGATTATAGGCATAAACTACCACACCCAGATTTCTTTCTTACTCTAGGAGACATTCTGGAATGTATACATTATCACTGATTTCTTTTTTTTTTTTTTTTTTTTTTTGAGATGGAGTCTCTGTCTGTCACCCAGGCTGGAGTGCAGTGGCCAGATCTCAGCTCACTGCAAGCTCCGCCTCCCGGGTTTACGCCATTCTCTTGCCTCAGCCTCCCGTGTAGCTGGGACTACAGGCACCCGCCACCTCGCCCGGCTAGTTTTTTTGTATTTTTTAGTAGAGACGGGGTTTCACGTGTTAGCCAGGATGGTCTCGATCTCCTGACCTCATGATCCGCCCATCTCGGCCTCCCAAAGTGCTGGGATTACAGGCTTGAGCCACCGCACCCGGCAAGACAAGAGCCAATTAACATAAAACATAGCTACAAATGGCCAGGAAGTCTAAGTTGATAATCATAGCTGCCTTCTTCCACCACTTCTTCCAATCCCCTTTTTTAAGGGTTCTGTGCCTTATAGGGACACTGAATACTTTATTCCCATAGGACCTGACTTCTTGGTGGTCTTGTTTTTATTGGGTTGCTCTACTTTTCCATTAACCAGGTCTTAGGGTCAAGGGCCTGCTAAGATGTGTCCCCAGTGAATTTTTGGCTTTCAGACATAGCCTCCTTCCTCTATTAAGTAACAGAGCCATTTTCCTCTTGCTAGTTGTATATACAGACACTAGTTCAGTGATGGTTTTAGTCAGCTCAGGCTGCTGTTACATACTGGGTGGTTTAAACAACAGACATTGATTTCTCGCAGTTCTGGAGGCTAGGAAGTCCCACATTGGGGTGATAGCATGATTGGGTGCTGGCAAGGGCTCTTTTCCTAGCTTGCAGATGGCTGCCTTCTTGCTATATCCTCACTTGGTGGACAAAGAGAAGAAAGGATCTCTGAGGATCTCTGATCTCGTCTATTTTTTTTTTTTTTTTTTTTTTTTTTTTTTTTTGAGACGGAGACTCTCAGATGCTCTCTCTCTGTCCAGGCTGGAGGTGGGAGTGCAATGGCATGATCTGGGCTCACTGCAACTTCCACCTCCTGGGTTCAAGCGATTCTCCCACCTCAGCCTCCCAAGTAGCTGGGATTACAGATTTGCGCCACGACACCCAGCTAATTTTTGTATTTTTAATAGAGATGGCGTTTCACTATATTGCCCAGGCTGGTCTCAAACTCCTGACTTCAAGTGATCCACCCGCCTTGGTCTTCCAAAGTGCTGAGATTATAAGCGTGAACCACTAGCCCAATCACTTCATCTCTTCTTTTCTTTTTTTTTTTTTTTTTTTTTTGAGACGGAGTCTCAGGCTGTTGCCCAGGCTGGAGTGCAGTGGCGCGATCTCGGCTCACTGCAAGCTCCGCCTCCCGGGTTCCCGCCATTCTCCTGCCTCAGCCTCCTGAGTAGCTGGGACTACAGGCGCCCGCCACCGCGCCCGGCTAATTTTTTGTATTTTTAGTAGAGACGGGGTTTCACTGTGGTCTCGATCTCCTGACCTTGTGATCCGCCCGCCTCGGCCTCCCAAAGTGCTGGGATTACAGGCTTGAGCCACCGCGCCCGGCCCATCTCTTCTTTTCAAGACACTCATCCCATCGTGGGGCACTGTCTGCACGATCTTCTCTAAGCCTAATTACGTCCCAAAGGCCCCACCTTCTAATACCATCACACGGGGGTGAGGGCTTCAACATAAGAATCTGGGGGCCGAGGCCGGGCGCGGTGGCTCACGTCTGTAATCCCAGCACTTTGGGAGGCCGAGGCCGGCAGATCACCTGCGGTCGGGAGTTTGAGACCAGCCTGACCAACATGGAGAAACCCCATCTCTACTAAAAATACAAAATTAGCCGGGCGTAGTGGCGCATGCTTGTAATTCCAGCTACTCGGGAGTTTGAGGCGGGAGAATCACTTGAACCAGGGAGGCGGAGGTTGCATGAGCAGAGATTGCGCCACTGCACTCTAGCCTGGGCAATAAGAGCAAAACTCCGTCTCAAAAAAAAAAAAAAAAAAAAAAAAAAAAAAAAAAATGGAGGATGCAAACACTTAGCCCATAATGGTGGCTGCCTTCAATCCTTATTGATTCAGCAGCATGAGGAACTTTAAATGGCCAGCCTCAGCTGGGCAAGGTGGCTCATGCTTGTAATCCAAGCACATGGGGAGGCCGAGGAACATCACTTGAGCCCAGGAGTTCCAGAGCACCCTTGGGCAACATACTTGCCCATAGTATAAAAATTACCTGGGCAGGGCTGGGCATGATGGTTCACACCTATAATCCCAGCACTTTGGGAGGCCGAGGTGGGCGGATCTCCTGAGGTCAGGAGTTTGAGACCAGCCTGGCCAACATGGTGAAACCCCATCTCTACTAAAAATACAAAAAACAGCTGGGCATAGTGGCGTGCGCCTATAATCCAGCTACTTGGAAGGCTGAGGCAGGAGAATCGCTTGAACCCAGGAGGCAGAGGTTGCAGTGAGTCGAGATCACACCACTGCACTCCAGCCTGGGTGACAGAGCGAGACTCCATCTCAAAAAAAAAGAAGACCGGGCGAGGTAGCTCATGTCTGCAATCCCAGCGCTTTGGGAGGCCGAGACGGGCAGATCACAGGGTCAGGAGTTGAGACCAGCCTGGCCAACATGGTGAAACCCCGTCTCTACTAAAAATACAAAAAATTTGCCAAGCGTGGTGGCACATGCCTGTAATCCCAGCTACTCCGGAGGCTGAGGCGGGAGCATTGCTTCAACCCAGGAGGCGGAGGTTGCAGTGAGCTAAGACCGCGCCACTGCACTCTAGTCTGGGCAACAAAGTGAGACTCCGTCTCAAAAAAAAAAAAAAAAAAAATTAGCTGGGCAAGGTGGCATGAACCTGTAGTACCAGCTACTCAGGAGGCTAAGGTAGGAGGATCACTCGAGCCTGGGAAACAAGAGTGAGATTCTGTCTCAAAATAAGTAAATAAATACATAAAAATACAATAAAATAAATGGCCAGCCTCGGCTTCCAGTTGAATAAAACCATAATAGTATTTCCTGGTCTACACATTCCTTCCTTTGGCACTGGGACCTCTGGACCCACTGAGTCCAGGGTCCCTGGCAAGGAAAGCAAAAATTCTTCATGTGGATTATTAGGGGCCACAGTGGGAGGAGCTACTCCCACCTCCTCTCCTCGGTTCCTGGACTCATTCTAGCATTGTCTAAGTCTAGGAACGGCAGTGCTAGCAGAAGTCCCGCAGGCAAGGGAGGAAAATCCACACCCAAACCACGAGTCTGTCGTTGTGAGGGTGAGGCACTGTCCCCACACCCCAGTCTGGTCACTGCAAAAAAGAATGGCCTCGCAGGGTGCCACCTTCACCTTAGAGCGGCGCCCTCTGCTGGCCACCTCTAAGATCTGTGGCCACTTGCATCCGCCTTTTAATCCTCCCCTACCTCTGTTGGTTCTAATCATTTCTCAGTTTATTAATACTTGGAAGAATGACATAGCAGTTATTCACAGCTTGTAAATTACAATAGAAATGTTCCTTTCAAATAGTAAAGTTTCACCTAAAGAGGAAATTGGATTTATAAGAAAATGGAGGCAAAGATCTTAAGTTTTAAGAAAAAGTGCTTCAAAACAGAAGGGCAAATGGAAAAGGGGGATATAAACCAATAAAAACACCATCTGGGCCGGGCGCGGTGGCTCAAGCCTGTAATCCCAGCACTTTGGGAGGCCGAGACGGGCGGATCACGAGGTCAGGAGATCGAGAGACGATCCCGGCTAACACGGTGAAACCCCGTCTCTACTAAAAAATACAAAAAAATAGCCGGGCGAGGTGGCGGGCGCCTGTAGTCCCAGCTACTCGGGAGGCTGAGGCAGGGGAATGGCGTAAACCCGGGAGGCGGAGCTTGCAGTGAGCTGAGATCCGGCCACTGCACTCCAGCCTGGGTGACAGAGCAAGACTCCGTCTCAAAAAAAAACAAAAAAACAAAAAAAACAAAAAAACAAAACACCATCTGAGGGTGTTACTATCCAAAAATAAAGAATAAGATGCATCACTAAGCCCTTTGCACTCGTTATGACCTTGTAAGTAAAAATTATTACTTAGAATGATAATAAGGGGTGCACACTACATTCCTTGTCTCTCTTCTATACTTTTTTTTGTAGAAGAATCAGAAAACAATTTACTAACCTCCCTGTTTGATATTAAAAACTAAATAGGAAGGTTTTTAATATTTTCTGTCAGTACAAGTTGAACTTGATTGTGCCAACGGAAACCCTAGAGGTTAGTATATCAGTAGAATGCAAGAACATTGTTAAAGGTGCTTACAATCTTTTTTGTTTTCCTTTCCACTCCATTGTATCAATTTTTTGAGTAACTTTTAAATGGCTAGAAAATGGTCTTTTTGCTTTGCCCTTTTATAGCTGAAATAACCAGCTCCATTCTTTTCATGAATAGAAAGTTGATATATTTATTTATCAGGTATCTTTCAGTTGTCAGCAAATACTGTAGTTTTCTTATGTTGTATGGAAATTATAGTTCAATTATTCTAATGTGATGGAGAGCAACAAGTCATTGTAGAACTTTTCACCTGTTAATATTGAAGTTCTACCTCTGAACTTCTGCTGTGGATATCAAGGAAATAATAAATTAGAAACCCTAAGAAATTTGGGGGAAAAAAAAAAACCCAGCCTGGGAAACATGATGAAATCCCATCTCTACAAAAAATACAAAAATTAGCCGAGCATCGTGGCACACACATGTAGTTCCAGCTACTTGGGAGGCTGAGGTGAGAGAATCACTTAAGCCCAGGAAGTGGAGGTTGCAGTGAACTGAGATTACACCACTGCACTCCAATGTGGGTGACAGAGCAAGATCCTGTCTGGAAAAAAAAAAAAAAAAAAAATCAATCAATCAGTGAATGGTGACCCTAGTAAACACCTGATACTTTATTTATTTGGCTCAATGAAAATAAAAAAGAGAATTTTATGCAAAAGTTTCAGACAGCTGAATTTTGGCAAATGATTCCATTTACTAAGGATTCCATCTTTGGTTCTAGTATAATATATATTCCCTGAGGAGGAAATGGATTTCTCCAAATAACCGGATCCATAGTCATGTAATGCTAATGGGGACAATCACCCCAGTTTAGATACCATCAAATGAATTCCAACATATGTGGGCTCTCCCATTATTTGTCTTCTCACCTGCCAGCCTGCCTCTTTTGGCAATGCTAGGGTTCCAGAATCAGGCCCTAAGCTCAGCAAGGGCCTCCATGAGGGCCATATTACACCCTAAGATTCCCAGATGTCTATTTGGAACCACCTTTGACTTACTCCCTTATTTTGCCCCTGAAACTGCATGGGGCCAAAGAAGAAATCATAAAAACAGGGATAATGGATATGGCCCTCAGTATTTTAATGTGGCCTATCAATAATGTCGTCATGCCATCCCTGCTTTACGGCAGTTTCTTCACTTTGACCCTGTTGACATTTGGGGCTGGATCATCATTTTTTTGTGGGGGAACTGTGTGTTTTAAGATGTTAAGCAAGCTGGGCGAGGTGGCTCATACCTGTAATCCCAGCACTTTGGGAGGCCGAGGCAGGCTGATCAACTGAGGTTGGGAGTTCGAGACCAGCCTGACCAACGTTGAGAAACCTGTCTCTACTAAAAATACAAAATTAGCCAGGCATGGTGGCGCATGCCTGTAATCCCAGCTACTCAGGAGGCTGAGGCAGGAGAATCGCTTGAACCCGGCAGACATAGGTTACAGTGAGCCAAGATCATGCCATTGCATTCCAGCCTGGGCAACAAGAGCAAAACTCTGTCTCAAAAACAAAAAAAGATGTTAAGCAGCATTCTTGACCTCTGCCCACTAGATGTTAATAGCAACCCCCTCCAATTCCATTGTGACAATTACAAATCTCCAGATATTGCCAAATGTCGCTTGGGGAGCAAAATCGGCCCAGTTGAGAACCACGGGACTAAAGTAAGCAGAATTATCAGGATAAAACAGACAATTCACTTCTACCATACCAGAATTTTTTGTTAGTTTGTTTTTTGAGACAGGGTCTTGCTCTGTCACCCAGGCAGGAGTGTGGTGGTGTGATCATAGCTCACTGCAGCTTCAAACTCCTGGATTCTCAGAAGGCTGAGAAACAGTGAGTCATGATTGTGCCACTACAGTCCAGCCTTGGCAACAGAGTGAGAAGCTGTCTCAAACAAACAAGAGGAAGAAGAGGAAGAGGAGGAAGAGGCAGAGAAGGAAGAGGAAGAGGAGGAAGGGGAAAGACAAGGAGAAGGAGAAGACTCTGGGGCTCAAGCCATCCTCCTGCCTGAGCCTCCCAAAGTACTGGGATTACAGGTGTGAGTCACTGAGGGTATTAGTCAGGGTTCTCTGGAGGGACAGAATTAATGGAATATATATATAGGAGTTTATTAAGTATTAAATACTTAATAAATACACAGGATCACAAGGTCCCACAATAGGCCGTCTGCAGGCTGAGGAGCAAGGATAGCCAGTCTGAGTTCCAAAACTGAAGAACTTGGAGTCCGATGTTGGAGGGTAGGAAGCATCCAGCACCGGAGAAAGATGTTGGCTGGAAGGCAAGGCCAGTCTTTCACATTTTTCTGCCTGGAAGCTTTCTTGCTGGAAGCTGATTAGCTTGTGCCCACCCAGATTAAGGGTGGGTCTGCCTTTCCCACCCACTGACTCAAATGTTAATCTCCTTTGGGAACACCCTCACAGACACACCCAAGATCAATACTTTGTATCCTTCAATCCAATCAAGTTGACACTCAGTATTAGCCATCACACTGAACCTGGCCAAAGCTGGACTAACTGTAAGCTTTTGCCTGAAACCTTGATTTGGGAGCAAGTGGCCCGAGGACGATGAAAACTATCACAGGTGGCTGGGCACAGTGGTTCACGCCTGTAATCCCAGCACTTTGGGAGGCGGAGGTGGATGGGTCACTTGAGGTCAGGAGTTTGAGACCAGCCTGGCCAACATGGCAAAACCAGTCTCTACTAAATATACAAAAACTGGCCAGGCATGGTGGCTCACGCCTGTAATCCCAGCACTTTGGGAGGCCAAGGCAAGTGGATCACCTAGGGTCAGAAGTTCAAGACCACCCTGACCAACATGGTGAAACCACATCTCTATTAAAAATATAAAGAACTAGTCAGGTATGGTGGCGGGCGCCTGTAGTCCCAGTTACTCGGGAGGCTGAGGCAGGAGAATTGCTTGAACCCGGGAGGTAGAGGTTGCAGTGAGCCGAGATCGTGCCACTGCACTCCAGCCTGGGCAACAGAGTAAGAGTCCATCTCAAACAAACAAACAAACAAGCAATCAGAGGCGCTGACACTTGCTGTGCTTCCAGCTTCTTGCTATTTCAGGGGCTCTGGTCTTGATTCTTGCAGATTCCCAAACCTGGTCCTACAGCTCCCCACCTCCTGTCTCTAGTGGTTTAGTGGGCGCCTCCTCCCCTGTATCTTTCCAATGAGTTTTAATGTGCTTTGGTTAGGTAGGGCTGGTTTGTTTCCATTGTTGGCAATAAGAAGGAATTGGTCAAGGAGTCTAAGAAGTTGTCTGGAGAACCAAGAAAAAGATTTCCTGGAAGCATAGAAAGAGTGCATTTCCAGAAGAAGGATTCATCAAGAATTTCAAACATCAGGGCCAAGTCAAGCAAGACAAGGACTGAAAGGTGCTCCTTAAATTTGCCTATGAAGAGGCCAGTGCTGGGAAGGAGTGTGCCAGGTGGCAGTGGAGGGAGGACAGCAAGTGTAGAGGAGACTCTGCAACCTTCACCTCCCAGATTCAAGCACGTCTCGTGTCTCAGCCTCCAGAGAAGCTAGGATTATAGGCGTGGGCCACCACACCTGGCTAATTTGCGTATTTTTAGTAGAGATGGGATTTCCACACAACTGGAACACTACTCAGCAATAAAAAGGAGTGAACAGCTGTCCCTCGGTGTCTGCAGGGGATTGGCTCCAGGAACCCCTGCAGATACCAAAGTCCACAGATGCTGAAGTCTTTTATATGAAATGACATAATGTTTATATATAGCCTCAGGTAAACTTTAAATACGTAATACAGCGTAAATGGTATGTAAATAGTTATACTGTATTTTAAATTTTCTACTGTTTTTATTGTCATATTATTATTTTATATATTTTATTTTTTCCAAATATTCTCCATCCATGGTTAGTTGAATCCATAGATGAGGAACCTGCAGATATGGAGGGCCAGCTGTAGTGATAGGTGCAACAACATGGATGGTAGCAGAATTTCAAAAATTAATATGCTGAGCAAGGCCAGGCGAGGTGGATCACATCTGTAATCGTACCACTTTGGGAGGCCGAGGCGGGCAGATCACTTGAGATCAGGAGTTCGAAACCAGCCTGGCCAACATGGTGAAATCTCGTCTCTACTAAAAGTACAAAAATTAGCTGGGCGTGGTGGCATGCGCCTGTAATCCCAGCTACTCCGGAGGCTGAGGCAGGAGAATCACTTGAACCTGGGAGGCGGAGGTTGCAGTGAGCCTAGGTCGTGCCGCTGCACTGCAGTCTGGGTGACAGAGTGAGACTCCATCTCAAAAAAAAAAAAAAAAAAAAAGCTAAGTGAAATAAGCTAAACACAAGAGGCGACATGCTGTATGATTTCATTTATAAGACATTCTGTAAAAGGCAAAAGTATAGGAACAGAAATCAGATTAGTAGCTAACAGGGGCTGATGGTGAGGGGAGGAGATTGACTACAAAGGGACACGAGGATCCTTTTTGAGGTGACAGAAATGCTTTATATTGGGAATGTGGTGGTGGTTATGTAACTATACATTTCATCAAACTGTACACTTAAAAAGGGTGAATGTTAGTATATGAAAATTAAATCTCAATAAACCTGACTTAAGAAAATAATAAAACAAACCTAAAGATGCAACTACATGAAAATGAATCTAAGAAAAAAGTAACTTACAGTTTTTCCAGTTCAACAGTCATCATGAGAACGTTCTTAAGTGTTGTAAGTGGAATTTGTGTTGCTCCCATGTCTCTGAAGAAGAAAGCCGAAACATTCATGATATAAACTCCAGTAAAAAATTCTGTACTTAAGAAGATATTTCAAGGACATGTGATTACTTCAATTTTGGCTTCCCTATAAAACAAGCCAGTTCAACAGTTTATTTGCTGCAAAATTTCAGAGAGCTCTTATTAAAGAAATTTAAGTTGATTTCCATCATCAAATTAATGATATTCAAGAGTAGATCTTACACTGGTTTTTTTTTTTTTTTTTTTTTTTTTTTGAGGCGGAGTCTCGCTCTGTCGCCCAGGCTGGAGTGCAGTGGTGCGATCTCGGCTCACTGCAAGCTCCGCCTCCCGGGTTCCCGCCATTCTCCTGCCTCAGCCTCCCGAGTAGCTGGGACTACAGGCGCCGCCACCACGCCCGGCTAGTTTTTTTGTATTTTTAGTGGAGACGGGGTTTCATTGTGTTAGCCAGGATGGTCTCGATCTCCTGACCTCGTGATCCGCCCGTCTCGGCCTCCCAAAGTGCTGGGATTACAGGCTTGAGCCACCGCGCCCGGCCTTTTTTTTTACTATTATCTTAATTCTCATTTTCATATTGCACTCACTCATCTTGATTATTTACTCTTTTCTTCCTTTTTAGAATAATGAACACCTATTCCTCTTTACTTTCTTGGTTAAGTAATATTCCTCCATGTGTCTACATGTTCCAAATCTATACAGGTTCTTCAACACTGTTCTCTTCCCCTACTGGCTGTCTTGACCATTACACATCCTTTCTTAATACTTTTCTTTGCCAATAACATTTTTCAATAACTCAGTTAAAATTTACATTATGACATTTTAGCCTAAATGCAAAATACTTAATCTTTGATGAAAAATTTTAAAAGAGCATAAATCATCTCATGACTCATGAAAGTACTATAGTACTTACAGATATTTTAATGCCGGCAATTTAAAGAGATACGGATCTTCAACAGTTGTCAGAGGATTGCGATTGAGAATTCTGAAAAATGCAATGGAATTAAAATAACCTGCATTTTCAATGTGTGAAACTGCATAAAAAGTTTATATTCATTTTTTGGTATGCAACTTGTAGGTTAAAAAAAAAATCATTTTCTGTTTTTACCTAATAAATCACCATTAGACTCTGCAAAGCATTATTTCTTTGGGAACTACCTAGGTCTCTAGAAGATAAAGTAGAGGAGAGAAAGAGGTGAAAAAATAGAAAAAAAAAAAAAAAAAGTGGATAGCAAAGAAAAAATATGCCACAGAACTTTTCAGGTCAAAAACCCTAGAAGTGACTATGTTGGTAGGAAGCCCTGACTGTGTAGGAAACACTGTTTCTAGTGTCCTCCATAATTCAAGTTGCTCGTCCACAATTCAAGTTCCTCATCTTTTTTTTTGTTTTTGTTTTTGTTTTTGTTTTGAGACAGTCTTACTCTGTAGCCCAGGCTGGAGAGTAATGGCTCTATCTCAGCTCAATGCAACCTCCGCCTCCCAGGTTCAAGTGATTCTCCTGCCTCAGCCTCCTGAGTAGCTGGGATTACAGGTGCCCGCCACCACACCCAGCTAATTTTTGTATTTTTAGTAGAGACGGGGTTTCGTGATGTTGGCCAGGCTGGTCTCGAACTCCTGACCTCAGGTTATCCACCCGCCTTGGCCCCCCAAAGTGTTAGGATTATAGGCGTGAGCCACTGCATCTGACCGCTTGCCTTTTATCTTTATAAAGTTGTTAGAATTTATGGTTTAATTTGCACAGTTAAGAAAAAAACAGGACCAATTCTTTTGCTTTATAGCCAAAGAAAAAGGGTTAAATCTAAGAAGAGGAACTAGTCAAAACCATACTCCCATCACATACTCCCACTTGTCTTCTTATATGACATCACAGCCTTTGTTACATTGCATGTAATCACCTGTCTATTGTCAGTCTCCTGGACTATCAGCTCCTTGAGGGCAGAGACCACATCTTATTGTCATTGTCATCCCTGTGCCTGGCATGATGTTTGAAATTTACTAGACATTTAATAAATGACATTTTATTTGTATGTCAATAAAATGAATAAATTCATTTTGATGGAAATTTTTATTCCAAAATGTTGGACTTGATTTTCTTTTTAATTCTTTAAAGTGAACAAGAAAAAGAAAGGAAACAGGAAGAAATAAAAGTAAATAAAAGAAAATCTGCCTTAGGTTAACTCAATAATCATCACCCTACTTTTGCAGAAATTATAAAAATAATAATTATTACAATGAGTATCTATTGGGCTGCTAGGTATTTGTGATCAGCATTTCACATTTAATCCTCACAATAACCTTATGTGGTAGATATTATTATTGCCCTATTTTATAAATGAGGAAACTGAGGCACAGAGGGGTTACACAACTTGTCCTACATCACCAAGCTATTAAGAAGCAAAGCTGTAATTTGAAGTCGTGTGTTTAATCTGTATGAAGAAAAAGGGTTTACTTTAACCTTATGGTTTTTAAATTTTTATTTTCTTTATTTTCTTTCTTTCTTTCATTTCCCTCCCTCCCTCCTTCTTTCCCTTTCTTCCTCCCTTGCCTCCCTCCCTCTCTTCCTTCTTTCCTGCCTGCTTGCCTGCCTCCCTCCCTCCCTCTCTTTTCTTTTCTTCCTTCTTTCTTTCTTTCTTTTCTTTCTTCTTTCTTCTTCATTCCTTTCTTCCTTCCTCCCTCCCTCCCTCTCTTTTCTTTCTTTCTTTCCTTCCTTCCTTCCTCCCTCCCTCCCTCTCTTTTCTTTCTTTCTTTCCTTCCTTCCTTCCTTCTTTCATGTCCCTCCCTCCCCTTTTCCCTTTCTTCCTTCCTTCTCTCCCTCCTTTCCTCCCTCCTTTTCTTCTTTCTTTCTTCCCTTCATTTCCCTCCCTCCCTCCTTCTTTCCCTTTCTTCCCTCCTTCCCTCCCTCCTTCCTCCCTCCTTTTCTTTTCTTCTCTTTCTTTCTTTCTTTCTTTCTTTCCTTCCTTCCTTCTTTCTTCTTTCTTTTCTTCCCTTCCCTTCCTCCCTTCCTCTTTTCCTTCCTTCCCTCTCCCTTCCTTCTTTCTCTCTCTTTTTCTTTCTTTTCTGTCTTTCCTTTCTCTCTTTTCTCCTTCCTTCCTTCCTTCCTTCCTTCCTTCCTTCCCTCCCTCCTTCCTTCCTTCCTTCCTTCCCTCCCTCCCTCCCTCCTCTTTCTCCCTCTCCTCTTGCAAAAAAGAGTAAGCAAATACATAATATCAATATATTCATTTACCTTAAGGACTGAGAATAATGAATTTAGTTCATGCAACTATGATTCTTCTTGTCATTTAGTCAAGAAACTTTGAGATTCATTCCCATTATAGCTACACACCCTTGACACTGGGAATATAAAGATAAATAACTCACAGTCCCCACCCTCAAAGGTTTATAATCCAGTAGGAGAAGGGAAACAGTAAACAAAAGTGTGTAAGTGTGATACAGTGAAATATATACATTTGGTCTTTGACCTCATTTCTTCATATACACTCAGAAATTCCAAAGTGATATATTTTTGTATGCAAACAAATTGACTGGTAGCCAGCATTCCCTAGGTAGCTTCAGGATGCAGGCTGGCAGCCCAAGAGCAAGGCAGGATTAGAGGGTTGGGACTTTTCTTCCCCACCCCCTACCCTCCCAAGAGGTGAGAGGAGCTGAAGATTAAGTTCGGGGAAAGAAAAAACTGTACTTGAAAATTCAAGGCCTTGAAAATGCAGAATTAAGTTTGAATACAAAAGGGAATAATAGACCCAGTGCTTTGGGAGGCTGAAGCAGGAGGATCCTTTGAAGCCAGGAGTTCAAGACCAGCCTGGGCAAGGTAGGGGTGCCCTGTCTCACTTGATCTTAGCCAAAAGGCTGAGAAGCGATAAGGGGTGCCCCGTCTCTACAAAAAATATAGAAAAATTAGCTGGGCATGGTGGCACGTGCCTTTAATGCCAGCTAATTGGGAGGCTAAGGTGGGAGAATCATCTGAGCCTGGGGAGGTTGAGGCTGCAGTGAGCTGTGATTGCACCATTGCACTCCAGCCTGAGTGACAGATCCAGCACTTTAGGAGGCCAAGGCGGGTAGAATGCGAGGTCAGGAGTTCAAGACCAGCCTGGCCAAGATGGTGAAACCCTATCTCTACTAAAAATACAAAAATTAGCCAGGCTTGGTGGCAGGCACCTGTAATCCCAGCTACTCGGGAGGCTGAGGCAGAGAATTGCTTGAACCCGGGCGACAGAAGTTGCAGTGAGCCAAGATCATGCCGCTGCACTCCAACCTGGGCGACAGAGAGAGACTTCGTCTCAAAAAAAAAAAAAAAAAAAAAGAGTAAAAAAAAAGAATAGGTTTGCTGTGACCAATTTCGATATTATTTATTTTTAGCCAAACTTACTGACCCAGAATGACCAGTTTAGATAAATCATGGTCCTGGGATGGAACACAAAGAAACTGGAATTTTATTAGCAAAGGAGATGGGGAATGGCTATTGACTGTTGATGTCATGTACAATTTAGTGAGGATTTTTTATTTTGTTTTTTGAGACAGGGTCTCAGGGTCTTGCTCTGTCTCCCAGGCTGGAGTGCAATGCAGTGGCATGATCATAACACTGTAGCCTTGAATTCTTCAGGCTCAAGTGACCTTCCCACCTCAGCCTCCCAAATAGCTAGGACTACAGGCATGCACCACCACATCCGGCTCATTTTTAAATTTTTTGTAGAGACGGGATCTCATTATGTTGCCTCAGCTTGTCTCAAACTCCTGGGCTCAAGCAATCCTCCGACCTTAGCCTCCCAAAGCACTGGGATTACAGGCACAAGCCACTACACCTGGCCTGAACTTCCTTATTCTAAGGATTTGCAGAGTTTCTGTTTAAGCCATTATCTTCAAATAATGGTTTTAATTTCATTCCAATCCTTATGTAAAATACCTTATTTCTTTCTTTCTTTTCTTTTCTTTTTTTTTTTTTTTGAGATGGAGGTTCGCTCTTGTTGCCCAGGCTGGAGTGCAATGGTATAATCTCGGCTCACCACAACCTCCACCTCCCAGGTTCAAGCAATTCTCCTGCCTCAGCCTCCCAAGTAGCTGGTATTACAGGTAGGCGCCACCACGACCTGCTAATATTGTATTTTTAGTAGAGACGGGGTTTCTCCATGTTAGTCAGGCTGGTTGCAAACTCCCAGCCTCAGCTGATCCGTCCACTCCGACCTCCCAAAGAGCTGGGATTACAGGTGTGAGCCACAGCGCCTGGTCAAATACTTTATTTCTTACTTCTTTATTGCCATGCCAGGATCACCAATACTATATTGAGCAGTAGCAGCATAAAAACTAGTATTTATTGTCTTACTCTCCATCCTTAAAAAGATGCTTCTCAATTTTCTCAAATTTGACATTGACTTTCAACTTGATGACACAATCTAAAGCCACTAATGTACAGTATGTTACTCTGTCACCCAGGCTGGAGTGCAGTGGCGTAATCTTGGCTCACTGCAGCCTCTATCTCTCCGACTCAAGCAACCTTCCCACCTCAGCCTCCCGAGTAACTGGGACCACAGGTGCGCACCATCCTGCCTGGCTAATGTTGTTTATTTTTTGTGAGACAAAGTCACACTTTGTTGCCCAGGCTGGTCTCGAATTTCTGGGCTCAACGGATCCTCCTGCCTCAGCCTCCCAAAGTGCAGGAATTACAGGCATGAACCACCACACCTGACCCAATACATTACCTTTGCTAATCTTGTGGCCATTCTCAACACTCAACTCCAATGTCCTTTCTATTGCTAGTTTTCAATGGTTTTCATCATGACTAGATACTGAAACGTATCTGTGTATTAAGAAAAGCATATAGGCCAGACATGGTGGCTCATGCCTGTAATCCTAGCACTTTGGGAGGCCAATGCAAGCAGATCACCTGAGGTCAGGGGTTCGAAACCAGCCTGGCCAACATGGTTTCACCCCCATCTCTACTAAAAATACAAAAATTAGCCAAGAACAGCTGTAATCCCAGCTGCTTGGGAGGCTGAGGCGGAGAATTGCTTGAACCCGGGAGGCGGAGGTTGCAGTAAGCTGGCATCATGCCATTGAACTCCAGCCTGGGTGACAGAGTGAGACTCTGTCTCAAAAAAAAAAAAAAAAAAAAAAAAAAAGCGTGGTACCAGGAGTGGCAGCCTCATAGAAAGTGTTTCTGGGAGAGAAATAGTTATAAGGAGGGGTGGTGAAAGGAAAAGGAGGATTGAAAAAAAAGAGAAACGAGAAAACGCCAAGATTTTCCCTCACCCCATCAACAAACATCTTTAAATTGCACAAAAGAGGGCACAACTGACAAGGCCACTCAAATTAAGAATTTTATGAATTGAATGATTTGGAATAAAGTAGCCAACATCCATACAAAATTGCAAAAGTCAGGAAATTAAAGGTTTTCTGCTATTGAAAAGTCTCCCCAAAAACCTACAAAGCTAAAGGAAAAGAAAATATCTTTCAAAAAGCATGTGAGAAAGTGAAAAGTCACCTTAAATTAGAAAAAAAAACAAAAAACAGAATGGCTAAATGAGGCTGGACCTAGTGACTCACGCCTTGTAATCTTAGCACTTTGGGAGGCAGGAAGATCGCCGAAGCCCAGGAGTTCAAGACCAGCCTGGCCAACATGGCAAAACCCTGTCTCTACTGAAAGTAGAAAAATTAGCCAGGCAAGGTAGTGTGCGCCTGTAATCTCAGCTACTCAGGAGGCTGAGGTGGAAGGATGGCTTGAGCTCAGGAGGTGGATGTTGCAGTGAACCGAGACTGTGCCACTGCACTGCAGCCTGGGCAACAGAATGAGACTCCATCTCAGAAGCAAAACAACAAAACAACCAAACAAAAAACCCCCCACATATATATCTACTCTTCTATTGAGCAATCCTACTTCTAGGAATTGACCCTGAACATACATATACCTCAACAACAGGAGAATACATATGTGTAGGTTGATTCATTACTGATTATCTGTAATTGCAAAATCTTGTAAACGACTCAAATGTCCAAGCAAAGGAGATTGGTTGGATAGACTGTGGTAAACGCATGCGTGTGGTTACTACACAGCCAGAACATTTACTAGGGGAACTGTGGGACTTCAGAAACCAAGGTCTTAGCATAGCCTTTTTTTCTGTTGTTTTCTTTTTCTTTTCTTTTCTTTCTTTTTTTAAGACAGTCTCACTCTGAAGTGCAGTGGCGCGATCTTGGCTCACTGCAACCGCAACCTTCGCCTCTTCAAGCGATTCTCCTGCTTCAGCCTCCTGAATAGTAGAGATCACAGGCGCCCAACACCACACTTGGAGAATTTTTGTATTTCTAGTAGAGATGGGTTTTTGCCACGTTGGCCAAGCTGGTCTCGAACTCCTGACCTCAGGTGATCCACCCACCTCAGCCTCCCGAGGTGCTGGGATTACAGGTGTGAGCCACTGTGTCCTGCCACCATAGATTTTTATAAGACATTCCATAGACTTTCTTACAAATACAAATAACTTGTTTACTCAATTTCCAGGTAAAAACATTTTTTATCTTTTAGAAACATTTTTTTTTTTTTTTTTTTTTTTTTTTTTTTTTTTTTTTTTTTTTTTTGAGACGGAGTCTTGCTCTGTCACCCAGGCTGGAGTGCAGTGGCCGGATCTCAGCTCACTGCAAGCTCCGCCTCCCGGGTTTTACGCCATTCTCCTGCCTCAGCCTCCCGAGTAGCTGGGACTACAGGCGCCTGCCACCGCGCCCGGCTAGTTTTTGTATTTTTAGTAGAGACGGGGTTTCACCGTGTTAGCCAGGATGGTCTCGATCTCCTGACCTCGTGATCCGCCCGCCTCGGCCTCCCAAAGTGCTGGGATTACAGGCTTGAGCCACCGCGCCCGGCCTAGAAACATTTTTTAAAAATAAATTAAACAAGTTTTACAGCTCTCTTGAACCCGGGAGGTAGAGGTTGCAGTGAGTCAAAGTCGCACTGTTGCACTCCAACCTGGGCAACAAAGCAGGACTCCATGTCAAATAAAAACAAAAAACAATATATATCACTATTTGTCAACCGCCAAAGTTATAATTGTTTCAGGCCGGAATAATCAATTGTTACTAAAATTAATAAGCAAAAATTTGATTAAAAACAGGAGTTGTATCTAGTCTCAAAAGTGCCTCCCCACAAAATGGTTATTATTTTTCCTGGTAATATATATGGAGAAGTACACAGCATCACTTCTGGATATTCCTGGCAAAAATGCATGACCTGAATCTAATTGAGAGGAAATACTATGCAAACTCATACTGAGGGACATTGTACATAATAAGTGGCCTGTAACCTTCAAAAGTGTCATCAAGGTTATGAAAATCAGACAGACCAAAAAACTATTGCATATTAAAGGTGACTACATTGACAAGTAAATGCAATGTGTGATGCTGAATTAGATCTTGAGACAGAAATTTAAAAAATTTTTTCTTCGGCTGCGCGCGGTGGCTCAAGCCTGTAATCCCAGCACTTTGGGAGGCCGAAACGGGCGGATCACGAGGTCAGGAGATCGAGACCATCCTGGCTAACACGGTGAAACCCCGTCTCTACTAAAAAATACAAAAAAACTAGCCGGACGAGGTGGCAGGCGCCTGTAGTCCCAGCTACTCGGGAGGCTGAGGCAGGAGAATGTCCTAAACTCGGGAGGCGGAGCTTGCAGTGAGCTGAGATCCGGCCACTGCACTCTAGCCTGGGTGACAGAGCGAGACTCCATCTCAAAAAAAAAAAAAAAAAAAAAAAACGATTCTCTGGGCAGTGGTGGTGCATGCCTGTAGTCCCAGCTACTCAGGAGGCTGAGGTGGGAGGATCACTTGAGCCCAGGAGGTTGAGGTTGCAGTGAGCCATGGTCATGCCACAGCCCTCCAGCATGGGTGCCAGAACCAGACACTGTCTCAAAAAAAAAAAAAAATGTTATCCAAGGAGTGGAAAGGGTGTTATGATCTAGAAAGAAGAGAGTCAAAGGACTTAGTGTGAGTACTGATGCTAATGGAACAGATGTTTGCTTCATAACCATTTGCTAAACTGTATGTATAATAATACTTTTCTGAATATATATTTCAAATAAATTAAAGAAGGGAATAACCTTGGGGGGAAAATCATAATATACTTTTCCTGTCCCCAAAATTTTCCTGTTTCAAAATACTTTGAACATTTGGCAGCCTCAGCAAAACATGAAGTGCTTTAAACTTTGTAAGTTGTTAATAAAAAGATGTTGGTGAATTGATGACTTGGTTAATTGATAAGTCAGCTCATTGCTCGTCGAGAGAGTTAACCTGGAACCAGGCCTGAGTGGGGATAAAAGTCATGGCTATCCAGAAGACCAAAGTGGAAGGGCAATTGTGTGTTAAAGGCATTCTTTACCTTTATGAGGAAGGGGCCTAAAGAGTAAACCTGGGTAAAGGACAGCTGAAACAAGACCCTCTTGCCTGACACTGCTGAGTTCTACAGAACCTGTACCTCCTTGTATACTCCAGATCTCTGAAACTATACCTACTCTACCTGGTTCCTATTCCATGAACAACTTCCTTCCTTTATCTCTGGCTTCTTGTTTTGGAGACGAGGTCCAGCTCTGTCACCAAGGCTGGAGTGCAGTGACACAATCTTGGCTCACTGCAACCTCTGATTCCCGGGTTCGAGCGATTCTTGTGCCTCAGCCTCCCAAGTACCTGGGACCACAGGTGCGCATCACCACATCCAGCTGATTTTTGTGTTTTTTGTAGAGATGGGTTTTCACCATGGTGGCCAGGCTAGCTCTGGCCTCTTTTTATTTTTATTTTTTTAGGCAGTATCTTGCTCTGTCACCCAGGCTGGAGTACAGGGCTGTGAACATGGCTCACTGCAGCCTCGACTTCCTGGGTTCAAGAGATTCTCCTGCCTCAGCCTCCCATGTAGCTAGGAACAAGGTGCATGCCACCACACTTGGCTAATTTTTGTATTTTATGTAAAGATGGGGTTTTTGCCATATTTCCCAGGCTGGTCTCAAACTCCTGAGTTAAAGTGATTCTCCCCCTCAGCCTCCCGAAGTGATGGGATTATACAAGTGAGCCACTGCACCTGGCCTGGCCTGACTCTTTTAACTTAACTCCCCTGAAAATCCAACCTGCTCTGCGGGTAGACTCATTCATTCTGGCTATTAGTCTTTATTTTCTGACTTCATTTTGAATAACTACATGTTTAATGCTGACGAACTCTCTTTAAGAATGAGCTATCTTGGGACCGGGTATGGTGGTTCCCATCTGCAACCCCAGCACTTTGGGAAACCCAGGTGGGTGGATCACCTGAGGTCAGGCGTTTGAGACCAACCTGGCCAGCATGGCGAAACCCCTCCTCTACTAAAAATACAAAAATTAGCAGGGCTTGGTGGTGCATACCTGTAATCTCAGCTACTTGGGAGGCTGAGGCAGGAGAATTGCTTGAACCTGAGAGGCAAAGGTCACAGTGAGCCGAGATCGTGCCTTTGCACTCCAGCCTAGCCAACAGAGCAAGACTTCACCTCAAAAAAAAAAAAAAAAAAAAAAAAAAAAAAAAAAAAAAAAAAAGTCGGCCGGGCGCGGTGGCTCGAGCCAGTAATCCCAGCACTTTGGGAGGCCGAAACGGGTGGATCACGAGGTCAGGAGATCGAGACCATCCTGGCTGACACAGTGAAACCCCGTCTCTACTAAAAAAATACAAAAAACTAGCTGGGCGAGGTGGCGGGCGCCTGTAGTCCCAGCTACTCGGGAGGCTGAGGCAGGAGAATGGCGTGAACCCGGGAGGCGGAGCTTGCAGTGAGCTGAGATCCGGCCACTGCACTCCAGCCTGGGCGACAGAGCAAGACTCCGTCTCAAAAAAAAAACAAAAGTTAAAAGACGATGGGCTGATGCACAGCCCCACCCTTTTTTTCCCCCACAGGGTTCTGCTCCTTGCTGCTCCCATCTTAAGCATGTCTCAGCCTGCCTGAGGCCCCGCTTAGCCACTTATGAGTGATAGAAACGTTCGATTGGGAAAGGCATACCGGATTGCTCTTTGGGAACTCTAGAGATTCTAATTCAAAGTTTAAAAACATAATATCCATCCCCAGTGGGTCACTCCTTGGAGCTGTTATGAAAATAATAACCAGGCCAGGCGTGGTGGCTCATGCCTGTAATCTCAGCACTTTGGGAGGCCGAGGTGGGTGGGCCACCTGTGGTCAGGAGGTCAAGACCAGCCTGACCAACATGGAGAAATCCCGTCTCTACTAAAAGTACAAAAATTAGCTGAGTGTGGTGGTGCATGCCTGTAATCCCAGCTATTCGGGAGGCTGTGGCAGGAGAATCACTTGAACCCAGAAGGCAGAGGTTGCAGTGAGCTGAGTTTCTGCCATTATACTCCAGCCTGGGTGACAGAGTGAGACTCTGTCTCAAAACAAACAAACAAACAAAACCATATACTGCAAACCAAAAATCCAGGACATATTACCTAATATGCATTTTTAAATTTTAATTATATTAATAATTTTTGTAGAGACAGGCCTCACCATGTTCCCCAGGCTGGTCTCCAACTCCTGGGCTCAAGTGATCCTTCCACCTCTGCCTCCCAACGTGCAGGGATTATAAGCATGACTCACCACCCCAGCTTATTTTTTAAATTTTATTTATTTATTTTTTAAATTTGTATTTGTTTCAGATGGAGTCTTGCTCTGTCTCCCAGGCTGGAGTGCAGTGGTGTGATCTCAGCTCACTGCAACCTCCCCCTCCCAGCTCAATCTCCTGAGTAGCTGGGATTACAGGTGTGCGCCACCGCGCCTGGCTAATTTTTGTATTTTTAGTAAAGATGGAGTTTCACCATGTTGGTTAGGCTGATATCGAACTCCTGACCTCATGATCTGCCCTCCTCAGCCTCCCAAAGTGTTAGGATTACAGGCATGACCCACCGCACCTGTCCATTTTTTTTTTTGAAATAAGTTCTCCCTCTCTCATCCAGGCTGGAGTGCAATGGTGTAATCATAGCTCACTGCAGCCTTCACCACCTGGGCTCAAGTGATCCTCT
This sequence comes from Macaca thibetana thibetana, assembly GCF_024542745.1. Lineage (NCBI taxonomy): Eukaryota > Metazoa > Chordata > Mammalia > Primates > Cercopithecidae > Macaca > Macaca thibetana. Next base: position 56,181,162 of record NC_065593.1, on the reverse strand, counting down.
TGCCTCAGCTTCCTGAGTAACTGGGATTACAGGTGTGCACCACCACACCTGGCTAATTTATTTTTGGTAGAGATGGAGTGTCGCTCTGTTGCCCAGGCTGATCTCAAACTCCTGGCCTCAAGCAATCCTCCTGCCTTTACCTTCCTAAGTGCTGGGATTATAGGTGTGAACCATTGCGCCCCGCCCAAAGTTTTAATAAAGGTACTGAATGCCTGAAATACGGACTGTTCTTAAATATCTGGGATATTTGATTGTCACAGTTGTAAAAAGTCACATTTATTCCCTGCCTCATTCCTTTCCCCTTGTGTGCAAATTAAAGAACAATAAAAGAAATGATGAAACATATTGTTAGATAAAGACTTTGTGATTAGCAATGTAGTTAAAAATGCACAAAAAAGAACAGAACAGAATTGTCCGGCCGGGCGCGGTGGCTCAAGCCTGTAATCCCAGCACTTTGGGAGGCCGAGGCGGGCGGATCACAAGGTCAGGAGATCGAGACCACAGTGAAACCCCGTCTCTACTAAAAATACAAAAAATTAGCCGGGCGCGGTGGCGGGCGCCTGTAGTCCCAGCTACTCAGGAGGCTGAGGCAGGAGAATGGCGGGAACCCGGGAGGCGGAGCTTGTAGTGAGCCGAGATCGCGCCACTGCACTCCAGCCTGGGCGACAGCGTGAGACTCCGTCTCAAAAAAAAAAAAAAAAAAAAACAGAATTGTCCTTGCCTTAGGGGACACTATCTCTAGGGAAGAGGGTCACTGAATTAGGAGGTTTGGGTGGTTACAGTGCTGAAAAAAGGAGGGTGGAGTTCTCACAGCTCCCACGCTGCTCCCACATTTGTGCTCCTCCAACCTTATACACAATCTTTTTCTTTTGAGGCCCATGTCATCAAGCTGTGAGACCCCATTGTCCACCTCAACTCCATCATCCCCCAACTTTCCATCCATTCCTCCATGTTCATTTATGGTTTGGGCATCTAGGTTTGTATCTTCCTTTCCATCATCCTGAAGATGCAGTTAACATCTAAGCTGCATCTTCCTTCAATCTCTTCAACTCCAGTGACCTTTCCGTCTATAGCAGCCTCCACCCATGACCATGCAAAGGAGCTTCCCAGACCCTGGACCAGTTGCATGACTGAAATCCTAGCTCCCAGGCTTCAACTCTCTGACCTATAACCTTAGCCTTAGCCCCTCTCAACTTTCTTGCTTCCTTACTCCAATTTCCTCTGTTCTTTCATCTTCAGAGGCAAGATCTTTTTTTTTTTGGTTTTTTTTTTTTTTTACAGAGTTTCACCCTTGTTGCCCAGGCTGGAGTGCAATGGCACAATCTTGGCTCACTGCAACCTCCGCCTTCTGGGTTCAAGCGATTCTCCTGCCTCGGCCTCCCGAGTAGTTGGGATTACAGGCACCACCACCATGCCCAGCTAATTTTTTGTATTTTTAGGAGAGATGGGGTTTCTCCATATTGGTCAGGCTGATCTCGAACTCCCGGCCTCAAGTGATACACTGCCTCAGCCTCCCAAAGTGCTGCAAAGTGCTGGGATTACAGGCATGAGCCATCATGCCCAGCCCTATTATTCTGTTTTTAAATTTTTTTTTTTTTACTGAGATGTGATCTTGCCATGTTACCTAGGCAGGTCTCAAACTCCTGTGCTCAAGCAATCCTGTTGCCTCTTTCTCTCGAAGTGTGGGATTACAGGTGTGAGCCAGCATGCTCGGGTCTTTTATTTATTTTATTTTATCTTATTTTATTCTATTTTATTTTATTTTTTGAGGGAGATTCTTGCTCTGTTGCCCCGGCTGGAGTGCGGTGGTATGATCTAGGCTCACTGCAACCTCCACCTCCCAGGTTCAAGCGATTCTCCTGCCTCAGCCTCCTGAGTAGCTGGGATTACAGGCGCCCACCACCACGCCTGGCTAATTTTTGTAGTTTTAGTAGAGATGTGGTTTCACCATGTTGGCCAGGCTGGTCTTGAACTCCTGACCTCAGGTGATCTGCCCACCTTGGCCTCCCAAAGTGCTGGGATTATAGGCATGAGCCACGGTGCTCAGCATTTTTTTTTTTTTTTTTTTTTAAATCTGTCTTGAGTTTGCTTCCTTCCTAAATGGTTTTGGCTTCATGATCACATACACCAAGAGTTACAAACTGAAATACCATGAAGGGGCCAAGCAGGTAACAAAATTCGAGTGATACAGGCTCAATGTCTTAGTCGCCTCAGGCTACAACAGAATACCATAGACTGGGTATCCTAATAATACAGATGATTTTCTCATGGTTCTAGAGGCTAGAAAGTCCAAGATCAAGGTTCCCAAAGGGTTAAGTTTCTGGTGTTGATGCAGGGCAGGCAAGCCCCAAAACAGGCTTAGCCTAAGCAGGTCCTTGGCTTCACCTAGGAAATAATTCAAGGGCAAACCGAAGGTGTTAGAGGCCAGCTTTTTTTTTTTTTTGAGACAGGGTGTCACTCTGTCACCTAGGCTGGAGTGCAGTGGCTTACTGCAGACTCTGCCTCCTGGGTTCAAGTGGTTCTCCTACCTCAACTTCCTGAGTAGCTGGGAGTACAGGTGCGTGTCAAAACACCCAGCTAATTTTTTTGTATTTTTAGTAGAGGTGGGTTTTCACCATGGTGGCCAGGCTGGTCTCGAACTCTTGGTCTCAAGTGATCTGCCCACCTCAGCCTCCCAGAGTGCTAGAATTATAGGCATGAGCCACCACACCTGGCCTAGATGCCAACTTTTATTGTAAGCAGTGGCCTACAGCAACAGCAGAGGGACTGCTCCTTGCAGAGCAGGGCTACCCTATAGGCAGTGTGACCAGAGTAGCAGCTCAGGGCAGTTCTGCAGTTATATTTACATTGACCTTTAATTATATGCAAATTAAGGAGCGGACTATACAGATGTTCCTAGAAAAAGGCTGATAACTTCTGAGTTGCCAAGTTCTTGCCATTGAAAGGGGTGGTAAGCTGGGCACGGTGGCTCACGCCTGTAATCCCAGCACTTTGGGAGGCTGAGGCAGGTGGATCATGAGGTCAAGAGTTCAAGACCAGCCTGGCCAAGATGGTGAAACACTGTCTCTGCTAAAAATACAAAAATTAGTTTGGCATGTTGGCAGGTGCCTGTAATCCCAGCTACTCAGGAGGCTGAGGCAGGAGAATCACTTGAACCCGGGGGGCAGAGTTTGCAGTGAGCCAAGATCGTGCCACTGCACTGCAGCCTGGATGACAGAGTGAGACTCTATCTCAAAAAAAAATAAATAAATAAAATAAAATAAAATAAGGGGGGGTGGTAACTCTGGGTGCTGCCATGGAAATAGTAAACTGACATGGCGCACTGGTGAGTGTGTCTTATGGAAAGCTGCTTTCACCCTGTCCCTGTTTCAGCTAGTCGTCAATTTAGTCTGGTGTCCAAGCCCCACTCTGGAGTCCAGTCCACCTCCTACCTCAGCGTGGGCTTTATTACCCGACTTGCCTTCTTGAAGTGGCCTCATATGGCAGAGAGAAAGCTAGAGAGCTCTCTGGGTTCTCGTCTCATAAAGACACTAATTCTATTAGATCAGGGCCCAGATTTATGACCTCATTTGACCTTAATTACTTCCCATAAATCCCCCCCCCCTTTTTTTTTTAATCTCTCTCTTTTTTTTTTTTTTTTTTGAAACAGAGTTTACTCTGTCACCCTGGCTGGAGTGCAGTGGCATGATCTCGACTTACTGCAACCTTCGCCTCCCAGGTTCAAGCAATTCTCCTTCCTCAGCCTCTTGAGTAGCTGGGACTACAGGTGCACACCACCATGCCTGGCTAATTTTCGTTTGTTTATTTTTTTGAGATGGAGTCTTGCTCTGTCGCCCAGGCTGGAGTGCAGTGGTGCAATCTTGGCTCACTGCAAACTCCGTCTCCCGGGTTCAAGCGATTCTTCTGCCTCAGCCTCCCGAGTAGTTGGGATTACAGGCGTACACCTCCACACTCTGCTAATTTTTGTATTTTTAGTAGAGATAGGGTTTTACCATATTGGTCAGTCTGGTCTCGAACTCCTGACCTCAGATGATCTGCCTCCCAAAGTGCTGGGATTACAGGCATGAGCCACCACGCCCAGACCAAATTTCTTCTTGAAAAAACATTTTTTTTTTTTTTTTTGAGGCGGAGTCTCGCTCTGTCGCCCAGGCTGGAGTGCAGTGGCGCGATCTCAGCTCACTGCAAGCTCCGCCTCCCGGGTTCCCGCCATTCTCCTGCCTCAGCCTCCCGAGTAGCTGGGACTACAGGCACCGCCACCACGCCCGGCTAATTTGTTTGTATTTTTAGTGGAGACGGGGTTTCATTGTGTTAGCCAGGATGGTCTCGATCTCCTGACCTCGTGATCCGCCCGTCTCGGCCTCCCAAAGTGCTGGGATTACAGGCTTGAGCCACCGCGCCCGGCCGAAAAAACATTTTAAATGAATAAAATAAAGGATGTATACTCAACAAATTAGGAACAGAAGGAAGCTTCCTCAACCTAAATAAAGAGCATCTATTTACAACTCACGGCTAATAGTTCTTTTTTATGAGACAGGGTCTCACTCTGTCGCCCAGATTGGAGTGCAGTGGTATAATGTCTACTCACCACAATCTCTGCTCCCCAGGCTTAAGTGATTCTTCTGCCTCAGTCTCCAAAGTACCTGGGATTATAGGCTCACGCCACTAGCACCAGCTAATTATTGTATTTTGTTTGTTTGTTTTGAGATGGAGTCTCGCTCTGTCGCCCAGGCTGTAGTGCAGTGGTGTGATCTCAGCTCACTGCAACCTTGCCTCCCAGGTTCAAGTGATTCTCCTGCCTCAGCCTCCCAAGTACCTGGGACTACAGGCACGTGCCACCACGCCTGGCTGATTTTTTTTTGTATTTTTTTTTTTTTTTTTTTTTTTTTTTTTGAGACGGAGTCTCACGCTGTTGCCCAGGCTGGAGTGCAGTGGCGCGATCTCGGCTCACTGCAAGCTCCGCCTCCTGGGTTCACGCCATTCTCCTGCCTCAGCCTCCTGAGTAGCTAGGACTACAGGCGCCCGCCACCGCGCCCGGCTAATTTTTTGTATTTTTAGTAGAGACGGGGTTTCACTGTGGTCTCGATCTCCTGACCTTGTGATCCGCCCGCCTCGGCCTCCCAAAGTGCTGGGATTACAGGCTTGAGCCACCGCGCCCGGCCTTTTTTTGTATTTTTAGTAGAGATGGGGTTTCACTGTGTTAACCAGGATGGTCTTGATCTCCTGACCTCGTGATCTGCCTGCCTTGGCCTCTCAAAGTGCTGGGATTACAGGCGTAAGCCACTGTGCCCGGCCTAATTTTTATATTTTTAGAAGAAATGTTTTTAGCAGAGATGGGGTTTCACCATGTTGTCCAGGCTAGTCTTGACCTCCTGATCTCAAATGATCCATCCGCCTTTGCCTCCCAAAGTTCTGGGATTACAGGCTTGAGCCATCACACCTGGCCCCACAGCTAATACTTAATGATGAAAGACTATAAGTTTTTCTCCTAAGATCAGGAAGAAGACAAGGATATTTACTATTGCCACCTCTATTCAACATTATACTTAAATTTCTAGCCAGGAAATTAGCAAGAAAAAGAAATAAAAGCCATACACATTGGAAAGGAAGAAATAAAACCATCTGTATTTGCATATGACAAGATCTTGTTTGTAGGAAATTCTAAGGAATCCACAAAACCGTCAGAACAAGTAAACAAATTCGGGAAAGTTGCAGGTGTAAGAGTGATATAAAAAAAATTGGCCTGGCGCAGTGGCTCACGCCTGTAATCCCAACACTTTGGGAGGTTGAGGTGGGCAGATCACGAGGTCAGGAGTTCGAGACCAGCCTGACCAACATGGTGAAACCCCCATCTCTACTAAAAATACAAAAATTAGCTGGGTGTGGTGGCACGCACCTGTAATCACAGCTATTCGGGAGACTGAGGCAAAAGAATTGTTTGAACCTGGGAGGTGGAGGTTGCAGTGAGCCAAGATCGCACCACTGCACTCCAGCCTGGGTGACGGAGAGAGACTCTGTCTCAAAAAAATAAAATAAATAAAAAATAAAATAAATTTTATTTCTATACAGTAACAATTAGGAAGCTGAAAATGAAACTAAGAAAATTCTTTTACAATATCGTTTACAAACGTACATTTAGGAATAAATTTGACCAAAGTGCTAGATCTTTTTCTTATTTATTTATCTTTTGGTTCCTAAAGACTCACGCCAAAAACAAAATAAAGCAAAATCTTAATAGTAATAAATTAATTTTGCAAAGTTGGAGGATACAAGATCAACGTACAAAAATCAGTTGTTTACTTATTTATTTTTTAAGAGACAAGGCCGCACTATGTTGCTGAGGCTAGAATGCAGTGATCATTTACAGGCACAGTTACAATGCACTATAGCCTCAAACTTATGGCCTCAAGCAATCCTCCTGACTCAGGCTCCCAAGTAGCTGAGACTGCAGGTGGTGCACCACTACACCTGGCTCAGTTCAAGTTCTATACACTAGAAATGAACAATCCAAAAATGAAATTAGTAAAACAATTCCATTTGTAATAGCCCCCCAAAAATCTTAGGAATAAATTTAATCAAGGAAGTGCAAACTACAAAACATTATTGAAAGAAATTAAAACAAACTTAAATACATGAAAATACATTGTGTGTTCATGGATTGAAAGACTTACTACTCTTCACATAGCAATGCTTCCCAAATTGATCTACAGACTCAACACAATCTCTATCAAAATCCCAACCACCTTTTTTGCAAAAATGGACAAGCCAATTCTAAAATTCACATTAAATTGTAAGGAACGTCAAATAGACAAAACAATCTTTGAAAAATAAGAACAAAATTGGAAGACTCACACTTCCTGATTCAAAATCTAATTCAAAGTACCAGTCATTGAGCCCCTGGGCACTGGCGTAAGGATTGACACATAGATCAATGGAATAGAACTGAAAGTCCAGAAATGAGTCTCACGTTATGGTCAACTGATTTTTTTTTTCTTTTTGAGACAGGGTCTCACTCTGTCACCCAGGCTATAGTGCAGTGATCAAGGCTCACTGCAGCCTCCGCCTCCTGATCCCCCTGCCTCAGCCTCCCAAGTCACTGTGACCACAGGCATGTGTCACCACGCCCAGCTAATTTTTTTTTTTTTTTTTTTTTAAGACAGAGTCTCTGCTCTTGTTGCCCAGGCTGGAGTGCAAAGGCACAATCTCGGCTCACCACAACCTCCGCCTCCTGGGTTCAAGCGATTCTTCTGCCTCAGCATCCCTAGTAGCTGGGATTACAGGCATGCGTCACCACACCAGGCTTATTTTGTATTTTTAGTAGAAAGAGGGTTTCTCCATGTTGGTCAGGCTGGTCTCAAACTCCCGACCTCAGGTGATCTGCCCGCCTCGGCCTCCCAAAGTGCTGGGTTACAGGCGTGACCCACCGCGCCTGGCCCGCCCAGCTAATCTTTTTAATTATTATTTTAGAAATAGAGTCTCCCTGTATTGCCCAGTCTGGTTTTGAACTCCTGGGCTCAAATGATCCTCTTGCCTTGGGCTCCCAAAGTACTGGGATTAGAGGCGTGAACCACGGTGCCCAGCCAAAGTCATCTGATTTTTAATAAATATGCCAAGACAATTCAGTGAGGGAAAGTGTAGAAAAAATCTTTTCAAACAATGGTCCTGGGACAACTAGATACCCACACACAACAGAATGAAGTTGAACCCTCACCTCATATTACCTACAAAAATTAACTCAAAACATAACAGAGCCCTTGTTCATAAAACATTTGTTAGACTGAAAAGTAGAAAATTCTTTTTTTTAAGATGGAGTCTTGCTCTGTTACTCTGTCACCAGGCTGGAGCGCAGTGGCATGATCTCAGCTCACTGCAACCTCTACCTCCCGGGTTCAAGTCATTCCCCTGCCTCAGCCTCCGGAGTAGCATGCCTGTAATCCCAGCTACAGACTGAGGAAGGTGGATCATTTGAGGTCAGGAGTTTGAGATCAGCCTGGACAACATGGTGAAACCCCATCTCTACTAAAAATACAAAAATTAGCTGGGTGTGGTGGCGCATGCCTGTAATCCCAGCTACTCGGGAGGCTGAGGCGGGAGAATCTCTTGAACCCAGGAGGTGGAGCTTGCGGTGAGCCGAGATCACACCACTGCACTCCAGCCTGGGCAACAGAGACTCTATCTCAAAAAAAAAAAAAAAAAAAAGGAAAGAAAGAAAAATTAGCTGGGCATGGTGACAGGCGCCTGTAATCCCAGCTACTCGGGAGATTGAGGTGGGAGGATCAGTTGAACCTGGGAAGCAGAGGTTGCAGCGAGCCGGGATCGCGCCACTGCACTCCAGCACGGGCGACAGAGTGAGACTCCGTATCAAAAACTGAAACTAAAAATAATACACACACACATATACACATACACCTCTTTATTTCTTCAGTGAGACCTGAAGATATATATCCATAATTTGAGAACAGGATGGGCCGGTCTCGGTGGTTCATGCCTGTAATCCCAGCACTTTGGGAGGCTGAGGCAGGTGGATCACCTGAGGTCAGGAGTTTGAGACCAGCCTGACCAACATGGAGAAACCCTGTCTCTACTAAAAATACAACATTAGCTGGGCGCATGCCTGTAATCCCCGCCATTGCACTCCAGTCTGGGCAACAAGATTGAAACTCCACCTAAAAAAAAAAAAAAAGAAGAAGAATAGGATGCTATAAAAAATGAACAATAAGAAAACAAGAAAAACTATCGTAAATTAGAAATATGATAGCCAAGGCTGGGTGTGGTGGCTCACACCTGTAATCTCAGCACCTTCGGAGGCTGAGACGTGTGGATCATTTGAGGCCAGGAGTTCGAGACCAGCCTGGCCAATATGGTGAAACCCTGTCTCTACTTAAAATACAAAAATAAGCCGTGTATGGTGGCCCATGCCTGTAATCCCAGCTACTCAGGAGGCTGAGGCAGGAGAATTACTTGAACCCAGGAGGCGGAGGTTGTGGTGAGCTGAGATCAAGCCACTGCATTCCAACCTGGGTGACAGTGAGAACCTGTCTAAAAAAAAAAAAAAAAAAAAAGCCAAAATTTAAAATTCAATAGAAAATTTGAAGGTTGAAGAAATCTCCTAGAATGTAGTATTTAAATTATTTCTTTTTCTTTTGAGACAAGGTCTTGCTCTGTCTCCCAAGCCACCGTGCCGTGGCACCATTCTAGCTCACTGCAAGCCTCAAACTCCTAGCCTCAAGCAATTCTCATATCTCCGCCTCCCAAAGTGCTGGATTACAGGCATGAGCCACTGCAGCTGGCCAGAATGTAGAATTTAAAAGGTGTTGAAAAATAGAAAAAATAAGAAAATTGGAGGATAGAGGCTGGTTGAAGGCAGAGGCAGGAGAATAGCTTGAGCCCGGGAGCTTGAGTATAGTCTGGGAAACACAGAAACCCCATCTCTACCAAAAAAAAAAAAAAAAAATTTTTTTTTCAACAGAGAGTCTTGCTCTGTCATCCAGGTTGGAGTGCAGTGGCATGATCTTGGCTCATTGCAACCTCCACCTCCCGGGTTCAAGCAATTCTCTTGCCTCAGCCTCCCATGTAGCTGAGATTATAGGTGTGTGCCACCACACCCGGCTAATTTTTGTATTTTTTTTGTATTTTTTTTTTTTGAGACAGAGTCTTGCTGTGTCTCCCATACTGGAGTGCAGTGGCGCGATCTCGACTCACTGCAAGCTCTACCTCCCGGGTTCACACCATTCTCCTGCCTCAGCCTCCCAAGTAGCTGGGACTACAGGCGCCCGCCACCATGCCCGGGTAATTTTTTTTTTTTTTTTTTGAGACGGAGTCTCGCTCTGTCTCCCAGGCTGGAGTGCAGTGGCCGGATCTCAGCTCACTGCAACCTCCGCCTCCCAGGTTCCCGCCATTCTCCTGCCTCAGCCTCCCGAGTAGCTGGGACTACAGGCGCCCGCCACCTCGCCCAGCTAGTTTTTTGTATTTTTTTTAGTAGAGACGGGGTTTCACCGTGTTAGCCAGGATGGTCTCGATCTCCCGACCTCGTGATCCGCCCGTCTCGGCCTCCCAAAGTGCTGGGATTACAGGCTTGAGCCACTGCGCCCGGCCAGCCCGGATAATTTTTTTGTATTTTTAGTAGAGACAGGGTTTCACCGGGTTAGCCAGGATGGTCTCGATCTCCTGACCTCGTGATCCACCCGCCCTGGCCTCCCAAAGTGCTGGGATTACAGGCGTGAGCCACCATGCCTGGCCTAATTTTTGTATTTTTAGTGGAGACAGAGTTGGGGGGTGTTGGGGGAGATGGGGCATGGCAGGGAGGGGGCAGCAGGTTTCACAATGTTGGCCAGGCTGGTGTTGAACTCCTGGCTTCAGGTGATCTGCCCGCCTCAGCCTCCCAAAGTGGGATTACAGATGTGAGCTGCTGCGCCCAGCCTTTTTTTTTTTTTTTTTTGAGACAGTGTTGCTGTGTTGCCCAGGCTGGAGTACAGTGGCACAATCTCGGCTCACTGCAACCTCTGCCTCCTGGGTTCCAGTGATTGTCGTGCCTCAACCCCCCAAGTAGCTGGGATTACAGGTGCACACCATCATGCCTGGCTAATTGTATTTTTAGTAGAGATGGGGTTTCACCATGTTGGCCAGGCTCCTCTCAAACTTCGGGCCTCAAGCGATCCACCTGCCTCAGCCTCCCACAGTGCTGAGATTACAGGCCTGAGCCACTGCACCAAGCCCCAGCTCCAGATTGTGAGTTTCAGAGCCAGGCTAGGATTCAGACTCAGATCTGTGAGATTTCTGCTGCTCAGGCTGTTAATCAGTGACTCGTGGTCTTTTTTCTTTTAGACAGAGTTTTACTCTCATTGCCCAGGCTGGAGTGCAATGGCTTGATCTCGGCTCATTGCAACCTCCGCCTCTCAGGGTCAAATGATTCTCCTGCCTCAGCCTCCCAAGTAGCTGGGATTACAGGCACCCACCACCATGCCCAGCTAATTTTTGTATTTTTAGTAGAGACAGGGTTTCACCATGTTGGTCAGGCTGGTCTCAAACTCCTGACCTCGTGATCCGCCCACCTCGGCCTCCCAAAGTGCTGGCATTACAAGCGTGAGCCACTGCACCCAGCCTGACTCGTGGTCATCTTTTGAGATTATTTCTGATATCCCATAGACATTTCAAAAGCAAAATGTCAAAAACTACACTTGCCTCTCAAACCTTCATTCTCTCGGTGTGATAGGCACCCTCCTTCCCATCTTCCTTTGCTTCCATGGGTCACTCAAAGCTGAAGACCTGCAAGTCATCTCAGGATCCTGTCCTGTATCCCATCAGCAGTCATCACAGCCTCTCAATTCTGGCTCCTAAATACCCCTTGGATTTGGCCTCTCCTCCCCGTTCCCCACTGGCATTGTTTCATTTCAGGACTTTATGGTTTCTTGCCTGGGTTTCTGCAGCAGCCTCCTAACTGCTCTCCTGACTCCAGTCTTGCCCTCTCTGTTCCATTTTTCATACTGCACACAGGGTGATTTTTCTAAAATGTAAATGTGACCATATCTCTTGCAGGCTTAAAACCCCTCGAAGGTTCTTCACCCACTCAAGGGTGCAGCACACACCTCCCAGCACAGCTCTGCAAGTTGACCCCGCCCTTCTTCTCCATCAGTGGTTCTCAGTGTGTGGCCCTCTGAGCAGCAGCAGTCTGACCTGCTACATCAAGATCTCTAGGCATGGAGCTTTCGAGACTGTGTAAACAAGGCCAGTTGATTTTTTTATTTTTATTTTTGAGACAGAGTCTTGCTGTGTCACCCAGGCTGGAGCGCAGTGGCTTGATCTTGGCTTACTCAATCTCCACCTTCCAGGTTCAAGTGATTCTCCCGCCTCAGCCTCTTGAGCAGCTGGGACTATAGGTGTGTGCCACCACACCCAGCTAATTTTTGCATTTTTAGTAGAAATGGGGTTTCACCACATTGGCCAGGCTAGTTTCGAACTCCTGACCTCAAGTGATCCACCCGCCTCGGCCTCCCAAAGTGCTTGGATTACAGGCGTGAGCCACCATGCCCAGCCAACAAGGCCAGTTTTTATGCACACTTAAGTTTGAGAACCACGTTGCAGTTAATCTCATCTGGTTTCCTTTCTTGAACTCCATGCTTTAGCCTCATTGAACCATTAGTTTCTGGAAAGTGGTATATTATCCCTCACCTTCTAGAATTTGTACATGCTATTCTCTGTCCTTATCCCATGGCAATGGCTTTGTCTGCTTTTATCCATATTCCCCATCTCTGTGGAAACTGGAAGGCAGGGGCACCACCTTAATCATTTTTACAACTTTAGGGTCTTGGACCTGACATACAGTAGGTGCTCAATAACTATTTTATTTCTCTCTCTCTCTCTTTTTTTTTTTTTTTCAGAGACAGGGTCTCAGTCTGTCACCCAGGCTGGAGTGCAGTGGCTCAATCATGGCTCACTTCCCCTTCAACCTCCTGGGCTCAAGCAATCCTCCTGCCTCAGCCTACCAAGTAGCTGAGACTACAGGCACTCGCCATCATGGCCAGCTAATTTTTAATTTTTTGTAGAGATGGGGTCTTGTTATGTTGTCCCAGCTGGTCTCCAAATATTGGCCTTAAGTGATCCTTCCACCTCAACCTCCCAAAGTGCTGGGATTACAGGCATGAGCCAGTGAGCCTGGACATTCAATAGCTATTTTCTTTTTTTTTTGTTTGTTTGTTTTTTGTTGTTTTTTTTTTTTTTTTGAGACGGAGTCTGGCTCTGTCACCCAGGCTGGAGTGCAGTGGCGTGATCTCGGCTCACTGCAAGCTCCGCCTCCCGGGTTTACGCCATTCTCCTGCCTCAGCCTCCCGAGTAGCTGGGACTACAGGCGCCCGCCACCTCGCCTGGCTAGTTTTTTGTATTTTTTAGTAGAGACGGGGTTTCACCGTGTTAGCCAGGATGGTCTCGATCTCCTGACCTCGTGATCCGCCCGTCTCGGCCTCCCAAAGTGCTGGGATTACAGGCTTGAGCCACCGCGCCCGGCCCAATAGCTATTTTCTTAATGAACACTGAGGTTAAGATGAGCAGAAACCTAACTGCTAAAAGCAGGCAACATTCAGCTACCAGGATTTATGAGGGAGAACACAGTAACCTGTGCGATTACTTAGGAATACCTAGAGTCAATGCACATTTATTTTCATTTTACTCCAGCCCCACTGGTGATCTCTGTCCAGTAATCTAACTAAATTGATGACAGTGGCAATGAAAGGAAATCATAGATATGTATTATTGTAAAGGAAAAGAAATGCAAATGAATGGGTATGGGGACAGTCTGTACAATTCAAGATCTCATCTCTTCATATATATATTATGTAATATATATATTTATATATATATAGATTTTTTTTTCAAGAGAGGATCTTACTTTGTCACCCAGGGTGGAGTGCAGTGGCATAATCTCATCTCACTGCAACCTCCATCTCCCAGGTTCAAGTGATCCCCCCACCTCAGCCTGTCAAGTAGCTGGAACTACAGGCACGTGCCACCACGCCTGGCTAATTTTTGTATTTTTAGTAGAGATGGGGTTTCACCATGTTGGTCAGGTTGGTCTCGAACTGCTGACCTCAAGTGATCTGCCTGCCTCAGCCTCCCAAAGTGCTGGGATTACAGGCATGAGCCGCCATGCCCTGCCTCTTACATTTTAATCCAGAAGGGCAGAATCCTAAAGGCTGAACAATGACACCATTAGCCAATGTTTACTGGGCACGTACTATATGCAAGACTCCCCCTATGTTAACCTTTACAGCAACCCTGGGAGGGAGGTATTATTATTGAGAGAACTGAGAGACAGAGTCATTAAATATTTGTCCAAGATCCTACAGCTGCAACATGGTAAATCCACTGCTATTGGAATTTCCTGTTAAGTGAGTTCCATGGCTGCAAACTGCATCCCCACCCCTGCTGCTCATAGATTGGTCACAATGTGGCTCATAGTCATAGGCACAGGTGAATGGATCAACTATTATTTTTGATAATGATTCTGGGGTATCATCTTTGACTCAAAAACACAAACTGTTATTATTATCTATGCAGTTTACAGCCCTCTGCTCTACCAGCGAGCTATCGAAGAGTGCACAAGCTGTTATTATAGGACAAGATTTTTTGTTGTTGTTGTTGTTGAGACAGGGTCTTATTCTGTGGCCCAGGCTGAAGTAAAGTGACTCTATGGTGGCTCACTGCAGTCTTGAACTCCTGGGGTCAAGCGATCCTCCTACCTCAGCCTCCCAAGTAGCTGAAACTACAGGCATGCACCACCATGCCTGGCTGATTTTTGTATTTTTTTGTAGAGATGGGGTTTCGCCATGTTGCCAGGTTGATCTGCAACTCCTAGGCTCAAGCAGTCTGCCCACTTCACCCTCCCAAAGTGCTGGGATTTCAGGCTTGAGCCACCGTGCCCAGCCCACAAAATCTAAATGCTACTGTTGAAGCAAGAAAACTTGAAGACAGAATTTGCCCTCCTAATATAAGCCCATGGTAACCTGAACCTCCATCACCCTAACTCTCATCACAGTGTATTGTAATTACTTGTTGAAGATGAAATTTGATTTTCCTTTTTGATGTTAATTCTCCAGTACAGTACCTGGTATGTGGAAGGCACTCAAACTAGGGCCAACCTGGGGCTAGCTGCCTGGGACTAGTGCAAGCTCCTGAAATTCACCTGGTCAAGGGACACATGTTCACAGGTTCTCCTGGGGTTGTGTCACCAAAAAAAAAAAAAAAAATTAATCTTTGCAACAACACTAAGGGGTAGGAACTATTTTTTTTGCCCCATTTTACAGATATGAAATACGGCACTGTGTTGAAGGTGTTTTCTGGGGTTGATTTAAATGGAATTAATACACTCAGAAAAAAGATTCTTTTTTTTTTTTTTTTTGAGATGGAGTCTCGCTCTTTCACCCAGGCTGGAGTGCAGTGACCGGATCTCAGCTCACTACAAGCTCCGCCCCCGGGTTTACGCCATTCTCCTGCCTCAGCCTCCCAAGTAGCTGGGACTACAGGCGCCCACCACCGCGCCCGGCTAATTTTTTGGATTTTTTTTTTTTTAGTAGAGACGGGGTTTCACCGTGTTAGCCAGGATGGTCTCGATCTCCTGACCTCGTGATCCGCCCGTCTCGGCCTCCCAAAGTGCTGGGATTACAGGCTTGAGCCACTGCGCCTGGCGAGAAAAAAGATTCTTAATTGATAAAGGTTTTCTTTTCTTTTTTTTTTTTTTTGAGACAGAGTCTTGCTCTGTTGCCCAGGCTGGAGTGCAATGGCAGGTTCTCCACTCACTGCAACCTCCGCCTCCCGGGTTCAAGCGATTCTTCTGCCTCAGCCTCCTGAGCAGCTGGGATTATAGGTGTGCCCCACCACGCCTGGCTAATTTTTTAGTAGAGACGGGGTTTCTCCGTGTTGGTCATGCTGGTCTTGAACTCCTGACCTCGTGATCCGCCCGCCTTGACCTCTCAAAGTGCTAGGATTATAGGAGTGAGCCATCGTGCCCGGCCAAAGGTTTTCTTTTTATAATTTGTTTCCCTTCTTGGGAATCAATGATACTCCATCCTGGGCTTCTTTTCCTCATCATCTTAGATCTTCAATATACCTCAACCTTTCTCTTTTTTTTTTTTTTTTGGAGACAGTCTTACTCCATCACCCAGGCTGGAGGGCAGTGGTGCAGTCTCGACTCACTGCAACCTTCACCTCCCAGGCTCAAGCGATTCTTGTGCCTCAGCCTCCCTGGTAGCTGAGATTACAGTAGCCAGCCCCCAGGCCTGGCTAATTTTTAATTTTGTTGTAGAGACGGAGTTTTGCCATGTTGCGCAGGCTGGTCTCGAACTCCTGGCCTCAAGTGATCCGCCTGCCTCAGCCTGCCAAAGTGGTGGGATTACAGGCATAAGCCCGTCCTTTTCTCTTTTTTTCTTTGAAGAAAGACAAGATGTACGTATCTTCCTTCCAATTCTCACTCATGTTCCCTTGTTTTTTGTGTCCTAGGGATGTCAGACACGTGTAGGCAGGATTGAGAAGTGGAGTGTTTGGAGTTTGCTGAAGGGAAGAGAGAGATAGGGATGAGGGGTAAAGGCAGAGTCACGGCCCATGTGCGGAGGATGGGAAGGATGATTTCTTCAGGGCAGAGTTTCTTTTTTCTTTCTTCTTTTTTTTCTTTAATTTTTAAAATTCTCTCCTTCCCCGGTTTTTATTGTTGTTGTTGTTTATTTAGGTCTCCACCTATCACCCACACTGGAGCGCAGTGCTGCAATCATAGCTCACTACAGCCTCGAATTCCGAGGCTCAAACCATCTTCCTGCCGCAGCCTAGGATAGGGTTCCTTAACCTGTGGTCCACAGACTAGGAAACCTGTGAACTTGGAATAGAAAAAATAACCTGCCTTTATTTTTGTGAAAGTTCAACAGGAAATTGACATTTCCTTCATTTATGAATGGAAACAACAAACCACAGTAGTAACAGCAGTACCTGTGACATTGTCATGAACAGAAATCACAGGTATTTTGTTTTTGTTTTTCTTTTTTTGAGATGGAGTCTCGATTTGTCCCCCAGGCTGGAGTGCAGTGGTGCCATCTCGGCTCATTGCAAGCTCCGCCTCCCGGGTTCACGCCATTCTCCTGCCCCAGCCTCCTCGGGTAGCTGGGACTACAGGCGCCCACCAACACACCTGGCTAATTTTTTGTATTTTTAGTAGAGACGGGGTTTCACCGTGTTAGCCAGGATGGTCTCCATCTCGTGACCTCGTGATCCACCCTCCTCGGCCTCCCAAAGTGCTGGGATTACAGGAGTGAGCCACCGTGCCCAGCCCATCACAGGTATTTTCATATACTACAGTTGATCACTTCTCAGCCTATTGTCTAAGATCAATGCACATTATAGTTGTTGCAGGCATCATAAAATAATACTTATGCTTATTTATGTATGACCTCAGAATTATGGTGGTCATTAGGCCTGCCATTAGATTATCTAATACATTAATAAAAAGTATATATATCGCTATATTACACTTATAAAAATATTTTGAAAACCATATTTTAGTATAGTTGGTTTTCTTTCAATTTCTGTGTATGTTTGTTATATTTCTTTTTTTCTTTCTTTTTTTTTTTGAGTCGGAGTCTCGCTCTGTGCTCCAGGCTGGAGTGCAGTGGCCTGATCTCAGCTCACTGGAACCTCTGACTCCTTCGTTCAAGCAATTCTCTTGCTTCAGCCTCCCGAGTAGCTGGGATTACAGACATGCACCACCATGCCTGTGGTTTCACCATGTTGGCCAGGATGGTCTTGATCTCCTGACCTTGTGATCTGCCTGCCTTGGCCTCCCAAAATGCTGGGATTACAGGCGTGAGCCACCATGCCTGGCCTTGGCTTTCATTTTTGTTGTCCCATGGTTACCAGAGCCTAAAGAGGTAAGACCTATGAGGCTCTCATAGGTTTTATTTTTTATTTTTTTGAAACAGGGTCTTGCTCTGTTGTCCAGGCTGGAGTGCAGTGGCGTGATCTTGGCTCACTGCAGCCTCCACCTCCCAGTTCAAGCAATTCTCCCACTTCAGCCTTCCCAGTAGCTGGGATTACAGAGGTGTGCCACTACACTTGGCTAATTTTTTTTGCATTTCTATTAGAGATGGGGTTTCACCATGCTGCCCAGGCTGGTCTGGAACTCCTGACCTCAGGTGATCCACCTGCCTTGGCCTCCCAAAGTGCTGTGATTACAAACGTGAGCCACCGCGCGCGTCCTCTCTCATAGTTTTATTGTTCTATTTTCCACAGACCCTTCCTTCCTTAATTTTCATGCCTCTTTAATATTCTGTTTCTTTTACCTCACTGACCTTCTTTTTCGTTCTCCTACTTTTTACCGTGGGTGTCTTATTACCCTGCTTAGGGAGTTTAACATGTCACAGACCACTATCTTCAGGCAGAGGACCCCACATAGTCTCTAGTCCTGATTGTCTACCCTCTCTCAAGTTCTGTAACTTCAGTTGCCTCTAGGACACCTTCACTGGGTTTTACAAAACCCTGTTACCTGGAACTGAATATATTAAAAGCTAAGATTCCTCCCCAAACCTGCATGTTGTGCCAATTTTCCTGGCCAACTATCTTACCTGTCCCCTGGTTTTGGGACCTTATTTAAACCTTTAAATCAATTTTTAAAAAATTGGAATCTTGATGAATGGTGCAAAAATCAATGGATACAAAGGATACGCCGAGATATGTAAGTCTTCCGCCCACTGGTTCCCTAGGCACTCAGTTCCCCTCCCAGGAGGTAACCACTGTTGCCAGCTCTTAAGAGTGATTTTTGATTCCTTCTTCTGCCGGCTCTATCTCAAGTCCTTCCCTGTCTGTGAGATGTGTGCCCTTTCCTTTCCAGGCCCTAGTGAACTGATATCTGGTTGAATTTATATATAAATACTTATATGTGTATATTTTCTATACATATATAACATCTCTCCCTATGGCCTTCCGGCCTGGAGTTTTCATCACGTCGCTTCCTGGATGAAGGAACCTCGAGGGGTGAGGGGCAGGGGTTGGGGGTGATGGAGAAGAGAACCTAAAGGGGACTTAGGTAGGGGGTTCAGAGTGGCCAACTGGCGTGACGCTCTGGCAGGATTCCTATTCCTATTCCTCCCACCTCAGGCCCGCTTCTAGTCCTCTCATCCAAAAGCCTCTCGTTTCCAAGGGCCGAGACAGAGACAGAGACAGCGAGATACACAGAGACAGAGACGCCGAGGCACCAGCATCCCTCTCCCCCTTCGGTCCCGCCCCATCTCTCTGACGGACACTATCGCTCAGCCAATGGCGCTCACGATATGCCCCTGAAGGGCCAATGAACGCCAGAGGAGGGCGGAAGATTCCCCGCCCCCACTTCTAGGCTTGGTTGAACCGTGCAGGTAGGTCCGGGGCTGGGGGAGCTGTCTTTGGCACTGGTGCCCCTGGGGGTGAGGGCACGAGTGGACAGGGGTGATGGTGAGGTAGAGGCGGCGGCCCCGACACGACGAGCTCGAGGGAGCGGCCCGGCTGGGAGGCGGGGGGCCGCGGGGCCCGGGGAGCGGGCGCCGCCGAGGGCCCTGGAAGCGGCGGGGCTCGGGGAGAGGGACGCGTGTGTGGGGCACGGGGACCCCCGCCCAGCGCCCACTCGTAGGCCTGGGCCGCAGGCTGCCGACCGAGTGGCCGGGGGGCCTGGCTGCCCCGGGGGCGGGCCGGGGCCGCGGCCGGGGGCGCGGAGCAGAGCTCGGGGCGCCAGGCCGAGCCGAGGTGGGACGGACCGACGCGGAGAGGAAGGGAAGCCGCATCCCGCGGGCCGCCCCTCCTGAAGCGAGCCGGGCAACGGCCGCGGGCGCCCCTGCCCTGAGCCCACCCCGCGCTCTCCCCTCCCTAACAATGGGAATGGGGCAGAAGGAGGCGCCCCACTGCGGAGGGGTGAGGGGTAGGTTTGGGACTGGGGTCCGCGGTGGGGGGAGGTGCGATCTCGGGCTCTCGCCTCTCCGCTCCCTCTGGCTCTGGAGTTGGGGGCCCTGGTGGGGCTTTGAAGCCTGCCTGAGACTTGGGTCAGGAGTCAAACTGCCGCCCCCCGCTCCTCCCCCAAAATCCGGTGAGCGGTAAGGAAAGTGATGCCAAGTCTTCGAAGCCTCAGTGACAAACGCATAGCAAGAACACATCCACTCCAGAGGTGTTTATTTTTTATTTTTATTTAAATAAGGGTACTTTTCGACATTTGTTTTTAACGAAGTGGGTGCTGTTATTTTTGTCCCTACGCGGGCAAGCCTCCATTTTAAGCGAAGCAGTAACTGGTTAAGCTGGAATTGTATTCAGGCCCAGGACTTGAACGAGGATCCTACTAGAGGTCATTTAGTCCATCCTCCAGCCTCCAGGCAAATTTACCTTCCTCCTACCCTCAAAATTAAGTTGCTCGGTCTGCTTTTAACGATCTCTGGGGAAGAAGGGTATTTTATTTGTTTCTAGTACTTCAGTCAAGAATAGGTTTTACTTTTCATGTGGAATTGACTCTGAAACTTAAGCATAATCTTGGGACAGTCGGGATGATTAGAGAGGTTTTACTTTACTAAATATAATTAAATGTAGCAAGGGTCTTTTTTTAGATGGTTAGTTAACAAATCACGTTTAGTGTTTATGAGGTACCCTGGAAACTTTATTCTCTCTGGGATTTTGGCTGTTTGATAAGCAATTTTACATTATCTAAAGTAAGTGTTACATATTTATTTCTCTTTTTATATAACGTATGTTTCTACACATATGTACGGAGACACACACACATTTGCCGTTTTCTAAAGGGGACTGTATTTTCTATACTTTTTTAGTGCGATGAGGCAAATAGTACTTCAAAATCCCTGCCCATGTAGCTTAAACTATTTGCATTTTCTTGATTATTTTTTAGTCTAAATGAAAATCCTCTCTTTCAGATACCTTATCGAAACAAAAGATTTTCCTACCTGCTCATACTTGGTAACCGAGGGAATTACTAAGACTTCTTGCTCATTTCTGAGTATTGTCTTTATATCCTGACACTATGAATGCTATTTGGATGCCTCTTAAGGTAAGATGTGTTATTTTTTCATTACCAGCCTCATTTTATTCGTTTTTCTTTAGAACTTTGTAATGCTTGTAATTCTTGAATTTGCTATTCTTCAGTTCCTTTACCTGCCATTTCTCTTGCCTCTTGTGTTTGCTTCCTAGGATTGATTGGCTGTACCTTACTTTGCATTGCTACTGTTCTTTGATTATCGGTGTGAACGTTTTAATGAAGTTCTCAAATTAACTTCCATTATAATGAAAGGCAGTGATCTTTTTAACTTTAAATTATGGCAACTTACATAGTTATAAAATTCTGTTCCAATTTTAGGATAGGTTGGCAATTCAGACATCTAGGTCCACTTTTCAAACAGGTACTTTAGAGTCATAGGTACTAGGGTGTGTCCCACTCTTGCAAATCAGTAGCTGATTCATGTGTTACAAAAGATGTGTCATTAACCATTTGTTTACTCTGAAACTGCATATAGTATATTAGAACATTCTAAGACCTGCTGGTTTACACGTATGACTTTTTCAGAGTCCTCCTGCTGCACCCCAGTCCTTTGCGTGACATTTCACACTGTTTTTCTCAACAGGTAGCACTTATGCCAAGTTTATTTCACAGGGTAAACCTCATTTGGACAGTGTGGACAGATGACCTTTAGATGAAAAAGCTCCCATTGATGTGGTGGTTCTCCAGTCTCTTTGGCTTCTCTCATCTTTTATACATAGATGGCCAAAGAACCCTCCATTAGGACTAGGCAAAGGGCAGAGCTTAAGACTGAAATGGGTGGCTTCTTTGATTTTCTTGTGACTAAAAATACATTTAAAAAAATTAAATATTTTTAAATTTTACAAACAAAAAACAAAAAAGACATAAGGAGGGTATGGGAGGAAGGACAGAGAAGGATAAGCAGTCTTGGAAACCCTCCACCAGCTTCGCCTTCCTTCAGAGTTGGATACTAGCTTAGTTAAGATTGTTGTGTGCTAATCTGTTCTGTAGACTTCCAGATTAATGCAGAGGAGAAATCGGACAATAATGCAGTCTGCGTAACCTAAATATCTGGACTTGTGGGAAATCTTAGGTCATGTAGACTGAGTTCTCATCTTCATTTACGTTTCAGCTGCTATTGCTGGATAATGAGTGCTTATATTAATATACAGGAAGCCAAAGTGACACAGTTTTTCCAGCATTCTCCCTGTAGAGTTGGAGGGGTTGCATGGGGAATGCAACCAGAAGTTCTGAACCCGTCAAGAATCGGAGGACCCGTGTAAGAGTGTTTCGACTTAGCAAGTGTTGAGCACCAGGACCTGCTGGCCTCTGTCCTTTTTAGGAAGCAGGCAAGGGGATTGAGATGAATATATTGGATTTCGTTTTATAGTTTCCTAGGTTTTAACGAATGTATTTGGTACACAAAGCCCTACTTTTAAAGATATTTCCAATGTTTAAGGTTTTACCTCTAAATGTGTCTGAACCTGGGTTACCATACAGTAACCTCAGAAGTTCTACCAGAGGTCTCTGGCATGGCAGGAATAGAGAAAGGAAATCAGCTCCATACTGTGAGTTACCACCTGTTACTACTTGAGAATGTAATTACGTGGCTGCCTTAGTTTTGTGTTCCTTACCAATCCTTTGCTCAGTGCGAAACATCTAAGTGTAAACCAATTTTTTGGGGGTAATGTTTTCTTATTTTTATTATTTAGAAACCTTAAAAATTACAGTGTTCGTCTGGTCAGAAAAAAAGGTACTTTTTGCGGGGAGGATAGCATTGAGTTTGTGGGCTGGAAAATAAAAGCAGGGAGAGAGAACTTTACTCTTTTTCATTGGTGAATAGCCTTAAAACATTTCTAAGATGTAGTTTCAGATTGGAGCTACTTAATTTAAGTAAAAAGACATGATAGGTTAATTAAAGTGCATATTTTGGAGCCCAAATGTTAATTTTATATAGCTCTTATATTTTGTTTCCAATTATCTTATTGTAAAATGAACTCTGTCGTTCTGTCAGGCATTGCTTAAATGTTAGACTGAGTATGTGCTTGTTTCCATGCATATAGAAAGTAGTGTCATACTTACTCACTCTTCACAAACCAAAATGCGAGAGGAGGCAAGTAACAAGGAAGAATAACTCCAGACCAAAACTCTTCAATTTAAGGCACTCTCGTTAATTAGAAGTTCTCATGGAAATTATTATTTATCCCTTTTTCTCTATGTTGGGGGTCTGTACCTTTTTAAAGCCTGAATATTTCTAGCCACGACTAAGCAATGTCAGTGATGTTGCTAGGTCTAATTGTCAGGGTTAGGGGCTAAGGAGTGGGTGAGATGGGAGAGGTATAGGGAAAGGAAGGAGAATTGAGTGAGTTGGAGAAAAAAGTGAAATGAAAATGAGGAGGAGAGAAAAGATACAGGGTCTTTAGTGTGTGGCATGGAGCCATCATCAGTTGTCTCAGGTAGTTCTTAGGGGCTGCTGGGTGCCTTGTGTGCTAGACTGAACTATGGTGAAATTACGTAAAAACTGTTCTTGACAAGCAAAATGAGAGAATTAAGACATAATATGATATGGAAAGATCTGCAAGGCAGACAGTTAAGTGATAAAAGCAAGATGCAGAACAGTATGTATGATTTGATACACTTTGTGTTTTTTAGGGAAAAAAAACAGGAGAAAAAGATAATTTGCATTGGTGTATATATGCAAAAAAAAAAAAAAAATCTTTAGGGCTGGGCGTGGTGGCTCACAAGTGTAATCCCAGGACTTTGGGAGGCCAAGGCGGGAGGATTGCCTGAGGTCAGGAGTTTGAGACCAGCCTGGCCAATATGGTGAAACCCCGTCTCTACTAAAAATACAAAAACTAGCCTGGGTATAGTGGCACACGCCTGTAATCCCAGCTTCTCGGAGGGCTGAGGCAGGAGAATTGCTTGAGCCCAGGAGACAGAGGTTGTCATGAGCCAAGATCATGCCACTGCACTCCAGCCTGACCGACCAAGCAAGACTCTGTCTCAAAAAGCAACAACAACAACAACAACAACACAAACCTTTAGAAGAATAAATAAGAAAATCGTGGCATTGGTTACCTGTTAGGTCTAGGAATTGTGCAGGTAGAGGAGAGAGTGGGAAGGAGACTTCTCATTGCATTATATCTTTTTACACTTTCTGATGTTTGTATCAGATTTTAAAAATTAAATAGAAAATTGAAAAATATTTTAAAGAACAGCATCTCAGTCCTTCCTTTTCTTCTCTTTCTGTGTCTGGAAGTCAGAGAAATGGCAAGGGTTCTAACTGAGAGAGAATAGTTCTTGAATAGTGGTTGAGAGGATACACATGCAAAAGGTCCCATAATCTAGGACACGTGTTCTCTTGAGATCTTCAAGAATTTTGAATTTGGAGATGTATATTTCTAGTATTGAACTGCAAAGTCGAGCATTAAAAAATTTAACTTGGCCAGGCACAATGGCTCATGCCTGTAATCCTAGCACTTTGGGAGGCTGAATAGGCAGATCGCTGGAGCACACGAGTTTGAGACCAGCCTGGGCAACATGGCAAAACCCCATCTCTACTAAAAATGCAGAAGAAAATTAGCCAGGCATGGTGGTGTGCACCTGTAGTCACAACTACTTGAGAGGCTGAGGCGGGAGGCCTGGGAGGTGGAGGTTTTTTTTTTTTTTTTTTTTTTTTTTTTTTTTTTGAGACGGAGTCTCGCTGTGTCGCCCAGGCTGGAGTGCAGTGGCCGGATCTCAGCTCACTGCAAGCTCTGCCTCCCGGGTTTTTACGCCATTCTCCTGCCTCAGCCTCCCGAGTAGCCGGGACTACAGGCGCCCGCCCCCTCGCCCGGCTAGTTTTTTGTATTTTTTTTAGTAGAGACGGGGTTTCACCGTGTTAGCCAGGATGGTCTCGAACTCCTGACCTCGTGATCCGCCCGTCTCGGCCTCCCAAAGTGCTGGGATTACAGGCTTGAGCCACCGCGCCCGGCCAGGGGAGGTGGAGGTTGCAGTGAGCTGCAATTGCGCCCCTGCAGTCCAGCCTGGGCGATAGAGCCAGACCTTGTCTCTTGTCTCATTAAAGAAAAAAGCGCACACACACACACACACACACACTTGCTTTTAAAGTTTTAGTAAAAAATGTTTTCATTGTATATCCCCTTAAGTTAGCAAATAGATATAATCTCAGCATTCTTCCTTTTTTTTTTTTTTTTTTGAGACAGTCTTAAACTTTGTTGTCGGGTGATCTTGGCTCACTGCAACCTCCACTTCCTGGGTTCAAGTGATTCTTCTGCTTCAGCCTCCCAAGTAACTGGGATTACAGGTGCCTGTCACCATGGCCAGCTAATTTTTGTTTGTTTTACTTTTTAGTAGAGATGGGGTTTCACCAGCTTGGCCAGGCTGGTCTTGAACTCCTGACCTCAGGTGATCCACCCGCCTCGGCCTCCCAAAGTGCTGGGATTACAGGCATGAGCCACCATGCCTGGCCTAATCTCAGCACTCTTAACTGTGTGACTTTGGGCGATTTTCTTCATCTCTCTGAGATTCAGGTTCCTCCTTCATACCGGAAATAATAACACTTACTTCAGAGGACTTTTGTATTATATCTGTAAATGACATAGGGCAGTGTTTGGCTTAGTGAATTACTACTGTTCTTATTGTAATTACTAATTTTTTTTTTTTTTTGAGATGGAGTCTTGCTCTGTTGCCCTGGCTGGAGTGCAGTGGTGCAATCTCGGCTCACTGCAACCTCTGTCTCCCGAGTTCAAGCAATTCTCCTGCCTTAGCCTCCTGAGTAGCTGGGATTACAGGCGCATGCCAGCATGCCTGGTTAATTTTTGTATTTTTAGTAGAGACGGGGTTTCACTATATTGGCCAGGCTAGTCTTGAACTCCTGGCCTCAAGTGATCCACCCACCTTGGCCTCCCCAAGTGCTGGGATTACAGGCGTGAGCCACTGTGCCAGCACTTATTATAATTACTATTTTTTTTTTTTTTTTTTTTTTGAGACGGAGTCTCGCTTTGCGCCCAGGCTGGAGTGCAGTGGCCGGATCTCAGCTCACTGCAAGCTCCGCCTCCCGGGTTTACGCCATTCTCCTGCCTCAGCCTCCCGAGTAGCTGGGACTACAGGCGCCCGCCACCTCGCCCGGCTAGTTTTTGTATTTTTAGTAGAGATGGGGTTTCACCGTGTTAGCCAGGATGGTCTCGATCTCCTGACCTCATGATCCGCCCGTCTCGGCCTCCCAAAGTGCTGGGATTACAGGCTTGAGCCACCGCGCCCGGCCTATAATTACTATTAATAATAGCTCCTCATAGCCTAGAGGTGAGAGAGAGGGCTCTGGCTATGTGATATTGGGTAAGTTCATTAACCTTTTAGAACCTCGGCGTTAACACTGTTAAAAGGGTTGTTAAAAGGTAATGGGCTGGGCGCGGTAGCTCACGCCTGTAATCCCAGCACTTTGGGAGGCCGAGGCGGGCAGATCACGAGTTCAGGAGATCAAGACCATCCTGGCTAACACGGTGAAACCCCGTCTCTACTAAAAATACAAAAAATTAGCTGGGCAGGGTGGCGGGCGCCTGTAGTCCCAGCTACTCCGGAGGCTGAGTCAGGAGAATGGTGTGAACCCGGGAAGTGGAGCTTGCAGTGAGCCGAGATCGCGCCACTGCGCTCCAGCCTGGGTGACAGGGCGAGACTCTGTCTCCAGAAAAAAAAGAAAAGGGTGTAATGATAGTACCTAGATCCTGGAGGGGACTTTATAAGGATTAAATGAGTTTATTGATGTAGAGTGTTTAGAACAGCACCTGGTAGGTAATCAGTAAACCTGAGCTGTGAATTTTCTTCATGACATCTGTTTGCTCAGGCTGCTGCCACAGAGTGACATAGGCTGAGTGGCTTAAAGAACAGAAATTTATTGTCTCACTGTTCTGGAGGCTAGAAATCTAAGGGCAGAGGCATACTTCCTCTGAAGCAACTGGGGCAGGATCTGTTTCAAGCCTCTCTTCCAGCTTCTGGTGGCAGTATAACTCCAGTCCTTATGTAGAGTTCTCCCTGTGTGTATTTCTTTTTTCTTTTTTAGACAGAGTCTTGCCCTGTTGCCCAGGCTGGAGTGCAGTGGCATAATAGCGGTTCACTGCAACCTCTGCCTCTCAGGTTCAGGTGATTCTCCTTTCTCAGCCTCCTGGTTAGCTGGAATTACAGGCACGTGTCACCATGCCTGGCTAATTTTTTGTATTTTATGTAGAGACAGGGTTTCACCATGTTGCCCAGGCCGGTCTAGAACTCCTGACCTCAGGTGATCTGCCTGCCTTGGCCTCCCAAAGTGCTGGGATTACAGGCATGAACCACACCACTCAGCCTAAATTTTGTATTTTTTGTAGAGACAGGGCTGGACCTTGTTGCCCAGGCTGGTCTCAAACTCCTGACCTTAAGTGATCTGCCCGCCTCAGCCTCCCAAAGTGCTGGGATTACAGGTGTCAGCCACTGCGCCCAGCCTCTCTGTGTGTGTTTCTTTGTGTCCACAATTTCCCCTTTTTTATAAGGACAACAGTCATATTGGGATTAGAGTCCTCCCTGATGACCTCATTTTAACTTTATGACCTCTTTGAAGATCCTATCTCTTTTTTTTTTTTCCCAGAGTCTCTCTTTGTTGCCCAGGCTGGAGTGCAGTGGTGTTAGCTCACTGCAACCTCCTCCTCCTAGGTTCAAGTGATTCTTCTGCCTCAGCCTCCCAAGTAGCTGGAGTTACAGGTGCTCGCCAGCACGCCTAGCTAATTTTTACATTTTTGGTAGAGACAGAGTTTCACCACATTGGTCTGGCTGGTCTCGAACTCTTGACCTCAAGTGATCCACCCACCTCGGCCTCTTAAAGTGCTGAGATTACAGGCATAAGCCACCGCACCTGGTCTGAAGATCCTGTCTCTAAGATCGCATTCTGAGGTGCTGAATGTTAGGAGTACTACATATCTTTTTTTTTTTTTTGAGACAGGGTCCCCCTTTGTCATTCAGGCTGGAGTGCAGTGGCACTTGGATCACTTTAACCTCTAGCCCCCTCACCCCCAGGCTCAAGCAATCCTCCCACCTCAGCTTCCTGAGTAGCTGGGACTACAGGTGCACACCACCACGCCTGGCTATTTTTTAATATTTTTAGTAGAGACGGGGTCTTGCCACGTTGCCCAGGCTGATCTTGAACTCCTGAGCTCAAGCGATCCTGTGGCCTTGACCTCCCAAAGTGCTGGGATTATAGGCATGCGCCACTGTGCCCAGCCCCCTGGAGTACTACATATCTCTTTTAGGGAACCCAGTTCAGCCCAGAACAGGTGTATATCATTTAACATGGGTACTAGACTCTCGACACCTACACATAGGAAATGAAAATTTTGGTGCAAATTGATAGCATGACTTAAAGAAGTAGATTATTTCTTTAGCTTGTCATTATTTATCTTTAACAAGATTTTTGTTTTATCTTTGAAACTATTTTTTTTTTTTTGAGACGGAGTCTTGCTCTTTTGCCCAGACTGGAGTGCAGTGGCACGATCTTGGCTCACTGCAACCTCCATCTCCTGGGTTTAAGCTATTCTCCTGCCTCAGTTTCCCCAGTAGCTGGGATTACAGGTGCCTGCTACCGTATCTGGCTAATTTTTGTAGTTTTAGTAGAGACGGGCTTCACCATGTTGGCCAGGCTGGTCTGGAACTCCTGACCTCAAGGTGATCCACCCGCCTTGGCCTCCCGAAGTGCGTGAGTCACCGAGCCTGGCCCATACGCTTGGTTTTCTTTGCAGATGTTTTTCTTCTTTTGCTCCTAAAAACATTCGTATTTGCCTTCCCTTTACCCTTTCTCCTCTCACCCTGTGCGGTTTCTGAGGAATGCCTTAGATAAACTTGTGCCTCACTTGCCGTCCACATGCTGATGATTTGCAAACGTGTTTTTTTCCAGCTCTAACTAGTTTTCTGATCTCCAATCCCATATACACAGTTGCTTCCTGGACATCTCTACTTGGATGTCCTGTGGGCATTTTATTTTATTTTATCATTATTATTATTGAGACGGAGTCTCGCTCTATCATCCAGGCTAGAGTGCAGTGGCACGGTCTCGGGTCATGGCAGCCTCTGCCTCCCAGGTTCCAGTGATTCTCCTGCTTCAGCCTCTGGGGTAGCTGGGATTACAGGTGTGCGCCACCACGTCCGGCCAATTTTTGTATTTTTAGTAGAGACGGGGTTTCACCATGTTGGCCAGGCTGGTCTTGAATTCCTGACCTCAGGTGATCCACCTGCCTCAGCCTCCCAAAGTACTGGGATTACAGGAATGAGCCACCATGTCCGGCCATCCTATGGGCATTTTAAAATGATCTTATCCACTTCCCCAAGTCCAACCTCTTCCTATCTTCTTATCCTGGTGAGTGGTAGTGTCATCCAGCCAGTCACTCAAATCAGGGATTTGAGAGGCCTCTGGGTTCCTTCTTATGCCATTCTAGTCACCACATTCTTGAGATCCTAGCTCATAATGTTTTCCTAGTCATCCTACTTCTCCTTTTTGAGTCCAGACCTTCATCGCCCTTTTGGCTGCCTGACCTTCTCTTGCCTTGTAATCATTCTCCTTGACTGCTTTCTCTCTTCCAAGTCACTGCCAACACGATCCTTGTAAACTGCACGTCCAAGCGTGTGATCATATCCCTCTTCCACCATAACTCTCCTAGCTTTGAAGGTAGAGTTGAAATGTTTTGCCAGATCATCTCTTCACTTCTTCCTGAGCATCCTGTATGCAGTAGTACAGACTGCTTGTGCCCAGTGCCTGCTGTATACCCTGTTGTTCCTTGCCTCTGGGTCTTCACACAAGCAGTTACCTCTGCTTAAGAAGGACTCTACCCTGTTCTGGAAACTTACTTCCCCTAGTCTTTATTTTATTTATTTATTTATTTATTTATTTTTTTTTTTTGAGACGGAGTCTTGCTCTGTTGCCCAGGCTGGACTGCAGTGGCCGGATCTCAGCTCACTGCAAGCTCCGCCTCCCGGGTTTACGCCATTCTCCTGCCTCAGCCTCCTGAGCAGCTGGGACTACAGGCGCCCGCCACCTCGCCCGGCTAGATTTTTTTTTGTATTTTTTAGTAGAGACGGGGTTTCACCGTGTTAGCCAGGATGGTCTCGATCTCCTGACCTCGTGATCCACCCGTCTCAGCCTCCCAAAGTGCTGGGATTACAGGCTTGAGCCACCGCGCCCGGCCTAGTCTTTAATAACAGTAGTGACTGGTCGAAGTATAGTGGTGTTTACTATTAGTTGATCACAACCAGTTACAGATTTCTTTGTTCCTTCTCCACTCCCACTGCTTCACTTGATTAGCCTTAAAAAAAAAAAAAAAGTAGTGATAATATTAATAACAGCAGTGATAATAGTAATAATAGTAGCCGACACTGAGTGCTTCCTCTGGACCCAGGTATTATCACTTTATGATCAGAGTTCATAAAGAAGAAATACAAATGACCAAGAAGCATATGAGAAACATTTTTATTCTGATAAGTTATCACAGGAATGCAGATTAAATGACATACTGTTTTTTACCTATCAGATTTGCAGTTGACTGTGCTGTCAAAGGTGGTGAGGGGACAATCTCTGAAACGGCTAGTGTGTGTGCGTGTGTGTGCATATGCAGACCTGGCACTTCTATTGTACTGATTGCCGGTTTGCTCCACTTTGATCCCAGCTAGTCTCTAGGTTCTTTGAGAGTGAGGGCTGGCTCTTGTCTTTTATCCTCACTGCGTGCTGTTTTTATTTTTGTTTTTTTTGAGACGAAGTTTCGCTCTTTGTTGCCCAGGCTGGAGCACACTGGCATGATCTCAGCTCACTGCAACCTCTGCCTGGAGCACAATGGCATGATCTCGGCTCACTGCAACCTCCGCCTCCCGGGTTCAAGCGATTCTCCCGCCTCAGCCTCCCAAGTAGCTGGGATTATAGGCACCTGCCACCACGCCCTGCTATGCTTTGTATTTTTAGTAGAGATGGAGTTTCACCATGTTGGTCAGGCTGGTTGCAAACTCCTGACCTCAGGTGATCCACCTCCCATCGGCTTCCCAAAGTGCTAGGATTACAGGCGTGAGCCACCATGCCCAGCCATCATTGTTTGCTCTTGATGGCACTTAGTAAATGCATATTAAAGACTGCATTGCTGGCCTTGGGATGTGCCTCTTTAGGAGAGTATCAGTGGAAAAGCTGAGAGTCACATGCATTTGCCAATCTTGGCCTTACCCTTTGGCTCTATTGGTCCCAGTCTAATAAGTGCGAGGAGCTTTGGAATAAGGATTGCCAAGAATTACGATTTTTAATAGTCTTCCTTTGAATGCTAAAGGGCAGAAGTGTTTTTGTTGTTTTTGCTTTTGGAAAAAGAGAATTAATTTGCTGACCACCCAGTGTCGTTTGGTAACTAGAATGTTTTCACATAGTTGCAGTATAGGGAAATGAATATTTAGGTCTGTGGTGTTTATATATTTAGGCCTGTGATGTTTATCATATGCCAGGTAGTATATTTGGCAGGGAATTGATTTTTAGAATTGTGACATTAGTTCTTGCTTATTAGTTTTTTTTTTTAGATGGAGTCTCACTCTATTGGCCAGGCTGGGGTGCAGTGGCGCAATCGCGGCTCACCACAACCTCCACCTCCCAGGTTCAAGCAATCCTCCTTCCTCAGCCTCCTGAGTAGCTGGGATTACAGGCAAGTGCCACCACACCTGGCTAATTTTTATATTTTTAGTAGAGACGCATGTTGGCCAGGCTGGTCTTGAACTTCTGACCTCAGGTGATCCAACCGCCTCGGCCTCCACAAAGTGCTGGGATTACAGGTGTGAGCCGCTGCGCCTTGCCTAGTTCCTGCACATTAGAAAACATTTGGGCCGGACGCTGTGGCCCACGCCTGTAATTCCAGCACTTTGGGAGGCCGAGGTGGGCTGATCACGAGGTCAGGAGATCGAGACCATCCTGGCTAACACGGTGAAACCCCGTCTCTACTAAAAATACAAAAAAAAAACAACAACCCCAAAAAACATTAGCTGGGCGTGGTGGCCGGCACCTGTAGTCCCAGCTACTCGGGAGGCTGAGGCAGGAGAATGGCGTGAACCCCGGAGGCGGAGCTTGCAGTGAGTCGAGATGCGCCGCTGCACTCCAGCCTGGGCGACAGAGCGAGACTCCGTATCAAAAAAAAAAAAAAAAAAAAAAAAAAAGCTAACATGGTGAAACCCCGTCTCTACTAAAAAATACAAAAAAAAAAAAAAAAAAAAAAAAAAAAAAAAAAACTAGCTGGGCGAGGTGGCGGGCGCCCCTAGTCCCAGCTACTCGGGAGGCTGAGGCAGGAGAATGGCGTAAACCCGGGAGGCGGAGCTTGCAGTGAGCTGAGATCCGGCCACTGCACTCCAGCCTGGGCGACAGAGCGAGACTCCGTCTCAAAAAAAAAAAAAAGAAAAGTAGACGTTTGTCGCCCTTGCCTTCTCCATCACAGCTCTGTTAAGTATGACTTTAGATACACAGTATTTTCTTTTTTATTACCGTGTATAATTTGTATTTGTAGCAGCCGCCCAGAAGATGGGCAAGTGCATAGTTACAGCGCACAGTTTATTTTTACTGGGCACTTGGTGGTGGTGGTAATTTACTGGTCAGCAGGGGGAGCTGCAGTTGCTGATACTTAGATGATTCCATCTTAACTGGTTTTCCACAGAAAGTTTGTCGGCCAAGAGAAAGAAAAGTTTTGCTGGCAAAGAACATGATCAGAGTTCATAAGGAAAAAATACAAATGACCAACAAGCATATGAGAAACATTTTTTTTCTGATAAGTAATCAAAGGAATGCAGATTAAATGACATACTATTTTTTTAACCTATCAGATTTGCAGTTGACTGTGCTGTCAAAGGTGGTAAGGGGACAATCTCTGAAACTGCTAGTGGAGTGTGCATTGGGCCTAGTTTTTTGGAAGATATTTTGGCAACGTATATTGGCAAAATTAAAAACGTTCTTTAATTCAGTAATTGCACTGAATTTATCCTAAGGGGGAAAAATTTATATAGAAAGATTTGTGAACAATGGTATTCATTGTAGCATTATTCATACTAGTGAGAATTGAGAATAAAGCTAAATGAGCAGCAAGATTTATAAGAAAATAAATTATGGTATATTTAAGGATGCATATTTACAACCATGAAATAGTATTTAAAAGAATTTTTCCTGCTGGGTGTGGTGGCTCATGCCTGTAATCCCAGCACTTTGGGAGGCCGAGGCAGGCGGATTATGAGGTCAGGAGATCGAGACCATCCTGGCCAACGTGGTGAAACCCCGTCTCTACTGAAAATACAAAAATTAGCTGGGCATGGTGGCACGTGCCTGAAATCCCAGCTACTCAGGAGGCTGAGGCAGGAGAACTGCTTGAACCAGGGAGTTGGAGGTTGCAGTGAGCTGAGATGGTGCCACTACACTCCAGCCTGGTGACAGAGCAAGTCTCCGTCTTAAAAAAAAAAAAAAGAATTTTTAATGTCTTAGGATGTTGAGTAAATGATAAATGAAAAATTCAGGGTGCAGAGCTATGTAAGGAACATTCTAAGTGTATAAAAGATAAGGAATGTATATATATTCTTGTATAATATGTATGTATATATTATACACACATACATACCGAGGTAAAAGAATGGAAGGAAGTTTGTACCAACCAGCCTCCTTGAGTCTGTCTCTCAGGGGTCCATCCAACCAATTGTTCTGTCTAAATTGGCACCAACTGATGTTTTCAGGTGAAGCATTGTTATCTATTAAGATGTTAACCTCAGAAATTGAGGGCCTCACATCTGATAGCACTTCTATCCTACAGGACCCGAATGGACCTAATAATATACATGTACATACATTTATCCAAGCACTTGAATCTATTTTTAACTTGTAGAATGTGATAACACAATCCACAAGGTTCTTTATCTGTTATAGAAAGAAATACTTTTCAAGCATAAAAGCTTACTATATTGAGATTTGATGAATAAGTTAGTATTTACCATATTGATACGTTTTCTGATTTTGATCACATTGCCCCTTTGCTTTCATGTTTCTCAATTGAAGATGCTTGACTTTTTAACTTAATCTCCAGTGAAACCTCCTTCCTGGATCTTTGTCAGTATTGCTTTCCCTTTCTGGATTTATGATAACTACTCAAAATTGCATTTTAGTTATAACTACACTGTGATTTGGTAGAAGGATAAGAAAATATGTTCTATTTACAGCAAACTTGTCCAACCCATGGCCCGCAGGCTGCATGTGGCCCAGGACAGCTTTGAATGTGGCCCAACACAAATCCGTAAACTTCCTTAAAACATTATGAGATTTTTTTTGTGATTTTGTTTTTTAGCTCATCAGCTATTGTTAGATTAGTGTATTTTATGTGTGGCCCAAGACAGCTCTTCTTCCAGTGTGTCTCAGGGAAGCCAAAAGATTGGACACCCTTGATTTACAGTTTTTTCCTAATAGAATTTGGTCCTCCCTGCCTCCCTCCCTTTTCTTTTTCTTTCCTTTTTTTTTTTTTTTCTCTTTTGCATAGAACATCACATTGTCTTTAGGGAATATTCTATAATTATTCAAAAATTACTTTTTTGACTGGAAGGCATGAAGTCTTTTAAGTATAGCTTAGATTTTTTTCCTGTAAATGCCTTACTTTTCATTTGTCCATGCTGTAGCATACCTGCCATTTCCTTGCATGTAATGTTTTAACTCTCATATCTCAGTGGGCTCTTAGAGGTAATCCAAGGTAAGAACCACCTTTTAGTTAGGTCTGATGGTTAGAAAGCTTGAGCTGAAGTGTGCCTTTCTGGAATTACCACTTAGAATTTTGTCTACATAGGAACTGCTTAGAGCAAGTCTGGTTTGTCTTCTGCTAGATAACCCTTCACATTTAGACAGCTTTTATACTTGCCAAAGCATTCTCTCAGCTGAATATAAATCTTAGTTTTTGCAAATGTTTCTCATTTAATACATTTAGAAACCCTTTCCATCTCTCCGTTCCCTTATTTTTCCAACTCGTGTGGTATTTCATTATCCCATCTGCAAAATGGGGAATTCTCTGTATACTTTTGTACAATATATTAAAATGTTAAATACAGCATTTCTAAAAAAAATTTAGAAAAAAATTTCAATCTTCTGTTTATACCTTCATTTGGGGAAGTACCTCAGCATCTACCTATAATTTTCTGTGTCTCAGTTATGTCTAGTCTACAGTAAATGTTCTCATCCTGTGGCCACTCAAGTCTTTAAAAAAATAATCTTTAATTTAGAATCTTATCAAGAGTTTGTGAAAGCTCACATAAATTATATTCACATATTTCTTTTCTTTTTTTTTTTTTGAGACAGAGTCTTGCTCTGTCGCCCAGGCTGGAGTACAGTGGTGTGATCTCGGCTCACTACAACCTCCGCCTCCCGGGTTCAAGCGATTCTCTTGCCTCAGCCTCCTGAGTAGCTGGGACTACAGGCGCACACCACCACACCCGGCTAATTTTTGTATTTTTAATAGAGACAGGGTTTCATCATGTTGGCTAGGATGGTCTCGATCTCCTGACTTCATGATCCACCCGCCTCGGCCTCCCAAAGTACTGGGATTACAGGCATGAGCCACCGTGCCCGGCCGCACATATTTATTTTCTCAGAGAATTTGGGTGAACTGGTGTGGTGTGAGTTCCACTTTTAGAATCCATGTTGTCTTTTCCTCAGAAGGTTATTCATGCTGATATGTCTTCTGATCCCATCTTCTATTAGAGATTTGCTAGTTTGGGCAGTTTGAAATTGCAGCCTACTTGAGTAGATGGGAGTTACTTTGATGACAGCGTTTTTTTGTTCATTTTGGTTCAGCACATACTTATTGAGTACCTAATATGCCAGAAGTTGAGCAAGGAAAATATTGATAAAGGAAAAGTGGATTCTATCCTTTTGGCATTTAGAGAAGGTCACTCATATGACCGTCAACTAATATGTTCTGTCCTGCAGTTCAATAATTTATACTTAAATGCCTTTAAAACACAGTGAAGGGGCTGGTTGTGGTGGCT
Source organism: Macaca thibetana thibetana (assembly GCF_024542745.1). Classification (NCBI taxonomy): domain Eukaryota; kingdom Metazoa; phylum Chordata; class Mammalia; order Primates; family Cercopithecidae; genus Macaca; species Macaca thibetana. The sequence goes on along the minus strand of NC_065593.1, from coordinate 56,145,626 downwards.
CACACCTGAAATCCCAGCACTTTGGGAGGCCGAGTTGGGCGGATCACTTGAGGTCAGGAGTTTGAGAACAGCCTGGGTAACATAGTGAAACCCTGTCTCTACTGAAAATACAAAAATTAGCCAGATGTGGTGGCGCACGCCTGTAATCCCAGATACTTGGGAGGCTGAGGTGGGAGAATGGCTTGAACCTGGGAGACAGAGGTTGCAGTGAGCTGAGATGGTGCCACTGCACTCCAGCCTGGGCAACAGAGCGAGACTCTGTCTCAAAAAAACAACAACAAAAAACCCATAGAGGCTGGGTGCGGTGGCTCAAGTCTGTAATCCCAGCACTTTGGGAGGCCGAGATGGGCGGATCACGAGGTCAGGAGATCAAGACCATCCTGGCTAACACGGTGAAACCCCGTCTCTACTAAAAAAAAAATACAAAAAACTAGCCGGGCGAGGTGGCGGGCACCTGTAGTTCCAGCTACTCGGGAGGCTGAGGCAGGAGAATGGCGTGAACCCGGGAGGCGGAGCTTGCAGTGAGCTGAGATCACACCACTGCACTCCAGCCTGGGCGACAGAGCGAGACTCCATCTCAAAAAAAAAAAAAAAAAAAAACCCGTAGAGACTATTTTGGGTCTTCATGACTACCTGACATCTGACATACCAGTTTGAGGAATTTAATGATGCATTTGATTCACTATTAGAGATTTGTATGCTTTAAAGAGTAATTTAGATAGCTTTTCCCCTCTATCTTCCCCAGTAAATATTGAAGCAAATAAGAATTATATAATGTCAGCTGTCTTGCTTTTTATCAATCCTGTTTATCAAGTTACCCATCTAGTTTTATTTGGCATCTAGCTTTTTATATATTTAAACTGTCTCTTAGGTGGCTTTGCATTTTCTTTTTTTTGAGATGGAGTTTTGCTCTTGTCGCTCAGGCTGGAGTGCGATGGCACAATCTTGGCTCACTGCAACCTCCGACTCCCGGGTTCAAGTGAGTCTCCTGCCTCAGCTTCCTAAGCAGCTGAGCCTACAGGCATGTGCCATTGTGCCTGGCTAATTTCTGTATTTTTTTTTTTTTTTTAGTAGAGATAGGATTTCACCATGTTGGCCAGGCTGGGATTGAACTCCTGACCTTCAATGATCCACCCCACTCGGCCTCCCAAAATGCTGGGATTACAGGCGTGAGCCACTGTGCCCAGCCTGCATCATTTTCTTGTAAGGTTTTTTTTTTTTTTTTTGAGATGGAGTCTTGCTGTATCGCCCAGGCTGGAGTGCAGTCGCAGGATCTTGGCTTCCTGCACCCTCCACCTCCAGGTTCCTGCACCCTCTGCCTCCGGTGGGCCGAGCCGAGGTGGGACAGACTGACACAGAGAGGAAGGGAAGCTGCCTGGCCTGAAGATCCCATCTCTAAGATCACATTCTGAGGTACTGAATGTTAGGAGTACTACATGTCTGTCTTTTTTTTTTTTTTGAGGCAGGGCCTCCCTCTGTCATCCAGGCTGGAGTATAGTGGCACTTGGATCACTGCAACCTCTAGCCCCTTCACCCCCGGACTCAAGCAATCTCCTACCTCAGCTTCCCGAGTAGCCAGGACTACAGTTGTGCACTACCACACCTGGCTATTTTTTAATATTTTTAGTAGAGACGGGGTCTTGTCATGTTGCCCAGGCTGATCTTGAACTCCTGAGCTCAAGCGATCCTGTGGCCTTGGCCTCCCAAAGTGCTGGTGCCACTGTGCCCAGCCCCCTGGAGTACTACATATCTCTTTTGGGGAACAAAAGTTAGCACAGAACAGGTGTATATATATCATTTATAATGGCTACAAGACCCTCGACACCTACACATAGGAAATGAAAATTTCGATGCAAATTGATAGCATGACTTAAAGAAATAGATTATTTCTTTAGCATCTCATGTATTTATCTTTAACAAGATTTTTGTTTTATCTTTGAAACTTTTTTTTTCTTTTGAGATGGAGTCTTGCTCTTTCACCCAGGTTGGAGTGCAGTGGTGCGATCTCCGCCTCCTGAGTTCAAGCGATTCTCCTGTCTCAGCTTCCCCAGTAGCTGGGATTACAGGCGCCTGCCACCACACCTAGCTAATTTTTGTATTTTTAGTAGAGACGGGGTTTCACCATTTTGGCCAGGCTGGTCTCAAACTCTAGACATCAGGTGATCTGCCCACCTCAGCCTGCCAAAGTGCTGGGATTAAAGGCATGAACCACTGTACCTGACCTTTTTTGTATTTTTTGTAGAGATGGGGTTTTGCCATGTTGCCCAGGCTGGTCTCAAACTCGTGAGCTCAAGCTGTCCCCCCACCTTGGCCTCCCAAAGTGTTGGGGTTACAGGCCTGAACCGTTGCTGAACCTGATGAGATCTTTTCATGTGCTTATTGGCCATTCATATATCTTTGGAGAAATGTCTATTTAAATTCTCTGCACATTTTAATTTTATTTTTATACATCTATTGTTTTTTAGACAAGGTCTTGCTCTGTCACTGTGGCTAGAGTGCAGTGGCCAATCGTCATTTTCTTTTTTTTTTTTTTTTTGAGATGGAGTCTCTCACTCTGTCACCCAGGCTGGAGTTCAGTGGCGCCATCTCTGCTCACTGCAAGCTCCGCCTCCCAGGTTCAAGTGATTCCCTGCCTCAGCCTCCCGAGTAGCTGAGATTACAGGCACCCGCCACCACGCCCGGCTAATTTTTGTATTTTTAGTAGAGACAGGGTTTCACCATCTTGGCCAGGTTGGTCTTGAACTCCTGACTTCGTGATCCACCCGCCTTGGACTCCCAAAGTGCTGGGATTATAGTTGTGAGCCACCTCACCCGGCCCAATCATAGTTTTCTATAACCTCAAACTCCTGGACTCAAGGTTTCCTTCTACCTCCAGCTCCTGAGTAGCTAGGACTACAGGTGTGTGCCACCATGCCTGGCTAATTTTTTTTTTTTTTTTTTTTTTTTTTTTTGAGACGGAGTCTTGCTCTGTCACCCAGGCTGGAGTGCAGTGGCCGGATCTCAGCTCACTACAAGCTCTGCCTCCCGGGTTCACACCATTCTCCTGCCTCAGCCTCCCGAGTAGCTGGGACTACAGGCGCCCGCCACCTCGCCCAGCTAATTTTTTGTATTTTTTAGTAGAGACGGGGTTTCACCGTGTTAGCCAGGATGGTCTCGATCTCCTGACCTTGTGATCCGCCCGTCTCGGCCTCCCAAAGTGCTGGGATTACAGGCTTGAGCCATCGCGCCCGGCCTTTTTTTTTTTTTTTTTTTTAATTTATTTTGTAGAGATAGGGTCTTGCTATATTGCTCTGGCAGGTCTCAAAATCCTTGCCTCAGCTGATCTTCTCCTTCTGGTGTAAGCCACCGTGCTTAGCCTTTGCCCGTTTTAAAATTGGATTTTTTTTTATTGTTGAGTTGTAAGAGTTCTTTAAATATACGAGATACAAATACCTTGTGAGATACATGATTTGCAAGTATCTTCTCCCATCTGTGGGTTGTGTTTTCAATTTCTTGATGATGTCCTTTAATGTACAAAATATTATAATTTTGGTGAAGTCCAATTTACTTGTTTTTTCCTTTGTTGCATGTGGTTTTGATGTCAAGTCACCAAATGAAATGAAGATTAGCTTTTGTTTTCTTCTAGGAATTGTATTGTTTTAGCTTTTACATTTAGGTCTATAATCCATGTTTAAATTTAATTAGAATTAATTTTTGTGTATGGTATGAGATACAGTGGTCCAACTGCATTCTACTGCATGTCCATATTCAGTTGTCCCAGCATGGTTTGTTGAAAAGACCATTGTTTGTTTCTTGTAGAAATGGGGTCTGGCATTGTTGCCCAGGCTAGTCTCGAACTCCTGGCCTGAAGCTATCCTCCTGCCTCGGCTTCCCAAAGTCCTGGGATTACAGGTGTCAATCACAGCACTTGGCTTAAAAAGACCATTCTTTCCTCCACTGAATTGTCTTGGCATTCTTGTCAAAAAGTCAATTGACTGTCAGTGTAAGGGTTTATTTCTGAACCCACAATTATATTCCATAGATCTGTATGTTTATCCTTATGCCACTACCACACTGTCTTGATTTCTGTAGCTTTGAATTATGTTTTCAAATCAGGAAGTGTGAGTCCTACAACTTTGTTTTTCCTATTCAAATTTATTTTGGGTATACTGGGATTGCATTGATTCTGTAGATCAATTTAGGGAATATTGCCATTTTAACAGTGTTATATCTTCTGATCCATTCTCATCTATGAACATGGGATGTCTTTCCTTTTTTTTTTTCTTTGGAGACGCAGTCTTGCTCTGTCATCCAGGCTGGAATGAAGTACAGTAGTGCAATCATGGCTCACTGCAGCCTTAACCTACTAGGCTCAAGTGATCTTCCCTCCTCAGCCCTCCAAGCAGCTGGGACTACAGGTGCATGCCACCACACCTAGCTCATTTTTGTATTTTTGTAGAGATGAGGTTTTGCCGTATTGCCTAGTCTGATCTTGAACTTCTGGGCTCAAGCAGTCCACCCACTTCAGTCTACCAAAGTGCTGGGATTACAGGTGTGAGCCATCACACCTGGCCTTTCTGTTTAGTTAGGATTTCTTTAACTTCTTTTGGCAATTTTTATATATCTCAGAGTATAAGATTGTCGCTGCTTTTGTTAGATTTATTTCTAAGTCTTTTTTTTTTTTTTTAAGACAGATTCTCATTCTGTCACCCAGGCTAGAGTGCAGTGGTGCAATCTTGGCTCACCACAACCTCCGCCGCCTGGGTTCAAGCGATTCTGCTGCCTCAGCCTCCTGAGTAGCTGGGATTACAGGCACCCACCACCACACCCAGCTAATTTTTGTATTTTAGTAGAGATGGGGTTTCACGATGTTGGCTAGGCTAGTCTTGAACTCCTGACCCCAAGTGATCCGCCCACCTCGGCCTCCCAAAGTGCTGGGATTACAGGTGACAGGTGTGAGCCATCATGCCCGGCTTTCTAAGTCTTTTTTTTTTTTTTTTGGGTGCTATTGTAATTGGAATTTTTAAAAACTTTTAATGTTCAGATTGCTTATTGCTTGTGTATAGAAATACAATTACTACTTAAATATTGAGCTTATATCCTGTAACTGTGTTGGATGTGTTTATTGGCTCTAATAGTTTATTTGTGAGATTTTCTTTGGATTTTCTATATACAAGATTATATCATCTACAAATAAAGGTAGTTTCACTTCTTTTTTTTAGCCTGAGTGATTTTTATTTCTTTTTCTTGCCTATTTGCCCTGGCTAGAACCTTCAGTGCAGTATTGAACAGAGTGGTGAGAGTGGATATCCTCGTTTTGTTCTTGATCTTAGGGAGAAAGCGTTCAGGCTCTCTCCATAAAGTATGATTTTAGCTGTGGGGTTTTTGTAGGCGTTCTTTTTATTCCCCACATAGGTATTCTTTATCAGGTTGAAGATGTTTTCTTCAGTTCCTACTTTGTTGAGTGTTTTGATCATGTAAGCATGTTGGATTTTGTCAAGTGCTTTTTCTGCATCTATTCAAATGATCATGTGGTTTGTATCCTTTATTAATACCATGTATTACATTAATTGATTTTCAGTGTTAAACCAACCTTGAATCCCTGGGATTAAATCATACTTAGCAATGGCGTATAAGCCTTTATATGTTGCTGGATTCATTTTGCTTTGTTGAGGACTTTTACATCTGTATTCATAAGATATATTGGTCTGTAGTTGTCTTGTGATATCCGTGTCTGGTTTTGACATCAGAGTAATAATGGCTTTATTGAATGAGTTGAGATGTGTTCTTGGCTTCATCTTGAACTAATTTTGTTTAACTTTGAACATTCATTTAGCAATAGTAAATTCTAATTGCCTAACTACTGAAGGAGGATAACAATTAAAGGTATAACTTTTTTTTTTTTTTGAGATGGAGTGTTGCTCTGTTGCCCAGACTGGAGTGCAGTGGTGTGATCGCTGCTCACTGCAGCCTCCGCTTCCCAGGTTCAAATGATTCTCATGCCTCAGCCTCCCAAGTAGCTAGGATTATAGGCCTGCCACCACACTCAGCTAATTTTTTTTTTTTTTTTTTTTTTTTTGAGACGGAGTCTTGCTCTGCCGCCCAGGCTGGGGTGCAGTGGCCGGATCTCAGCTCACTGCAAGCTCCGCCTCCCAGGTTTACGCCATTCTCCTGCCTCAGCCTCCCGAGTAGCTGGGACTACAGGCGCCCGCCACCTCACCCGGCTACTTTTTTGTATTTTTTAGTAGAGACGGGGTTTCACCGTGTTAGCCAGGATGGTCTCGATCTCCTGACCTCGTGATCCGCCCGTCTCCGCCTCCCAAAGTGCTGGGATTACAGGCTTGAGCCACCGCGCCCGGCCTAATTTTTGTTTTTAGTAGAGACTAAAAATACAAAAATTTTATCATGTTGGCCAGGCTGGTCTTGAACTCCTGAGCTCAAGTGATCCTCCCACCTCAGCTGCCTCAAGTGCTGGGATTACAGGTGTGAGCCACCATGCCCGGCCTTTTTGTTTGTTTATGTTTATTTGTTTTAGAGATAGGGTCTTCCTATGGTGCCTAGGCTGGAGTACAGTGGCCTATGGTTTCAAGCACTCCTCCTACCTCAGCCTCCCAAGTAGTTAGGACTAGAGGCACATGGCACACCCAGCTTGGTTGCCTTCCCCCTGCCCGCCCCCACCTGTGAGACAGGGTCTTGCTATTTGTTCAGACTAGTCTAGAACTCCTAGGGTCAAGCAGTCTCTCCACCTCAGCCTCCCAAGTAGCTAGGATTACAGGCACAGGCCACCACACTTGGCAGTCAACTGTTTAAAAACCATCTATTATTTAACATTCAGGGTATAGGTTCCAAGTATAGAACTTTAGATCCTTACTGCCTGCTTGGTTCCCTGGATTTTTTCTCCTAGTTTTATTTGGGGTACTTACTTTGTTATTTCATTTTGGTTATGCCATAAATAACACCCAATTTTAGCATTCCTGGGATGATTTAGGCAAGCTTCAGAAAAGAGGCCAGAAGAAAATGGAATTGGAAGCATAAAGCCACTAAAATTTTTTCATTGTTCTCTGATGATTTTTTAGCTTTGGATTTTTTGATCATTTAACATATCAAGGAGTAGAAAGGATTTCTCTTGACTACCACATAGCTTATAAAGTGACCGAGTATTCTTTCCTTAGAGATTCTACAGTGTTTAACTAAATTCATTAGATACTCAGCATGTTTATGAATGAATATATATTAATGATAGGGTTTAATAGGGTCTTACTGAAAATTGAAGATAATCATTCACATTTGGATTACAAGTGTTTGTATTATGTTATAAATATTTAATGCCCTGGCCTAAATATTAACAAGCATGGTCATATTTTGGTATTGCCATGGTAGGTATTCTGGGAAGTGTGAGTAGTTGTTTTTTTCTACCTTCTGTGCTGAAGGATTTCTTTCTCTTTTTTTGAGACGGAGTCTTGCTCTTTCGTTCAGGCTGGAGTACAGTGGCGCGATCTCAGCTCACTGACACTGCAACCTCTACCTCCCGCCAGGTTCAAGCAATTCTCCTGGTTCAGCCTCCCGAGTAACTGGGACTACAGGTGCATGCCGCCACACCTGGCTAATTTTTTGTATTTTAGTTGAGACAGGTTTTCACCATGTTGCCCAGGCTGGTCTCGAACTCCTGAACTCAGGCAATCCACCGGCCTCAACCTCCCAAAGTGCTAGTATTAGAGGTGTGAGCCACCACATCTGGCCTGAAGGACTTCCTATACCAAAGAAGTTTCATTTAACTATTTTATTTTATTTTTTCTGCTGCTGGTTAAAATTGGTTCATTTGGGATACATTTCATTAGATAAATTTGTGTCTAAATGTGATTGTGAGAATATGGAATATGGTGGAAAATATTAAATATTAGATTCTATAATTTTTGTCAGTCTAATTCAGAAACAAAAAAGATTGTGGTTGAGAAAATCATACATGATTTCTTAGTAAATGAATTACAGAGATAAGACAGGACCTTTAGCATTTCCTGAATTCCAATCATGTTCTCGGTAGCTTATGGTCTCTTTTATAGTATTGTACCCATGACAATTTATGCGTTAGATTTCAGGTTTTATCTTCTGCATGGAAGGATTACATTCAGGGGTTTTGGCCATGCTTATTTATCTATAAATGGTCTAAACCAGTGCCTCTTTATCTTTCCTTAAAGTACTTTTCAGGGTCTAGGGCTGTTTGGAGCAGTTTGTTATAAGCAGGACGTATCTCTCTGAAGACTTCTTTTCTATCTTGAAACAGTGAGAATTTTGCATTTTGCCCTGTATACGTTGAATATCCCTTATCCGAAATTCTTGGGACCAGAAGTTTTTTGGATTTCAGATTTTTGAGATTTTGGGATATCTGCATTTACATAATGTACTATCTTGGAGATGGGACCCAAATCTAAACATGAAATTTTATGTTTCATGTACACATTATGCACATAGCTTGAAGATAATTTTTTTTTTTTACCTTTTTCTTTAAGAGATGATGTCTCATACTGTTGCCTAGGCTGGAGTGCAGTGGTGTGATCCTAGCTCACAGCAGCCTAGAACTCCTGGGCTCAAGTCATTCTCCTGCCTCAGCCTCCCAGGTAGCTGGTGCTAGCTGGTAGAGATGCACGGTGCCAAGCCCAGCCAATTTTTTGTTGTTGTTGTTTGAGACAGGGTCTGATTCTGTTACCCAGGTTGGAGTACAGTAGCGCCATCTCTGCTCGCTGTAGCCTCCACCTTCCAGGCTCAAGTGATTCTCCCATCTTGGCTTCCTGTGAAGCTAGGACCACAGGCGCATGCCACCACACCTGGCTAATTTTTTGTATTTTTAGTAGAGAGAGGTTTTGCCACATTGCCTAGGCTGGTCTTGAACTCTAGAGCTCAAGCGATTCACCTGCCATGGCCTTCCAAAGTGTTGGGATTACAGGCCTGAGTCACTGCACCTGGCCTTAATTTTTTTTTTTTTTCCAGAGATAGGGTCTTACTATGTTGCCCAGGCTGGTCTTGAACTCCAGGGCTCAAGTGATCCTCCCATCTCGGTCTCCCAAAGTGTTAGGATTACAAGCATGAGCTACCACAACCGAACAGTTTTTTTTTTTTTTTTTTTTTTTTGAGACGGAGTCTTGCTCTGTAGCCCGGGCTGGAGTGCAGTGGCCGGATCTCAGCTCACTGCAAGCTCCGCCTCCCGGGTTTAGGCCATTCTCCTGCCTCAGCCTCCGGAGTAGCTGGGACTACAGGCGCCCGCCACCTCGCCCGGCTAGTTTTTTGTATTTTTAGTAGAGACGGGGTTTCACGGTGTTAGCCAGGATGGTCTCGATCTCCTGACCTCGTGATCCGCCCGTCTCGGCCTCCCAAAGTGCTGGGATTACAGGCTTGAGCCACCGCGCCCGGCCCCGAACAGTTTTATACACTATTTTAAATAATTTTGTTCATGAAATAAACAATGTTTCTGATGAGAACCATCAGAAGCAAAGGTGTCACGTGTGGAATTTTCCATTTGAGGTGTCATGTTGGCACTCAAAGAGTTTCAGATTTTGGATTTTCAGATTAGGGATGCTCAACCTGTAATATATTTGTGTTTATTTTAACAAAAGTACATCTGATTTTACTACAATCCTTGATTAAATTGATACTCCAAAAATGTTGCTCCTGTATATATTCAGTGGCTTTGGTTACTCCCTTGTTTGTAGGTGTATGTTCATGAGTGTACATAGAACCAAGTTCAGGAATCCAAGAATTAGTGGGTTAAAAGTAACGTTCTAAGCCGGGTGTGGTGGCTCACACCTGTAATCCCAGCACTTTGGGAGGCTGAGGTGGGTGGATCACCTGAGGTCAGGATTTTGAGACCAGTCTGGCCAACATGGCGAAACTCCATCTCTACTAAAAATACAAAAATTATCCGGACATGGTGGTATGCGCCTGTAGTCCCACCTACTTGGGTGGCTGAAGTAGGAGAATCGCTTGAACCCGGGAGGCGGAGGTTGCAGTGAGCCCAGATTGTGCAGTGCACACCAGCCTGGCAGCCTGGGCAACAGAGCGAGACTGTCTCACAAAAAAAAAAAAAAAAGTAATTCCCTTTCTGAGAATGGTATGCCGCTTCATTGGAGGAAACAGGTCTGCCATCTTCCAAAATCCCTAGGTTTGCCATGCCGTTAGAACAAGATTTTACATGTTGCATCATAACTTAGAATCAGTAACTGACGTTATATATATACATACACACACATCGTTCATGCCATTCTGCTGCCTCAGCCTCCCAAGTAGCTGGGACTACAAGTGCCCCCCACCATGCCCGGCTAATTTTTTGTGTTTTTAGTAGAGACGGGGTTTCACCATGGTCTCAATTTCCTGACCTTGTGATCCACCTGCCTCAGCCTCCCAAAGTGCTGGGATTACAGGTGTGAGCCATTGCACCTGGCCTGTAAAAACATTATTTAAGGTGTGTTTTGCCTTGTACACCTGCTGTCTCCTTTTCTCTTTGAATATTTTTCCTTTGGACTCACTTTTATCAGGCCCTCCACAACTTGGCTGCTCACAGCTGCCTTGAAGTTCTGCATATTTACCTTTATGTTTCCTTTGGAAAAGAACTCAGGTAGTTTCTTGGCACGTTTTGGGCAAATTCTGACATTCAACTTCATTACCTGATAAAACATTTGGGTCCTGCGTAGATTGCTTCATCTGCAAAATCAGTATATTAGAATGCTCCTTCTATGTTTGGTCATTGAACTTTCAGGGTTAACCACACATTGTAGTTATTTGAGAATTTTAAAATATTCTAAACTAAAGTTAGAAGCATTAGCATTAACTAAAATTCACCAAAATAATCAGGGTGTGTGTGTGTGTATGTGTGTGTGTGTAAACTCATTGAGGAACTTTATTAAAATGTTCGTATAAAATCCTGGTTAAACTTCTTGCACTAGAAATGAGTGCTGGTAGCTGCTATTAAATCCACCACTGTGGAGAAGACCAACAACCTTGGGTGTTAGATTTTAACAATAGCTGATGGCCTGAGAGAACCTGACTTGTTTCTTTTAGTGATATAATTGTATTCAGTTGAGCTTTAATGCTGTCTTCCGAATTATCCCAAAATAAATTATTTCTAGATTTACTAGTACATTTAGGTTTAACCTATAACAGTAGTGTTCTCATTACTAACACAGTTAAATCAGGAGGCTGCCTAATAATTAGTTTTTCTTTTGTATGAATTATTGGGTCAGTTCTGTGGTGAGATGGTAAAATAATATCTTTATGTAAATCTTGCAATTTATATCAGTAGTATGAGGAGGAAAATATCTTGTTAGGTTGGATTGAAATGAAAGAATGCTATGCATTTTTGTAATACTTTGCCATTTATGAAATGCTTTTGTTTAATCTTACTGAAAGTTTGTTTCTACTGGATTCAGTACATAAAAATACTGTATGATATTTTGAATCAGTTATGGCCTCCATTTAATGAAAAAAAAATCTTGATTTCTGAGCTTTGTAGTCATTATAATCAGTATGAGGATTTTCTTCTACTTGGATTTGGCCAAATCTTTATACTTGTGAAACTGTGAAATAGGTAGTATTGTTTAGGTTTAATGTCTTTAGCATGTTTGCACTTCCAGTTCACCAAGTGAGTAGCACTGGTGAATTAGAAGTGGGAAAAGTGAGAATTGAAGACTGAGAGACCCTGATCCCAGCTTTGAGGCTTTGGCAGTCTCTTAACTGGCTTCTGTTGGCCTCATTTTCACACTAATAAAATGTGGTGGCTGAACATATTCCTTCTACATCCTAAATTTTTTGACTTAAATTTCTTCACTTTGGTTCAGTTTACTCTGGTTTTCTATTTAATATTTAGCTGGTTAAATATTAATGTGAGAACATGCCTCAGTTTCAGCTTAAAGATGTTTCTTTCATAATTTTAATATTGGTTTTTACATAGGCTTATATGTTCATTTCTGTGATATCTAGAATAAATTCTTGAGCTTAATAGGTACTCACTAGATTTTTGTTGAATTAAATGTATTTTAAGTATTTAATGTGGCATTAATTAGATTTATGATTGTAAGTAATTGTTCTCAGAATTAGAATGTTTTTAGGGAGCTAAAAGTATTTTTATGTATAGTGTTATCTAAGTTCATGAATGAAAACATTGTTTGCTAGACTCTAGACCGGGATTTTTTTTTTCTTTTTTTTGAAACAGAGTCCCGCTCTGTCACTCAGGTTGGAGTGCAGTGGCGTGATCTTGGCTCACTGCATCCTCCACCTCCTGGGTTAAGCAATTCTCCTGTCTCAGCCTCCCAAGTAGCTAGGACTATAGGCATGTGCCACAATGCCGGGCTAATTTTTGTATTTTTAGTTGAGACGGGGTTTCGCCATGTTGCCCAGGCTGGTCTCAGACTCCAGGCCTCAGGTGATCCACTTGCTTTGGTCTCCTGAATTACAGGCACGAGTCACCACGTCCAAGCTTTTTTTCTTCTTTTTTTTTAAATTAGGTCCAAGTCCTAAGAAGATAGGTATTTGAAGTTTGAATTAGGAAAGAGGTGCTGATTTTTGCTTAACTCAGATTTTAACCTTTAAAGTTTAGAACTGTGGAAAACAGCTTCTTTCACTAATAAAAATAGTTAAACTTAAGAGGTAGGTGGTATTACTATCTCCATTTTACAGAGCAGAATAAGTACTTTGCCCAAAGTAACACAAATAACAAGTGAGGGAGACAGGATTAGAATCTGGGGCTACCCTGGGTCCTGTGTGCTTAAGTACTACACTCTACCTTTTTCATTTATTCAGTCAGTTCTTTTTTTTTTTTTTTTTTTTTTGAGACGGAGTCTCGCTCTGTCGCCCAGGCTGGAGTGCAGTGGCGCGATCTCGGCTCACTGCAAGCTCCGCCTCCCGGGTTCACGCCATTCTCCTGCCTCAGCCTCCCAAGTAGCTGGGACTACAGGCGCCCACAACTGCGCCCGGCTAATTTTTTGTATTTTTAGTAGAGACGGGGTTTCACCGTGGTCTCGATCTCCTGACCTTGTGATCCGCCCGCCTCGGCCTCCCAAAGTGCTGGGATTACAGGCGTGAGCCACCGCGCCCGGCCTTATTCAGTTTTTTTTTTTTTTTTTTTTTTTTTTTTTTTTTTTTTGAGACGGAGTCTGGCTCTGTCGCCCAGGCTGGAGTGCAGTGGCTGGATCTCAGCTCACTGCAAGCTCCGCCTCCCGGGTTTACGCCATTCTCCTGCCTCAGCCTCCCGAGTAGCTGGGACTACAGGCGCCTGTCACCTCGCCCGGCTGGTTTTTTTTGTATTTTTTAGTAGAGACGGGGTTTCACGGTGTTCGCCAGGATGGTCTCGATCTCCTGACCTCGTGATCCGCCCGTCTCGGCCTCCCAAAGTGCTGGGATTACAGGCTTGAGCCACCGCGCCCGGCCAGTCAGTTCTTATGATGTGTCTCTTTTGTGCCAGGCCCTGGGCTAGGTCCTAGGTAAGTAACAAAAAAAAAAAAAATGGGTCCCTGTGCTTTTGAAACCAAATGGTCTAGGCTTTAGGACTTGTCCCGAGTTAATATATAATAATTGCTTTTTTTTTAAGTACAAAAAATGTTATTCATTGTTCTTTTGAGATTAGTTTGGACATACGAGGTACTGAATTTGTGAGAGATTATTCTGTTTAGGAATTTCTGGCTTGTTTAGAAGGCCTGTGGTAGGGAAGGTAGAAAGTGCCTTTTTGGAATACATTTATTATCTATAGATGAGAGTTATAGATCTTAATTAGAACAACCACAGTTCCTGCCTGCAAGGGCTTTCAGGATGGCTTGAGGTGGCAAGACTGGTATATGAAAACAACCTCAGAGGAATTACAGAGAGCATTTAACCAAGGGTAATGTAGTGCCAACTCTGTACATTATTGGTTCTTTTTTTGAGACAGAGTCTCCTTCTGTCGCCTAGGCTGGAGTGCAGTGATATGGTCTTGGCTCACTGCAACCTCTGCCTTCCGGGCTCAAGTGATTCTCGTGTCTCAACCTCCCGAGTAGCTGGAACTACAAGTGTGGACCACCATGCTTGGCTGATTTTTATATTTTTAGTAGAGATGGGGTTTCACCATGTTGGCTAGGCTGGTTTTGAATTCCTGGCCTCAGGTGATCTGCCCACCTTGGCCTTCCGGAGTGCTGGGATTACAGGCGTGAGCCACCGCGCCTGGCCTACATTATTGTCAAGTGAAATAAGTAGATGATAACAGTGGTGTGGTGGAATATAAGAGGATAATATGAGTTGTAGGTGGATTGGAGAGAGGAATGAACAAGGAATGGTGGTAACAAGGGATGGTCCTCTTTTTCTAGGTAGAGAAAACACAGACAAAGATGGATGGGTACAGAGTTGTGTATAAGAGGGAATACCTTTTCTTTTTTCTTTCTTTCCTTTCTCCCTTCCTTTTTCTTTTCTTTTTTTGAGACAGGGTGTTGCTCTGTTGCCCAGGCTGGAGTGCAGTGGCGTGATCATGGTTCACTGCAGCCTTGACCTCCTGGGCTCAAGTGATCCTCCTGCCTCAGCCTCTGAGTAGCTTGGACTACAGGCGTATGCCACCACCCCCGGCTACATTTTTTTTTTTTTTTTGAAGAGATGAGTGAGGTCTTGCTGTTTTGCCCGGGCTGTTCTCAAACTCCTGGGCTCAAGCAATACTCTCACATTGGCTCAAAGTGCTGGGATTATAGGTGTGAGCCACCGTGCCTGGCCATGGAATGTCTTTTCTGAGGAAGAAATAATAAGATTAGTTATATAAAATACTGTAATCATAAAGTAACATACAAATACTAAAAAACATTGGAACTTAATCATTGTTTTTTGACTTCATTTATAAGGAACCTAACTCAAATTGGCTTAAACAATTAATAAATGTTTATTGTTACATTGTTCTAATGTGGCTGGAAATCCAGAAGTCATGCAGATTTTCAGGATTGGTTGATACAGTGGCTTAATGCTATCACAACGGACCAAGTTCCTTGCCAAGTCTCTATTCCCTTTGATGTTGGTGGCATCTTCAGGCTTGCTGCAAAGGTGACTGTAGCAGTTTTGAGGTGTCACTGTCTGAGGAAGAGGGACTTTTTCCTTCATCATTTTTAGGATTGAAGAACCTTTTCTCACAGTTCTCTTTTGGAGGCTGTCCAGGGGACTTCTTCTCATATCTTATGGCCATTCCTAACCAATCATTGGCAAAGAGAATGGGTTAAAACTAATCAGAATAGAGTGGATATTGGAGAGTCAACATGACTATTCCAAGAGTGATTTGAAATGTGTTGGGTTTTTTTTTTTTAAATCACTTTTCATTTTGAGACGAGGTCTCGCTCTGTTGCCCAGGCTGGACTACAATGGCATGATCATGACTCATTGCAGCCTTAACCTCCCAGGCTCAAGCAGTCCTCTCAGCCTCTGGAGTAGCTGGGACTGTAGGCACATGCTACCACACTTGGATAATTAAAAAATTTTTTTGTAGAGATAGGGTCTCACTATGTTGCCCAGGCTGGTCTCCAACTCTTGAGCTCAAGTGATCCTCCCACCTCACCCTCCCAAAGTGCTGGGATTACAGGAGTGAGCTACTGCACCAGGCCTTTTTCTTTAAATCTTTTTTTGTTTTATGTTGTGTGTAGGTGTTTTCAATCAGCCTTTTGGACATCCACTATTTTTTTGGGGGGAAATTTAAGAAAATTTATTTCTCTTCATAAGATTTTTGTGTAGTGGCTCATGCCTGTAATGCCAGCACTGGAGTCCAGGAGTTCGAGACCAGCCTGGGCAAACATAGGGAGACTCTGTATCTACCAAAAAAAAAAAAAGAGAGAGATGGAAAAAAAAATAGCTGGGCATAGTGGCATATGCCTGTGGTGCCAGCTACTCAAGAGGCTGAGGTAGGATTGCCTGAGCCTGGGAGGCTGCAGTGAGTTGTGATTGCACCACTGCACTCCAGCCTGGGCAATAGAGCAGGATCCTGTCAGAAAAAGAAAAGTAAAAGTTTGTGCCTAGGAAGAAAGATGTCTGATTTTAGATAAGAATATACAACAGGTTGACTGATTTAAGTGCCGTAAACCCTGTGAACTCTTGACTTTTGCACTAAGCAATGAGAGAAAGGGGAAGCTGGAATTGATATTTCCCCCAAATGCATGGTTTTAAAAATGAGCATTTTCCACTTTTCAACTAATCCATTAGAAAAATTTATTTCATATAATCTTGCTTATTTGGTTGCCTAATTAAATCTGACACTTGAGTCTTAAAAATTTGGAGCACTAGTAGGATTATTTTGTTATGGTGTGTCTGAATTTAATATTTAAGTATACGCTGCAAAGGGCTTTGCCTTATTTGGTGTTTTTCATTCTGCTAATTTAGATTTCAGAAGCCTCAGATTGGGGCTCTAGTTCGCCATCTATTGGTCCAATACCCTTCTGCTGTATTTTGTGGAATTACTATTTATATGTGTATGTGTGTACATTTAAAAAGTCAATTAAAGTTTTTCCCCAGGGTTGTAAGTTAAAAATCCAAGACTAAAGACCTCTTTTGGATGTGTATACAAATATGTTTACATATATTAGTTTATTGTTTGTATAAATTTGACCCTATGACTCTAAACTGCCTGCTTTTGATATTTGAGAACCATGACTATGCTTGAGAGTGTGATTTTAAGAGTACAAATGGAAACTCGCAGAAACCTAGGTGCAGATGTTGCAGGGGCAGGTGAGTTAGTGTAACTTTGTGGGAAGACTAAAACCGTTCTATAACGACTGTGAGGGTGTTTTTTGATAAGCAGAAGTGATGTATAATGCCGGATATTGGTTCTGGTAAGCCACAAAAGTCTTCCTTTTTGGTAGTAGAGCATACATACCCTTCTTATCTGCCGAATTTGATGATTTAATGATTCGAACGATTTTTTTTCTTCAGTCATTTAAGCTAGTTTTGATGAATCCTAGATTAGTCTTTTAAATCTCAAGATACTGCACTCATCTTTTGGCAACTTTTTCTTTAAAGGGTGGTAGAATTACACTTTGTATTACATTATGTTTCTGAATTCTTTAAGTCTAGGAAAGGTTCCATTATTTTAAGGCCCTATTTTGGGGACAATATAAAGTTCTGTACTGATAAACTGGTCATGAGAAATGATAAGGTGCCACCACTTTAAATCAACTCTGGTAACGAGGTGGGAAGTTAGCTTTTTGTTGTGAGATTTGTGTTTCTCTATGGAGTTCTTTGTTAAACTTTTAGCATGGCAGTGAACTTCCTTTTGGTGGCGGCAGGAAGCATAAATACTCATTGTGTAATGCCATTTGCCTGTTTTGGCGGATCTGCCAAGCCATGACACCCAAAACAAGACGCTTGTTTCTTCACGAAAACTACAGTTCCCAGCGGGCCCGGCGCCGGCGGGGCCATCACTTCCCCTCTGGCTCCCGGCTGCCCCTTCCCGGGCTGGCCCGGCGCGGGCCCTGGCTTGGGCCTGCGCAGTGACTACGTGCGCCCCCCCAAGCCTGCTCCACCCCGCCCAACTCTGGTGGCTGCGGAGCGCGGTGCTGGGGCTAGTGCCCAGCCGTGCTGCAGTGTACGGAGGCTGGCTGCTAGGGACAAAGGGCGGGCGGCGGAAGCCGCTTCACTGGTCAGGGAGCTTTCTGCAGGGTTAGCCCTTGGAATAGTGTGGCGCCGACGGCCTTAGCCTCTTTACTACACAGTGCAAACAGTTCCTCGCTCACGTCCTCTCGCTCCGCGGCGCCGGCCCGCCCTGCCCCTCAACCGGCGAGCCGCACCGCCGGCCCCAGCACGGAGGGAATGTGACGGCGTCAGTGCCTCAGGTTAGACTCACCTCGGCCGCAGCGAGGGCTGGCTTCCCCCTGCCGCAGTGCTGCGTGCCGTCGCCGCACGTCCGGGGCAGCTGGGGCCGGGCGCCGCGGCCTCCGCAGATGGAGGTACAAAAACATCGGCCACGGCGAGGAGCCATGACTGAGGCGGCGGCGGCCGCGCCTCCTGGCGGCCCGCGGGGGCGGCGCGGCGGGCGCCCCCTGGCGGCGCGCCGGGGTGGAGCGGCCCTTCGCCGCCGCAGCCGCAGCCGGCGGAGGCGCTGCTGTCCCTCCTCCCCGTGTCCCCGGCGCTCGCCCGCTCGCTCGCTCGCTCCATTCTCCCTCCGCTTCAGATTAAAGGGGGGGAGGGAAAAGGAGCTCGGCCGCCATTTTCCCAGTGCCGCCACCACCGCCGCCACCGCTCGCGGAGCCGGCGGGAGAACCGAGCACCGTAGCGAAGCCGACTCATCTCGCCGCGGCGGCGCGGGGGGCGGCTGAAGCGCGCTCCCCGGCTGGAAAGAGGCGGCCGAGGGTGGCGGTCTGGGTGCGGGTTCGGGCTGCAGACGGCGGTGCTTGTTTGTGCGGGGCGGGGGGGCGGCTTCACCCTCTGCCCCCGCCCGCCCGCCCTCCCGGCCGGGCTGCGGTCCCCGGCCGTGCTCGGGCCCTGTCGGTGCGGAGGAAGGCCGAGAAAGGGCCCGAAAGAGAAGAAAAAGCAGCCGCTCCCCGCCGCCGCCTTCCCCTCCCCCTCCGCCTCGCCCCCCCGCCCGGAAAGTCAGGGCGGCTCCGGGCGCCGGGGGGAGGAGAGCGGCGGGCCCGGGCCGGAGCCGCCGCCGCGCGCCCCCGCCCGCCGCTGGCCCTCGGCGCCCAGGCCGGGGGGCTGTTTGCAAACTGCGCCCATTTTGTGGGGCTGAATCCGCCCGGGCTACGCTCCTCCATCACGTGGTAGGTGCTGCTGCTGCTCCTCTCCTCCTCCTCCTGCTGCCCTTTCTCCTTCTCCTCGCTCTCCCTGTGGCTCCCATTTCTCTCTCTCTTTGTTAGTTGTAACTAGAAAGGCAGGGCAGGGTAGAAAAAACCCCCGGAACTTTAAATGGCCTCTCCGGGCTTCCCCGCTGCGGGTCCGGGCTGGGAGTCGCCCCAAGGGCGGGGGTGTGCGGGGGCCCTTCCCCAGCAGCTGCCGCCTCGTTCGCCAGCTTTTCCTTTGGCGTTCTATTTAAAAAGGCGGCCTGGAGAACATGATTTATTCCCGTAAAAGAACCCCCCAAACAAACTCTGGCTCTCGCTTTGAACTTCTCTTGACTGCAAAAGGCCTTTCTCTGCTCGAAACACACGTCTTGGCGCGTTGCACGGTTTGTATCACAACTCTGATTGTTTCATTTATTATTTTTGTTGCCTGTAAATTCAGGTCACTTACGTTTTCAGATGTAGTCTCCCTCAGGCGGACTTTTTTTTTTTTTTTTTTTAAACTAAAGAGGAAGAGGCATTTATTTGCTTTTAAGTGAGTTAGAATCTTTCTGCCTTTTGGGGGGCCTGTTTTCCGGCTGACGGTCTTTTGATTCTTAGCAAATAGTTTGATTTTTTTCCATACGATAAACAACCCTACTCCCGTGTTTTACTTAAAAATCCTCTTGTTTTCCACTGTTGGAATCCCAAAGTGGATTTGTAGAGAAACGTGTTACTTAACTATTGCTTATTGATTGCTTTAGGGGAGAAGGAGTGAGTGACATGATGGCGCCACTTTAAATTGCTCTTTCCTCTTCCTCGGTCCCCCCCACCCCCCTTTATCCTGGAGGTCACTGGAGCATTTTCTGTGACCTATTAATAAAATTGTACTTGAGGGTGTTAGAAGCACAACTCGTAGGGGCTGGAGTTTAGTGCCCTAGGGTCGACAGACCAACTCCCGCGGTCTCCAAAGTTCCGAGAAATCTCTCTTCCTCCAGCCTCGCCTCCCTCCCCTCCATTCACAATCCTGGTGTTGCCATCTCCTTTGTCACGTGGCTAGCAATCATTGTGTTTTTTTGTTTGTTTTGAGGTGTGTGTTTATATTTTTAAATTGCAGCTCAGAGGAACCTTTCCTCTTCGCTTTGGAGAGATCAAAACGTTTTACTTGTTTTAGTTTTAGAGTCGTAGAACGTTTTAAAATAAACGATAAAATTACATAATCTTTGCCTTGCATAATCATGATATAGTTATAGATTGCTACTGAACTTCGTCTTGAAAGTCCTTTGAAGTATGGAAACTAGTACGTTAGAATATGTTTTCCGTTTGTCAGGGTGGTCTGTAATTTCTATTTTCTCTGCTTTTTGGGTCAGTTAAAGGACCACTATTTACAAAGGCTTAAGTGGGTGTGTTTTCCCTTTCCTCTTTTCTATAGGCTCTACTTGGTTCCTTTTCTAGCATACCGTCTGACCAATTTAGAAAATTTCAATTGTCTACAGGCGTTGTCAGTTAAAACTGTTTTTTAAACCTTCTATCAACAGTGAATACTTTTGAGTAGTAATTGTTTTCTGTCTAATACTAAGTGTATTTATTAGCATTTCGGTTTTGATCTAGAAAATTTTTACTTTTAATCCTGTAGTTTTAGAAGTATATTATTCCTTTATCTGTTTCTTTATATCAGTTTTTCCCATAATTGGGTAAATTTCTACTTTATAAAATACAAAGTACGTTTCTGTTTTTTCTACATAGTTTAGAAGACATTTTTTCCAATTAAAAAAATCTATTGTGAATTAAGAAACTTATTTTTTTTAAAAAAGTAAATATGAAATGTGATTCTTGAGTATGCATTGATCCTGATTTACCGTGTACATTGTCAATGGTTTGGACCATTTTCTTTGCTAACAGTTACATCATGTCATGTGATATGTGCAGTGTGATGTGTAGTTCTAAAAATAAGGCAAGGTAAAAATGCTCATCCCTTGGGAATTTAAAAAATGTATTATAAATGTGGAATAACTACCTTCAGTCGTGAAATTCTGAATTGGGTTTCCACTAGGTTTATGCAACAAAGTGTGCCGTACCTTTGACCTTTAGCATATTTGGTGTATTTGTTAGTACCTCATAATTTGAGGTGATTGACTTTATTTTTTGAACTACTTGGAGGGAAACATTAAATGTTACAAAGGTTCTTAATGTCTGTATTATGATGAAGATGGTTGTCTCTGATGACCACCTCATTTGAGTATATACAAGTGTCTTTGATTGTGATTGTGACTAGTTAAAAGAATGATCAGTTAATTATTAGAGCTTTGTGGTAGGGTGGGATTTTCGGTCTTTCCATCTATATGAATCTACTGAAGTGAAGTATTTTAGAAGTTTTCTTGCATCATTTCTGAAAGTCACATTCAGAACATTCGTATTTGACTTTGGTGCTTTTACCAGCGTGAGATGTTAAATTTTTGTCTGATTTTCTTTCCTTCTGCCTACACATGTTATTTCTCTGGTTAAACCTGCAGAGCACTCTTTGTTAGGTGAGTGTTTCCTGGTGAGGAAAATTCTGGAAGTTAAAAAATGAGTAGGCCTTTAGTTCACTTGTGAACTTATATCAAGGTAAGAAGAAAGTGAAATAACTGTACTAAACTTTTTTCTTCACTGCCACTAAGGCTGCTCTTGCATCTCTAGTAACGCTACATTGTAACCATTGTCTCTGCATCTTCTGAAGAGTATTGAGTTGACCGCAGATTTTAATTGCATTTTAAAGTGAGTAAGTTTTAGGTTCCTTCTGTTTGTTACGACCTGATTTGTGTAGTCTCTAAACGTAGGGGTGTTGTGGTTGTTTGAGAAGGCATTTTAGTATTGAGTGGTTCTAATTAGGCCCCTCTGTGATTAAAGCTTAGCTCCTTGTTATATCAGACAAGCAAATTTTTTTTTTTTTTTTTTTTTTTTGGAGACAGGGTCTCGTTCTGTTGCCCATGCTGGAGTGCAGTGGTGCCATCTCAACGCATTGCAGCCTCCGCCTCCCAGGTCCAAGCGATTCTTGTGCCTCAGCCTCCTGAGTAACAGGGACTACAGGCGTGTGCCACCACGCCCAGCTACGTTTTGTGTTTTTAGTAGAGATGGGGGTTTCACCATGTTGACCGGGCTGGTCTCGAACTCCTGACCTCAGATGATCCACCTGCCTCGGCCTCCCAAAAGTGCTGGAATTACAGGCATGGACCACCACGCCTAGCCTAGACAAGCAATTTTTAAAGTGTGCTTAAAAACACCAAACTAATCCACACTGGATTTTCTGAACAATAGTAATAGTAAACGCCATGTTTAAAGAGTAATGCTTATTCCTTTTATATTTTTTCAGCTGGTGGGGAGATGGGTAGGGGCTATTTTTTTATTCTTGGCGAGTCCATTAAGACAGAGATAAGCGACTTTCTTTCTAGATAGATGTATATAGTTTTACGTTTTATTGTCCCTCTCCACCCCCCAACAAAGACCTCTCCGTTTCATCCCTTGAGTTTAGAGGGGAGGGACTAGGGCAAACTAAGTATGTGGTTGTCTGTTAATTGCCCCAGAGTAAATCTTACTGAGTGGTTTAGAGATTGTTTCTTTTTCATTTTAGAGATGAGGTCTCCGGGTCTGGCTGTGATTCCCAGGCTGGCATGCATAGATGTAATCATGTGCGCTACAGTTTAGAGTGCCTGAACTCCAGGGCTCAAGTGATCCTCCTGCTTTAGCCTCCTGAGCAACAGGAGCATTCAATCTTGTCTTTTTTTTTTTGAAACAGAATCTTTGCTCTGTTGCCCAGGCTGGAGTGCAATGGCACGTTCTGGGCTCACTGCAACCTCCGCCCCTAGGGTTCTAGCAATTCTTCTACCTCAGCCTCCCGAGTAGCTGGCATTACAGGTGCCCACCACCATGCCTGGCTAATTTTTTTCTATTTTTAGTAGAGATGGGGTTTCACCATGTTGGCCAGGCTGGTCTTGAACTCCTGACCTCAGGTGATCCACTTGCCTCAGCCTCCCAAAGTGCTAGGATTACATGCAGGAGCCATCCGGCCCGGCCCCTTGCTTGTCTTACTTAGAGTTTTAAAGCAGCTTTTCGTTCGTACTCTTCATTTTAAATGTTTCTTCTTGATTGATTTGATTATTCTACGTCTTGGGAAGCATATTTAACCTTAGTGCCTCTTTATTTACTTACCTTAAGAAAGGAGTACAGGGCAGGTTCTTAAGTAAAATGGCCCCAAACAACCTGGCTTGCCTACTGTGTTAGTGCAAAGAACACTTGGACCATGTCTTTTTCCTAAAATTGGACTTTATAACTGTTTCTTGGAAGTCTGTTTTAAGACTTTTTTTAGTTCTCATGTTGCTTCTGAAGATGTATGTTTAAATTATAGTTTTTATGCTGATAAGCCTCTGGGCATGCTAAAAGTTGTGCAGAACAATAGTTTATAACACAAGATTCCCTCATCAGTACTTCCCATTCCCTGAAATGTGAGATCAAAACTCAGTTGAACCACACTATGGCTGTAGAAGACAGTGTGAATTAGAAAAGAGAAATATCCACTGTACTAGCATTCACCAGCGTTTGAAGGCTATCAGAAGATATAGGAGGTAAGTGATATCCTTGGGTGTCACTTGCAGATTGAGGGGAGAATTGTGGGTCATAGGAGAGGACTAGTATGGCAGGGGGTAACTGTTATTTGTTTCTTTGCTAAGCCTTGTGCCTTTTAGGATGTAGAACAAAATACCTAGGAGAAAGTAAGCCAAAAGGTGGGATTTGCCAAAATACCTGGGCTCCAAAAAGAGCTGCAATATATATTTTTCTTTATTAAGCATTTTCTTGTCTTTGGTAGAATAAAGGTAAAGCTAAAATAGAGTGCGGAAACTGACTTGACCAAAGTAGAAAACACAGCTCATGTTTATGAATGAAAAACAAATGAGTTTGGGCAGTCTGAAAGAAAGAAATCAGACATTTTATATAAAGATTTTAAACCTTTATGCAAAGAGTCCCTTTAAGGTGGAGGAGACCTTTTAAATACTTGTTTCCCCATTTAGTAGCACAGTGTGGCAAAATAGTTGTTTAATAATTGTTACTTTCTGCAAGCCTTGCTTTTCCAAGATTTTAAGCCGCTTCCACAGAGTGTTAACATTTGAAAGCCCTTTACCAGGAAATTATTTAGTTATGTATTTTATCGTTGTTGACTGTGAACTTGCCCTTTTTTTATTTTCCTGGCTGTAATTTTTTTACAATTAAAGTTTCTTTCCAAGATTTTGAGAGTCAGGAAATGTAAAGTGGAGGTAGATTGAATGCAGTTTTATCTAAATGTTATTTTAAAAACTCTGGTTCTTGTAACTTGAACCGGGAATCCAAAATGAGATCTTACTCTGAATTTTAATTACAGCAGATTCTGCTCTTATTTGGAAAAAGTTGCTTGAGTGACATCAAACTTAATGGAGTCCCTCACCTTTTAATTCCTTTTTAAAAAGGGAACAGCTTAAGGTTTGACTTGGTTAAAGTATTAGGGAATAAAAAAGATGAATAACAATTTTGTTGTTAGGACGTTAAACCAAAAATTGCTAACAACTCATATCCAGACTTTCCTCTTGCTACTTGTTATTTGGCCTTTGTGACTGTTTGTTAGCACCTCCACCAGAGGGTGTGAAGGGAAAGAGGCTCAATGCCTCTTTACTGTAGCTAGTTTCTGGTTTGCTAGTCTAGGAGAGACACTTCATAGAAATACCAGTCTGGGCTGGGCGCGGTGGCTCACGCCTGTAATTCCAGCACCTTGGGAGGCCGAGGCGGATCCCCTGAGGTCAGGAGTTTGAGACCAGCCTGGCTAACACGGTGAAACCCTGTCTCTACTTAAAAAAAAAAAAAAAATTACAGAAAAAATTAGCTGGACATGGTGGTGCATGCCCGTAGTCCCAGCTACTCAAGAGGCTGAGGCAGGAGAATTGCTTGAACCTGGGAGGTGGAGGTTGTAGTGAGCTGAGATCACATCACTGCACTCCAGCCTGGGCAACAGAGAGAGACTCCGTCTCAAAAAAAAAGAAAATAAATACTAGCCTAATAAGTTGAACTGTCAGGAAAATTTCATTAAACTCTCCATTTGTTACCATGGAGAACTGAAGCTCTTTGAAGACCTTAAGCATGTCTCCAAAAAATTGGACTGTATTTTTTTTGCACTTAGTGATTTACTCCTTACCCCTTGCCTCCCAAGAGAATGAAAAATGGATATAAGTATTAACATTAACATATAAGACTTAACATGTTATTGGCATCGGAAAAATGTACTTTTAAAAGTCATTAATTGACTTTTCTCTAAAGGGATAAAGTAGGTTTCAGTGGGAACTCAGGAATTTGGCCATGGACCTTTAGAATTCTTTTTTTTTTTTTTTGAGACGGAGTCTCGCTCTGTCCCCCAGGCTGGAGTGCAGTGGTGCCATCTCAGCTCACTACAAGCTCTGCCTTCCAGGTTCACGCCATTTTCCTGCCTCAGCCTCCTGAGTAGCTGGGAGTACAGGCGTCTGCCACCACACCCAGCTAATTTTTTTTTTTTTTTGTATTTTTAGTAGAGACGAGGTTTCACCGTGTTAGCCAGGATGGTCTCGATCTCCTGACCTTGTGATCCGCCCGCCTCGGCCTCCCAAAGTGCTGGGATTACAGGTGTCAGCCACCGTGCCCAGCCTCCTTTAGAATTCTTAAAATCTTCAAGAAGTCGCTGATTTTAGGATTGTTCAGGAGCACTTACACCAACTATTAGGGCTTGTTGGAAAGAGATATGATAAAAAGTATAATTTTTTTTTCTCTTTGTCTTTTGTGAGCTAAAGACTGGTAGGAAATTTGAATTCAGTCATAGCACAAAAATAGGATAAACACCATTAATAGTTTGATATATAGACATCCTTCAGAAAAAAATGTTTTCTTGAGATAGTATCTTGCTGTGTTGCCCAGGCTGGTCTTGAACTCCTGGACCCAGGCAGTCCTCCCACCTTGGCTTCTAGAGTAGCTGGTATTACAGGCATGAGCCATGGTGCCCAGCCTATCCATGTATATATATTTAATGGGATCATAGTTGTTATATGGCTTGATCTTTTTAATTAGTTTTTTTTTTTTTTTTGTATTACAGTTCTTGAGTGAAAGCATTGTGTATACATCTTTGAGTACCTATGAGAATATTTCTGTTGGATAGATTTCTAGAAGTGCAGTTGCTGGGTAAAAGTTTGAGCATTTACATTTGTGATTTTGATGGCTATTACCTTTATAATACTATGTAACCAACTTTAATAATAGCTTAAAAAGTGTAATTAAAAAGTTTCCCAGTCTGAGTACAGGTGCTTGGTCAAGTAAATAACTGGAACTTGTGGTGGGTGAAGTCTATCCTAGGTTCAGCTGATGCCTGTTCTTGTTAGGTGGTTGATCACTTCAGACATCTCCATTAACATCCTAATGGATCTTCATCTGATGGATTTAGCATAGAATGCTCAGGTTGCTTAGTGTGTGTTGGTCCGCTGTTTGCCAGGCATTGTGCTGCATGTAGGGGACAGAGATAAAACAAGCTATAACCCTCCTTTTTAAGAAGTACATAGTCGGGGCCGGGCGCGGTGGCTCAAGCCTGTAATCCCAGCACTTTGGGAGGCCGAGACGGGCGGATCACGAGGTCAGGAGATCGAGACCATCCTGGCTAACACAATGAAACCCCGTCTCCACTAAAAATACAAAAAAATTAGCCGGGCGTGGTGGCGGTGCCTGTAGTCCCAGCTACTCGGGAGGCTGAGGCAGGAGAATGGCGGGAACCCGGGAGGCGAAGCTTGCAGTGAGCCGAGATCGCGCCACTGCACTCCAGCCTGGGCGACAGAGCGAGACTCCGCCTCAAAAAAAAAAAAAAAAAAGAAGTACATAGTCGGACAGGCACGGTGGCTCATGCCTGTAATCCCAGCACTTTGGGAGGCCGAGGCTGGCGAATCACGAGGTCAGGACTTTGAGACCAGCCCGGCCAACATGGTGAAACCCTGTTTCTACTGAAAAATACAAAAATTTAGCTGGATGTGGTGGTGGGTGCCTGTAATCCTAGCTACTCGGGAGGCTGAGGCAGAAGAATTGCTTAAACTCAGGAGGCGGAGGTTGCAGTGAGCCGAGATTGTGCCACTGCACTCCAGCCGTGGTGACAATGAGAGGCTGTGTCTCAAAAAAAAAAAAAAAAAAAAAAAAAAAAAGTACATAGTCTAGGGAAGAAAGAGATGGCAAATTTGTGAGTTTATATCGTACCATGAGCAATAGCCAGGGTGTCATGGGAGTGCAGTAAGAGCCTAGAGGGAGGGACCCCACCTCAACCTGGGAGTAATGGGGAATACTTGAAAGAGCATGTATGTAACCTTGAGCTGAACCTTGAAAGAGTAGCATGAGTAAAGGCGCAGGGGCGTAGAAGAGCCAGGGAAAGTACGTTTCACGTGGCTGTAGTGAGGACAGGCTGGAGATGAGGTCGATTGTAAAAAGGGGGCAGATAATGGTGTGGGGGGAATTTGGCCTCATCCTTACTCTAGAGTCAGTGAACGATTTTAAACGGTTAGATTTAGGTTTACCCCCTCCTTTCATTTTTTCTTCCCTTTCTAATAATCATTTTGGGTAGTGTACGCTAGATTAGATAGGCTTGCTGAGACAGGAAGAAGGAAGAATAGTTGGGAGATTATTACTGCCTGAATTACTGTAGTACACAATGAGGCTCTGCACTAGGGCAGTGGCACTAAGGATGGAATGAATGTGCCTATGATTCTGTGTGTTGCCAACTCTCACCCTCTGTGCACCAACTAACCCTTCAAAATTCAGTTAGTATGTTATCTTTTCTAGAAGCCTTCCTTGACCCCTTCAGGTGAAATACAGTACTGTATCATTCAAGGCTACCTTCACACCTATTTTTTTTTTTTTTGGAGACAGTCTCATTCTGTCACCCAAGCTGGAGTGCAGTGGTGTGATCTCAGCTCACTGCAGCCTCTGCCTCCCGGATTCAAGTGATTCTCGTACCTCAGCCTTCTGAATAGCTGGGATTACAGGCATGCACTACCACACCCGGCTAATTGTTTCTATTTTTATTATAGTAGAGATGGGGTTTCGCTGTGTTGGCCTGGCTGTTCTCGAACTCCTGACCTCAAGTAATCTGCCTGCCTTGGCCTCCCAAAGTGCTGGAATTACAGGCGTGAGCCACCTTTCCCGGCCCTACTCCCTCCCTTCCTATACTCCTTCCCTCCCTCCCTCCCTCTTCCTTTCCCTCCTTTTCTTCTCTCCCCTCCTCTCCTCTCCCCTCCCTTCTCTCTCCCCCTCCCCTCTCTCTCTTCTCTCCCCTCCCGTCTCCTCTTTTCCTTCTTTTGAGACAGAATCTCGCTCTGTAACCCAGGCTGGAGTGCGGTGGTGTAATCACAGCTCACTGCAACCTCCACCTGCCAGGCTCAAGTGACCCTCCCACTGTGCCCAGCTAATTATTATTTTGTTAGAGACTGGGTCTCAGTGTGTTGTCTAGACTGGTCTCAGACTACTCCTCCTGGGCTCAGGCAATCCTCCTGCCTTGGCCTCCCAAGTGTGAGCCACCATGCTTGGCCATCATTTACTTTAAAAAAAGAAGTGTTTTTGTTTGGGTGGCTTTTTTGATGGGGGCTATGTTGCCTAGGCTGGCCTTGAACTCCTTGGCTGAAGCCATCCTCCTGCCTCCTGAGTAACTGGGAATACAGGCGCCTGCCACTGCACCCAACTCCTACTCATTCTTTAGGTTTCAGCCTAGATGTTCTTTTTTCTGAAAAGCCTTTTCTGACTCCGCCTACTTCTCAGCCTGTATGAGGATTGTCCCCCCGCCCCCAAATCACACAGTAGTGTCTGTCTTTACTTCTGCTTGTCATCCTTGTATGTACTTACTGTGGTGCTTTGAATACTCTAGGCATTTTAATATTTATTGGAGATACTCAATAGGTAGTTGGTGTTCTTTGACTTTCCTCTAAAGACTAAAATTCAGAATTTACTCTCAGGCAGTTGGGACCCTTTCAGTTTAAGCCTTAAACTATCTAGTGTAGTAGTTAAAAGCGTTAACTACTTTAGCATTATGGATCCTGCCCCTGCAACTTCGTAGTTGTGTGATCATGGTCAAATTACTTAACTTCTTTGAGCATCTATAAAATGAGGACAGTAGTACTTACCTTACATTGTTATTGTGAAGATTAAATAAGAGAGTATATGTAAGGTATTAGCATAGTAGTTGACATAGTAAAAGGCTAATTAATGTTGGTGAACAACATTTGTAATAACCTATCCTGCACTCAGGAATTACTCCTTTAGTAATATAAAGCTTTTTCAGTTAAGAAGTCCTATTGGCCAAGGAGATTGATGATGGTCTTGTGGGGTGACACACATTATCTCTTTGTTTTATAGTAAAATTTTTGTCTCTCCTTCCCCATTGTATTCCACAACAAATCTACTTTTCTTTATGTGTAAAATAAATACTTTGTAGTACATTCCATAATGTAGCTTGCAGTACTTCATCACAGATCAGTGTGTAGCTGTTCTTTTCCTCTCTTTCTCTTCAGAAGCTGTACGTATACCACCCGATTCATACAAGTTGTTCTATGGATCATGCCTCACGTCTTTCCCATTATTTTGATTGTGTCAATTTTTTGATTCGTGTTTCCTCCTCTTTCTCTTCTTAGTAAAATTTTACACTTGAGGGAAACCCCCACGAGGCCTTTTTGACTTCTCTAGTCCAGTCATTTAGGGCTTACAATGCTTACTATGTACCAAGCTCTAGATAAAGTTAGCATGCTAAAGAAGGGTGCTGTTAAGGAACTTTGTCTTGGAAATAGAATTAGTTAACAATTAGGGAAAATTCAGATAATTTGAACTGAATGATAGTGACTTTAAGTGCATTATACAATTCAAGCAGGAAGAAAGTGATATGAATTGAAAGAGTCTAAGAAGTTTGTGGAGATGCTATGTATTGAAAAATTAGTAAGTTTGGGGACAAAAAAAAAAAAAATAGAAGGAGCTTCCAGGTAGAGGTAGCAACATAGGCAAAGATATGGAGTTGGGAATCTGTGGGGAGTTCTGGGTCTGTATCAATTGATGTACTTGCTCTGACGTTATTATAAGTCTCATCTTGAAGAATGTGAACTCATTAAAAAGGTGTGAGGGGCTGGGTATGGTGGCTCACGCCTGTAATCCCATCACTTTGGGAGGCTGAGGCAGGTGGATCACCTGAGGTCAGGAGTTGGAAACCAGCCTGGCCAATGTGGTGAAACTCCGTCTCTACTAAAAATACAAAAAAGTTAGCTGAATGTGGTGGCGGGCACCTGTATAATCCCAGCTGCTTAGGAGGCTGGGGTAGGAGAATCGCTTGAACCTGGGAGGCAGAGGTTGCAGTGAGCTGAGGTCGTGCCATGGCACTCCAGCCTGGGGGACAAGAGAGGGACTTCGTCTCCAAAAAAAAAAAAAAAAAAAAAAAAAAAAAAAGTGTGAGGAACTCATTCAGAGTAGGAAAGTGAGATGATAAAAAGGTAAAGGAAAGTTTGGGGCACTGAGGCACTAGTCAGGAAGCTGTTGTGATAATCTAGACAGGAGCTGATGGATTGGATTGATAGTGTTAGAAATACGAAGATGATATACCAAACCTGAAAAGCTTTGTGAGAAACGAAGAAGTGAAAAACGAAGGATTTCATCACAAAGGAGATGAAGTTATGAAGGAAAAGAGAGGTTTCTTTCCGTTCTTTATAAGCCATCACATTTTTGTTTGTCATGTATTTGGCCTTTTTGTTAGACTTTGGCCCCTTCACATTTCTGGATTTAAGCTTTGGTAGAGAATTTGACTATTATGTTCTGGTTGAAGTTCTCATTGCATCTTATCTGGATTATTGTGGTAGCTTCTTTATTGGTCTTTGCCGTCTGTAGATGCTTTTTTACTTTTAATCCATCCTACCCAACTGGTCTCTCTAAAGCACAGTCTGACGTTTCACTCCCATTTAAAAAAATGTTTAATGATGTTCTGCTGTCATTATATATATACACGCACACACATATATATGTATATGTGTGTGTATATATGTGTAATTTTTATTTTTCAGAGACTCGATCTTGCTATGTTGACCAGGCTCGTCTCAAACTCCTGGCCTCAAGCAATCCTCTTGACTTGGCCTCCCAGAGTGCTGGGATTACATACCTGAGCCACTGCACCTGGCCTCTGCTGTCCTTTTTTGTTTGTTTGTTTTTGAGACAGAGCCTCTCTTTGTCGCCCTGGCTGAAGTGCAGAGGTTCAGTTTCAGCTCATTGCAGCCTCCCCCTCCCGGGTTCAGGTGGTTCTCGTGCCTTAGCCTCCCTAGTAGCTGGGACTACAGGCACCTGCCACCATGCCCGGCTAATTTATTTTATTTTTATTTTTATTGTTTATTTTTTTGAGATGGAGTCTCACTTTTGTCACCCAGGCTGGAGTGCCATAGCGCGATCTTGGCTTACTGCAACCTCCACCTCCTGGGTTCAAGCGATTCTCCTACCACAGCCTCCCGAGCAGCTGGGATTACAGGTGCCCACCACCACACCCAGTTAATTTTTTTGTATTTTTAGTAGAGACAGGGTTTCACCATGTTGGCCAGTCTGGTTTCGACCTTCTGACCTCAGGGGATCCACCTGCCTCGACCTCCCAAAGTGCTGGGATTGCAGGTGTGAGCCACTGCACCTGGCCCCTCTACTGTCTTTAAGTCTGAATTAAGGCTATTTAAGGCGGTCCATTAAGGATCTGGCTTCAAACTGCCTTTCCACCTTCTTTCTGCTGCTTCCTCTATTAAAATATGCTTTATATTTTAAGCAAATTGATAATTTTTTTATTTTTATTTTTTGAGATGGAGTCTCACTCTTGTTACCCAGGCTGGAGCGCAGTGGCGCGATCTCGGCTCACTGCAACCTCCGCCTCCTGGCTTCAAGCAATTCTCCTGCCTCAGCCTTCCAAGTAGCTGGGAGTACAGGTGCCCACCACCACACTTGGCTAATTTTTGGTAATTTTAGTAGAGACGGGGTTTCGCCATGTTGGCCAGGCTGGTCTCCTGATCTCAGGTAATCTACCTGC
This sequence comes from Macaca thibetana thibetana, assembly GCF_024542745.1. Taxonomy (NCBI): domain Eukaryota; kingdom Metazoa; phylum Chordata; class Mammalia; order Primates; family Cercopithecidae; genus Macaca; species Macaca thibetana. The sequence continues at coordinate 56,113,838 of NC_065593.1, read as the reverse complement.
CTCGGCCTCCCGAAGTCCTGGGATTACAGGCATGAGCCGCTGCGCCTGGCCCAAATTGTTCTTTTAACCTTCAGAATGTTGCCTTTTCCCACACAGCCTTGCCTTTTCTTATGCCATTTCCTTTCCCTAGAATACCACATTACCATTCTCCTGTCCTAGCCTATTACATAATGACATTTTAGCTAATTTTCAAGTCTCAGCTAAAATTGCGGCAACTTCATGGACACTTCCCTAATCATCCTTACTCCTGTTTCTTTCCTTCCTTTGTGTAGAGTAATGAGGTAATGGTGAAGGAAGAGGTTAGTAGAAGCCACATTATGGGCACACTTTTCTTCCCCGTCTGATTTTTGCTTTTGTTTTCAGTGCACGTGCGGTTGTAACACTTGTCTTTTTGGCCACCCAGATGACCTATCCCTTCCCCTTTGTTCTCTGCAGCTTAATATTTTTGCAAGGTGGATGCTTCCAGGTTATTCTTGTGTATCTGGAGTCTTGTCTTGGGAATTTACCAGGAATAAATGAGGTTTTCATTTGTGGGTGTGGAGTTAGTTCTGACTTAGAGTATTTGAAGCAGCTGGATACGTTTTGCTTTTGAAAGAGTATATAGATGTGTGTGTATGATCTTTATCTCTAGGATATGGTTCTCTATTGGGATGTGTGATGTTGAGCCCCCCCCAACTCCCGTATTTGACATGTCTGGAGACATTTTTAATTGTCATAATTTTTAGAAGGGTACTACTAGCATCTAGCAGGTGGAAACCAGAGATGTTGCTAAACATGCTACTGCCAGGATAGCCCCCGTAATAGATTACTCGTCGTGAGATGTCAGTAGTGCTGAGGTTGAGAAACTCTATCCTAGAAGAATGTTTTTGCTTCACAAGTGCCACTTGTGTTAGGTAGAAGTTTGTCCTTGGACCGATAGTGCAATTTAGAATAATAAAATTAACATAGGAAGGGATCCTAGAGGTCACATATTTGAACTTTATCCCAACTTGTATTTCTCACAATGATGTTTTGCATGATATTAATAGATGTAATGGGAAAAAGTGCTTGTTAAATAAGTTTGGTAAAGGTAAACATTTGCATATTCAGTATGATGCAGTACATTGTGAGTCTCCATCTGGGAAGTTTTTCTGAAATGTGTTTGCTTGCTGAGTGCATTTAACATCTTCCAGACCCTAAAATACTTCCTTGAAAGTGAGAGAAACTATTGATTATCTAGCCCAACCTTTTATGGCTAAATGACCTTAAATAGATAGCCTTTTCTTTTATCTGTACAAGCTTACTGCAGAATCTCAATTTGTGTGAGTGACAGCAGGTGTAGCAGCTCCATCTGTATTTGTCAGATTATAGTTTACTTACTGAATGAACTAAAAATTGGGATATTTGGGGCTTGAAATTTTATTCTGAATGTACAGTCTGACTTTATCCCCACTGGTAAATTAGAAATTACAATCTCAGCCCTAGTTCTACTGCCCAGGTCGTTATGAGGATTAATCAGTTAATTATAGCTTTTAATGCTTTGTATTCTTTGGAGAAAGGTGATTTATCAAATAGGCTGTTGTGCTGTTTGTGTAGAACTGCTTCCTTTTTTTTGGTGTTTTTTTTGTGTGTGTGTTTTTTTTCCTTTAGCCCTGAACTTGCTTCTGTAAGAACTGCTTAAATTTGACAGTCTTTACCTGCTTTACATTGTCGATGATTGAAGCTTTTTGGATTTTGTAGGGGTCAAGTGGGATAGAAATTATTGTTTTGCTCTGTATATTAAATTTAAGAATGTTACTATGGGCTGGGCGCGGTGGCTCATGCCTATAATCCCAGCACTTTGGGAGGCCGAGGTGGGCAGATCAGGAGGTCAGGAGATCGAGACCATCCTGGCTAACACAGTGAAACCCTGTCTCTACTAAAAATACAAAAAATTAGCCGGGCATGGTGGCGGGCACCTGTAGTTCCAGCTACTCAGGAGGCTGAGGCAGGAGAATGGTGTGAACCCGGGAGGTGGAGCTTGGCAGTGAGCTGAGATTGTGCCACTGCACTACAGCCTGGGTGACAGAGCAAGACTCCGTCTCAAAAAAAAAAAAGAATGTTACTGTGATTTTGTTTTACTTGGAATTTTTAGCTCTTTAAGCATTTCCATTATTTTCTTTTTGTTTCTCTCCATTTTATTGTACAAGTTAATACATGTTTATGGTGGAGACTTTACATAAGCCAAGAAACAAAAGGCAAGAATCTTACCAATGACTTTTTAAAGCAAAATTGAGATGATACTGTGTTTTGTTTTATAACTTTTTTCATTTAATAATGAAGCAAGCACTTTTCCATGTTAGTAAATATAGCTCTGCAACACTTATGGTTGCACAGTATTCCATTGTATGGATATTTGATAATTTAACTGAGTTTTTGGTATTCAGTTTTCTTTTTATTATAAACAACATTATGAAATATTAAAAGTAAGTCTAGACATAACAGGGAAAAGAGTAAAGTACTAAACTTAGGTAGTGGTTTATGGCAATTGTAGCTAATTGCAAACTAGGTGCATTTTTCCTGTGCATTAAAAAGCCATGGAAATTTATTCCTTCTATGTTAGCTTTTTGTTTCCAGTGTAATAACGGTGCAAATAATACTGGGTGGTTGCACCCGGTACATGGCCAAGTAATTGAAAGTATTTTATTTCATCATGATGGCATCCTTGTGGGAAAGGCTGTGTTACTTGTAGATGAGGAAACTTAAAGAACAAAATAGTTAAGTAACCTACAGGAGGTGGAGCCAGGATGGGAACTGAGATATCGCTCACTTGAGCTGGTGCTCCTCTTATAAATATCTTTGGGGGTAATGTTGAATCTCAGCTAGTATTTCAAGTCAATAAAGGGAGAGGGATCTGGAGTTGTCTTCTTTTTTTTTTTTTTTTTTTTTTTTTTTCCTTTCACAGTGGTATTTCTTTGGTATAGAAATCCCAAGATTTAGGAGTTAGGAATGGGAATTTCTTCTGAAAAAGTAGTAACTTTTTCCTCTGCTCTGCACTCTCTTCCCTCCCCCACCCCCTTATTTAGATGATTGTTTTAGTAACTATACTATGCTGTGTATCCTATGGTGATATTGAAACCAAGTAGAAGGTGCAAATCAAACTATTGCCTTTGAAGTGTATATGTTAATGTCAAGTTCATAGACATCATTTCAGAGAAGTCTTGGAGTAGATGGGATTTATATTTATTTATTTATTTAAGATGGAGTCTTGCTCTTGTTGCCCTGGCTGGAGTGCAGTGGTGCAGTCTTGACTCATTGCAACCTCTGCCGCTTGGGTTCAAGCGATTCTGATGTCTCAGCTTCCTGAGAAGCTGGGATTACAGGTGCTGGCCACCACACTCAGCTAATTTTTGTGTTTTTAGTAGAGACAGGGTTTCACCATGTTGACCAGGCTGGTCTTGAACTCCTGACCTCAGGTGATCTGCCTGCCTTGGCCTCCCAAAATGCTGGGGTTACAGGTGTGAGCCACTGCGCCCAGCCAGATTAGATGGGATTTAAG